>NC_090385.1:106397251-106699240 GCF_036365525.1 Heterodontus francisci | reverse complement strand
GGAGACTGCGTGGGAGACTGCGTGGGAGACTGCGTGGGAGACAGCGAGGGAGACAGCGAGGGAGACAGCGCTGGAGACAGCGAGAGAGACTGCGAGAAGGACT
Source organism: Heterodontus francisci (assembly GCF_036365525.1). Classification (NCBI taxonomy): domain Eukaryota; kingdom Metazoa; phylum Chordata; class Chondrichthyes; order Heterodontiformes; family Heterodontidae; genus Heterodontus; species Heterodontus francisci. Next base: position 106,699,137 of record NC_090385.1, on the reverse strand, counting down.
GCGAGAAGGACTGCGAGAGAGACAGCGAGGGAGAAAGCGAGAGCGACTTCGAGAGAGACTGCGAGGGAGACAGCGAGAGAGACTGTGAGGGAAACAGCGAGGGAGACACCGAGAGAGACTGCGAGGGAGACTGCGAGGGAGACTGCAAGGGAGAGAGCGAGAGAGACAGCGAGAGAGACAGCGAGGGAGACAGCGTGGGAGACTGCGTGGGAGACTGCGTGGGAGACTGCGTGGGAGACTGCGTGGGAGACTGCGTGGGAGACAGCGAGGGAGACAGCGAGGGAGACAGCGCTGGAGACAGCGAGAGAGACTGCGAGAAGGACTGCGAGAAGGACTGCGAGAGAGACAGCGAGGGAGAAAGCGAGAGCGACTTCGAGAGAGACTGCGAGGGAGACAGCGAGAGAGACTGTGAGGGAAACAGCGAGGGAGACACCGAGAGAGACTGCGAGGGAGACTGCGAGGGAGACTGCAAGGGAGACTGCGAGGGAGACTGCGAGAGTGACTGCGAGAGTGACTGCGAGGGAGACTGCGAGGGAGACTGCGAGGGAGACAGCGAGAGAGACTGCGAGAGAGACAGCGAGAGAGACTGTGAGAGAGACTGCGAGAGATACAGCGAGGGATAGAGCGAGTGAGACAGCGAGGGAGACAGCGAGAGTACATTGAGAGAGACAGCGAGAGAGACTGCGAGGGAGAAAGCGAGAGAGACTGCGAGAGAGACTGCGAGAGAGACTGCGAGAGAGACTGCGAGAGAGACTGCGAGGGAGAAAGCGAGAGAGACTGCGAGGGAGACTGCAAGTGAGACAGCGAGAGAGAGAGCGAGAGAGAGAGCGAGAGAGAAAGCGAGGGAGACAGCGAGGGAGACAGCGAGGGAGACAGCGAGGGAGACAGCGAGGGAGACAGCGAGGGAGACTGCGAGAGAGACTGCGAGAGAGACTGCGAGGGAGAAAGCGAGAGCGACTGCGAGGGAGACTGCAAGTGAGACAGCGAGAGAGAGAGCGAGAGAGAGAGCGAGAGAGAAAGCGAGGGAGACAGCGAGGGAGACAGCGACAGCGACAGCGACAGAGACAGCGACAGAGACAGCGACAGAGACAGCGACAGAGACAGCGACAGAGACAGCGAGAGAGTCTGCCGGGGATACAGAGAGAGTGACTGCAAGGGAGACGGCGAGGGAGACGGCGAGGGAGACAGCGAGGGAGACAGCGAGGGAGACAGCGAGGGAGACAGCGAGGGAGACAGCGAGGGAGACGGCGATTGAGATGGCGAGGGAGACGGCGAGAGAGAGAGCGAGAGAGAGAGCGAGGGAGAGAGCGAGGGAGACAGCGAGGGAGACAGCGAGGGAGACAGCGAGGTAGACAGCGAGGTAGACAGCGAGAGAGACAGCGAGAGAGACTTCGAGAGACTGCGAGGGAGGCAGCGAGGGAGACAGCGAGGGAGACAGCGACAGAGCCTGTGAGAGAGACTGCGAGGGACACAGCGAGAGAGACTGCGAGGGAGACAACGAGAGAGAATGCGAGAGAGATCGCGTGAGACAGCGAGGGAGACAGCGAGGGAGATAGCGAGGGAGACTGCGAGAGAGACAGCGAGGGAGACAGCGAGGGAGACAGCGAGGGAGACAGCGAGGGAGACTGCAAGAGAGACTGCGAGGGAGACAGCGAGGGAGACAGCGAGAGAAACTGCGAGAGAAACTGCGAGGAAGACTGCGAGAGAGACTGCGAGGGAGACTGCGAGGGAGACTGCGAGGGAGACTGCGAGGGAGACTGCGAGGGAGAAAGCGAGAGAGACTGCGAGAGAGACTGCAAGGGAGACAGCGAGAGAGACAGCGAGGGAGACAGCGAGGGAGATAGCGAGAGAGACTGCGAGAGAGACTGCGAGAGAGACTGCGAGAGAGACTGCGAGGGAGAAAGCGAGGGAGACTGTGAGGGAGACTGCGAGAGAGACTGCTATGGAGATAGTGAGAGAGACAGCGAGGGATACAGCGAGAGAGACTGCGAGAGTGACTGCGAGAGAAACTGCGAGAGAGACTGCTATGGAGATAGAGAGAGAGACAGCGAGGGATACAGCGATAGACACTGCGAGAGAGAATGCGAGGGAGACAGCGATTGAGACGGCGAGAGAGAGAGCGAGAGAGAGCGAGAGAGAGAGCGAGAGAGCGAGAGAGAGAGCAAGAGAGAGAGCGAGAGAGAGAGCGAGGGAGACAGCGAGGGAGACTGCGTGGGAGACTGCGTGGGAGACTGCGTGGGAGACTGCGTGGGAGACAGCGAGGGAGACAGCGAGGGAGACAGCGCTGGAGACAGCGAGAGAGACTGCGAGAAGGACTGCGAGAAGGACTGCGAGAAGGACTGCGAGAGAGACAGCGAGGGAGAAAGCGAGCGCGACTTCGAGAGAGACTGCGAGGGAGACAGCGAGAGAGACTGTGAGGGAAACAGCGAGGGAGACAGCGAGAGAGACTGCGAGGGAGACTGCGAGGGAGACTGCGAGGGAGACTGCGAGAGTGACTGCGAGAGTGACTGCGAGAGTGACTGCGAGCGTGTCTGCGAGAGTGACTGCGAGGGAGACTGCGAGGGAGACTGCGAGGGAGACTGCGAGAGAGACTGCGAGAGAGACAGCGAGAGAGACTGTGAGAGAGACTGCGAGAGATACAGCGAGAGATAGAGCCAGTGAGACAGCGAGGGAGACAGCGAGAGTACATTGAGAGAGACAGCGAGAGGGACTGCGAGGGAGAAAGCGAGAGAGACTGCGAGAGAGACTGCGAGAGAGACTGCGAGAGAGACTGCGAGGGAGAAAGCGAGAGAGACTGCGAGGGAGACTGCAAGTGAGACAGCGAGAGAGAGAGCGAGAGAGAGAGCGAGAGAGAAAGCGAGGGAGACAGCGAGGGAGACAGCGAGGGAGACAGCGAGGGAGACTGCGAGAGAGACTGCGAGAGAGACTGCGAGGGAGAAAGCGAGAGAGACTGCGAGGGAGACTGCAAGTGAGACAGCGAGAGAGAGAGCGAGAGAGAGAGCGAGAGAGAAAGCGAGGGAGACAGCGAGGGAGACAGCGAGGGAGACAGCGACAGAGACAGCGACAGAGACAGCGACAGAGACTGCGACAGAGACAGCGACAGAGACAGCGAGAGAGACTGCTATGGAGATAGCGAGAGAGACAGCCGGGGATACAGAGAGAGTGACTGCAAGGGAGACGGCGAGGGAGACGGCGAGGGAGACAGCGAGGGAGACAGCGAGGGAGACAGCGAGGGAGACAGCGAGGGAGACAACGAGGGAGACGGTGATTGAGATGGCGAGGGAGACGGCGAGAGAGAGAGCGAGAGAGAGAGCGAGAGAGAGAGCGAGGGAGAGAGCGAGGGAGAGAGCGAGGGAGACAGCGAGGGAGACAGCGAGGGAGACAGCAAGGGAGACAGCGAGGGAGACAGCGAGGTAGACAGCGAGGTAGACAGCGAGAGAGACAGCGAGAGAGACTTCGAGAGACTGCGAGGGAGGCAGCGAGGGATACAGCGAGGGAGACAGCGACAGAGCCTGTGAGAGAGACTGCGAGGGACACAGCGAGAGAGACTGCGAGGGAGACAACGAGAGAGAATGCGAGAGAGATCGCGTGAGACAGCGAGGGAGACAGCGAGGGAGATAGCGAGGGAGACTGTGAGAGAGACAGCGAGGGAGACAGCGAGGGAGACAGCGAGGGAGACAGCGAGGGAGACTGCAAGAGAGACTGCGAGGGAGACAGCGAGGGAGGCAGCGAGAGAAACTGCGAGTGAAACTGCGAGGAAGACTGCGAGAGAGACTGCGAGGGAGACTGCGAGGGAGACTGCGAGGGAGAAAGCGAGAGAGACTGCGAGAGAGACTGCAAGGGAGACAGCGAGAGAGACAGCGAGGGAGATAGCGAGGGAGATAGCGAGAGAGACTGCGAGAGAGACTGCGAGAGAGACTGCGAGAGAGACTGCGAGGGAGACAGCGAGGGAGACTGTGAGGGAGACTGCGAGAGAGACTGCTATGGAGATAGTGAGAGAGACAGCGAGGGATACAGCGAGAGAGACTGCGAGAGTGACTGCGAGAGAAACTGCGAGAGAGACTGCTATGGAGATAGTGAGAGAGACAGCGAGGGATACAGCGATAGACACTGCGAGAGAGAATGCGAGGGAGACAGCGATTGAGACGGCGAGGGAGACGGCGAGAGAGAGAGCGAGAGAGAGCGAGAGAGAGAGCGAGAGAGCGAGAGAGAGAGCGAGAGAGAGAGCGAGAGAGAGAGCGAGGGAGACAGCGAGAGAGACAGCGAGGGAGATAGCGAGGGAGATAGCGAGAGAGACTGCGAGAGAGACTGCGAGAGAGACTGCGAGAGAGACTGCGAGAGAGACTGCGAGAGAGACTGTGAGGGAGACAGCGAGGGAGACTGCGAGAGAGACTGCGAGAGGGACTGCGAGAGGGACTGCGAGAGAGAAAGCGAGAGAGAAAGCGAGAGAGAAAGCCAGAGAGTGCGAGGGAGACAGCGAGGGAGACAGCGAGAGAGAATGCGAGAGAGACTGAGAGAGAGACTGAGAGAGAGACATCGAGAGAGACATCGAGAGAGACAGCGAAAGAGAATGTGAGAGAGACTGCGAGAGAGACATCCAGGGTGACTTCGAGGGAGACTTCGAGGGAGACTGCGAGGGAGACAGCGAGAGAGACTGAGAGAGACAGCGAGAGACAGCGAGAGAGACAGCGAGGGAGACAGCGAGGGAGACAGCGAGGGAGACTGCGAGGGAGACTGCGAGGGAGACAGCGAGAGAGTCTGCGAGGGAGAGAGCGAGGGAGAAAGCGAGAGAGACTGCGAGAGAGACTGCGAGGGAGACAGCGATAGAGACTGCGAGGGAGACAGCGAGAGAGACTGCGAGGGAGACAGCGAGAGAGACTGCGAGGGAGACTGCGAGAGAGACTGCGAGAGAGACTGTGCGAGAGACTGCGAGGGAGACAGCAAGAGAGAATGTGAGGGAGACAGCGAGGGAGACAGCGAGAGACACTGCGAGAGAGACAGCGAGAGAGACTGCGAGGGAGAAAGCGAGAGAAACTGCGAGAGAGACTGCTATGGAGATAGTGAGAGAGACAGCGACGGATACAGCGATAGACACTGCGAGAGAGAATGCGAGGGAGACAGCGATTGAGATGGCGAGGGAGACGGCGAGAGAGAGAGCGAGAGAGAGAGCGAGGGAGAGAGCGAGGGAGAGAGCGAGGGAGACAGCGAGGGAGACAGCGAGGGAGACAGCGAGGGAGACAGCGAGGTAGACAGCGAGGTAGACAGCGAGAGAGACAGCGAGAGAGACTTCGAGAGACTGCGAGGGAGGCAGCGAGGGAGACAGCGAGGGAGACAGCGACAGAGCCTGTGTGAGAGACTGCGAGGGACACAGCGAGAGAGACTGCGAGGGAGACAACGAGAGAGAATGCGAGAGAGATCGCGTGAGACAGCGAGGGAGACAGCGAGGGAGACAGCGAGGGAGACTGCGAGAGAGACAGCGAGGGAGACAGCGAGGGAGACAGCGAGGGAGACAGCGAGGGAGACAGCGAGGGAGACAGCGAGGGAGACTGCAAGAGAGACTGCGAGGGAGACAGCGAGGGAGACAGCGAGAGAAACTGCGAGAGAAACTGCGAGGAAGACTGCGAGAGAGACTGCGAGGGAGACTGCGAGGGAGACTGCGAGGGAGACTGCGAGGGAGAAAGCGAGAGAGACTGCGAGAGAGACTGCAAGGGAGACAGCGAGAGAGACAGCGAGGGAGATAGCGAGGGAGATAGCGAGAGAGACTGCGAGAGAGACTGCGAGAGAGACTGCGAGAGAGACTGCGAGGGAGACAGCGAGGGAGCCTGTGAGGGAGACTGCGAGAGAGACTGCTATGGAGATAGCGAGAGAGACAGCGAGGGATACAGCGAGAGAGACTGCGAGAGTGACTGCGAGAGAAACTGCGAGAGAAACTGCGAGAGAGACTGCTATGGAGATAGTGAGAGAGACAGCGAGGGATACAGCGATAGACACTGCGAGAGAGAATGCGAGGGAGACAGCGATTGAGACGGCGAGGGAGACGGCGAGGTAGACAGCGAGAGAGAGAGCGAGAGAGACAGCGAAAGAGACTTCGAGAGAGACTGCGAGGGAGGCAGCGAGGGAGACAGCGAGGGAGACAGCAAGGGAGACAGCGACAGAGACAGCGACAGAGCCTGTGAGAGAGACTGCGAGGGACACAGCGAGAGAGACTGCGAGGGAGACAACGAGAGAGAATGCGAGAGAGATCGCGTGAGACAGCGAGGGAGACAGCGAGGGAGACAGCGAGGGAGAGAGCGAGAGACACAGCGAGGGAGACAGCGAGAGAGACTGCAAGAGAGACTGCAAGAGAGACTGCAAGGGAGAGAGCGAGAGAGACAGCGAGAGAGACAGCGAGAGAGACAGCGAGAGAGACTGCGAGAGAGACTGTGAGGGAGACTGTGAGAGAGACTGCTATGGAGATAGCGAGAGAGACAGCGAGGGATACAGCGAGAGAGACTGCGAGAGAGACTGCGAGAGAAACTGCGAGAGAGACTGCTATGGAGATAGTGAGAGAGACAGCGAGGGATACAGCGATAGACACTGCGAGAGAGAATGCGAGGGAGACAGCGATTGAGACGGCGAGGGAGACGGCGAGAGAGAGAGCGAGAGAGAGAGCGAGAGAGAGAGCGAGGGAGACAGCGAGGGAGACAGCGAGGGAGACAGCGAGGGAGACAGCGAGGGAGACAGCGAGGGAGACTGCAAGAGAGACTGCAAGAGAGACTGCGAGGGAGACAGCGAGGGAGACAGCGAGGGAGACAGCGAGAGAAACTGCGAGGAAGACTGCGAGAGAGACTGCGAGAGAGACTGCGAGAGAGACTGCGAGAGAGACTGCGAGAGAGACTGCGAGGGAGAAAGCGAGAGAGACTGCGAGAGAGACTGCGAGAGAGACTGCGAGAGAGACTGCGAGAGAGACTGCGAGAGAGAAAGCGAGAGAGACTGCGAGGGAGACTGCAAGGGAGACAGCGAGAGAGACAGCGAGGGAGATAGCGAGGGAGATAGCGAGAGAGACTGCGAGGGAGACAGCGAGGGAGACTGTGAGGGAGACTGCGAGAGAGACTGCTATGGAGATAGCGAGAGAGACAGCGAGGGATACAGCGAGAGAGACTGCGAGAGTGACTGCGAGGGAGATGGCGAGGGAGACGGCGAGGGCGACGGCGAGAGAGAGAGCGAGAGAGACAGCGAGGGAGACAGCGAGAGAGACTTCGAGAGAGACTTGGAGAGAGACTGCGAGGGAGACGGCGAGAGAGACAGCGAGAGAGGCAGCGAGAGAGACTGTGAGGGAGACTGTGAGGGAGACAGCGAGAGAGACAGCGAGAGAGACTGCGAGAGAGACTGCGAGAGAGACTGCGAGAGAGACAGTGAGAGGGACTGCGAGAGAGAAAGCCAGAGAGTGCGAGGGAGACAGCGAGGGAGACAGCGAGAGAGAATGCGAGAGAGACTGAGAGAGAGACTGAGAGGGAGACAGCGAGGGAGACAGCGAGGGAGACATCGAGAGAGACTGAGAGGGAGACATCCAGGGTGACTGCGAGGGAGACAGCGAGAGAGACTGTGAGGGAGACAGCGAGGGAGACTGTGAGGGAGACTGCGAGAGAGACTGCTATGGAGATAGCGAGAGAGACAGCGAGGGAGACAGCGAGAGAGACTTCGAGAGAGACGGCGAGATAGACAGCGAGAGAGACTGCGAGGGAGACGGCGAGAGAGACAGCGAGAGAGACAGCGAGAGAGACTGTGAGGGAGACTGTGAGGGAGACTGTGAGGGAGACAGCGAGAGAGATTGCGAGAGAGACTGCGAGAGAGACAGTGAGAGGGACTGCGAGAGAGAAAGCGAGAGAGAAAGCCAGAGAGTGCGAGGGAGACAGCGAGAGAGACTGAGAGAGAGACTGAGAGAGAGACTGAGAGAGAGACTGAGAGAGAGACTGAGAGGGAGACAGCGAGGGAGACAACGAGAGAGACAACGAGAGAGACAGCGAAAGAGACTGTGAGGGAGACAGCGAAAGAGACTGTGAGGGAGACAGCGAGGGAGACAGCGAGGGAGACAGCGAGAGAGACTGCGAGAGAGACTGCGAGAGAGACTGCGAGGGAGACTGCGAGGGAGACTGCGAGAGAGACTGCGAGAGAGACTGCGAGGGAGACAGCGAGAGAGAATGCGAGGGAGAAAGCGAGAGAAACTGCGAGAGAGACTGCTAGGGAAATAGCGAGAGAGACAGCGAGGGATACAGCGAGAGACACTGCGCGAGAGACTGCGAGGGAGACGGCGAGAGAGACAGCGAGAGAGACAGCGAGGGAGACAGCGAGGGAGACAGCGAGAGAGACTTCGAGAGATACTGCGAGGGAGGCAGCGAGGGAGACAGCGAGGGAGACAGCGAGAGAGACTGCGAGAGAGACTGCGAGAGCGACTGCGAGAGCGACTGCGAGAGCGACTGCGAGAGCAACGGCTAGGGAGACAGCGAGGGAGACAGCGAGGGAGACAGCGAGGGAGACAGCGAGGGAGACAGCGAGAGAAACTGCGAGGAAGACAGCGAGAGAGACTGCGAGAGAGACGGCAAGGGAGACAGTGAGGGAGACTGCGAGGGAGAGAGCGAGGGACACAGCGAGGGAGACAGCGAGGGAGACAGCGAGGGAGACAGCGAGGGAGACAGCCAGGGAGACAGCGAGAGAGACTGCAAGAGAGACTGCGAGGGAGACAGCGAGAGAGACATCGAGAGAGACAGCAAGAGAGACAGCGAGAGAGACAGCGAGAGAGACAGTGAGGGAGAAAGCGAGGGAGACAGCGAGAGAGACTGCGAGAGAGACTGCGAGAGAGACTGCGAGAGAGACAGCGAGGGAGAAAGCGAGAGAGACTGCGAGAGAGACTGCGAGGGAGAAAGCGAGAGAGACTGCGAGAGAGACTGCAAGGGAGACAGCGAGAGAGACAGCGAGGGAGATAGCGAGGGAGACAGCGAGAGAGACTGCGAGAGAGACTGCGAGAGAGACTGCGAGAGAGACTGCGAGGGAGACAGCGAGGGAGACAGCGAGGGAGACTGTGAGGGAGACTGCGAGAGAGACTGCTATGGAGATAGCGAGAGAGACAGCGAGGGATACAGCGAGAGAGACTGCGAGAGTGACTGCGAGGGAGATGGCGAGGGAGACGGCGAGGGCGACGGCGAGAGAGAGAGCGAGAGAGAGAGCGAGAGAGAGAGCGAGAGAGAGAGCGAGAGAGACTTCGAGAGAGACTGCGAGGGAGACGGCGAGAGAGACAGCGAGAGAGGCAGTGAGAGAGACGGTGAGGGAGACTGTGAGGGAGACAGCGAGAGAGACAGTGAGAGGGACTGCGAGAGAGAAAGCGAGAGAGAAAGCCAGAGAGAAAGCCAGAGAGTGCGAGGGAGACAGCGAGGGAGACAGCGAGAGAGAATGCGAGAGAGACTGAGAGAGAGACTGAGAGAGAGACTGAGAGAGAGACTGAGAGGGAGACTGAGAGGGAGACTGAGAGGGAGACAGCGAGGGAGACAGCGAGGGAGACAGTGAGGGAGACAGCGAGGGAGACAGCGAGGGAGACAAGGAGAGAGACATCGAGAGAGACAGCGAAAGAGAATGCGAGAGAGACTGCAAGAGAGACATCCAGGGTGACTGCGAGGGAGACAGCAAGAGAGACTGTGAGGGAGACAGCGAGGGAGACTGTGAGGGAGACTGCGAGAGAGACTGCTATGGAGATAGCGAGAGAGACAGCGAGGGATACAGCGAGAGAAACTGCGAGACAGACTGCGAGGGAGACGGCGAGAGAGACAGCGAGAGAGACTGTGAGGGAGACTGTGAGGGAGACAGCGAGAGAGACTGCGAGAGAGACTGCGAGAGAGATAGTGAGAGGGACTGCGAGAGAGAAAGCCAGAGAGTGCGAGGGAGACAGCGAGGGAGACAGCGAGAGAGAATGCGAGAGAGACTGAGAGAGAGACTGAGAGGGAGACAGCGAGGGAGACAGCGAGAGAGACATCGAGAGAGACATCGAGAGAGACTGAGAGGGAGACATCCAGGGTGACTGCGAGGGAGACAGCGAGAGAGACTGTGAGGGAGACAGCGAGGGAGACAACGAGAGAGACAACGAGAGAGACAGCGAAATAGAATGCGAGAGAGACTGCGAGGGAGACAGCGAGAGAGTCTGCGAGGGAGAGAGCGAGGGAGAAAGCGAGAGAGACTGCGAGAGAGACTGCGAGGGAGACAGCGATAGAGACAGCGATAGAGACAGCGATAGAGACTGCGAGGGAGACAGTGAGAGAGACTGCGAGAGAGACTGCGAGGGACACTGCGAGGGAGACGGCGAGGGCGACGGCGAGAGAGAGAGCGAGAGAGAGAGCGAGAGAGAGAGCGAGGGAGACAGCGAGAGAGACTTCGAGAGAGACTGCGAGGGAGACGGCGAGAGAGACAGCGAGAGAGACGGTGAGGGAGACTGTGAGGGAGACAGCGAGAGAGACAGTGAGAGGGACTGCGAGAGAGAAAGCGAGAGAGAAAGCCAGAGAGAAAGCCAGAGAGTGCGAGGGAGACAGCGAGGGAGACAGCGAGAGAGAATGCGAGAGAGACTGAGAGAGAGACTGAGAGAGAGACTGAGAGGGAGACTGAGAGGGAGACTGAGAGGGAGACAGCGAGGGAGACAGTGAGGGAGACAGCGAGGGAGACAGCGAGGGAGACAAAGAGAGAGACATCGAGAGAGACAGCGAAAGAGAATGCGAGAGAGACTGCAAGAGAGACATCCAGGGTGACTGCGAGGGAGACAGCAAGAGAGACTGTGAGGGAGACAGCGAGGGAGACTGTGAGGGAGACTGCGAGAGAGACTGCTATGGAGATAGCGAGAGAGACAGCGAGGGATACAGCGAGAGAAACTGCGAGACAGACTGCGAGGGAGACGGCGAGAGAGACAGCGAGAGAGACTGTGAGGGAGACTGTGAGGGAGACAGCGAGAGAGACTGCGAGAGAGACTGCGAGAGAGACTGCGAGAGAGACTGCGAGAGAGACTGCGAGAGAGATAGTGAGAGGGACTGCGAGAGAGAAAGCCAGAGAGTGCGAGGGAGACAGCGAGGGAGACAGCGAGAGAGAATGCGAGAGAGACTGAGAGAGAGACTGAGAGGGAGACAGCGAGGGAGACAGCGAGAGAGACATCGAGAGAGACATCGAGAGAGACTGAGAGGGAGACATCCAGGGTGACTGCGAGGGAGACAGCGAGAGAGACTGTGAGGGAGACAGCGAGGGAGACAACGAGAGAGACAACGAGAGAGACAGCGAAAGAGAATGCGAGAGAGACTGCGAGGGAGACAGCGAGAGAGTCTGCGAGGGAGAGAGCGAGGGAGAAAGCGAGAGAGACTGCGAGAGAGACTGCGAGGGAGACAGCGATAGAGACAGCGATAGAGACTGCGAGGGAGACAGTGAGAGAGACTGCGAGAGAGACTGCGAGGGAGACTGCGAGGGAGACTGCGAGGGAGACTGCGAGGGAGACTGCGAGGGAGACAGCGAAAGAGACTGTGAGGGAGACAGCGAGGGAGACAGCGAGGGAGACAGCGAGAGAGACTGCGAGAGAGACTGCGAGGGAGACTGCGAGGGAGACTGCGAGGGAGACTGCGAGAGAGACTGCGAGAGAGACTGCGAGAGAGACTGCGAGGGAGACAGCGAGAGAGAATGCGAGGGAGAAAGCGAGAGAAACTGCGAGAGAGACTGCTAGGGAAATAGCGAGAGAGACAGCGAGGGATACAGCGAGAGACACTGCGAGAGAGACTGCGAGGGAGACGGCGAGAGAGAGAGCGAGAGAGACAGCGAGGGAGACAGCGAGGGAGGCAGCGAGGGAGACAGCGAGGGAGACAGCGAGAGAGACTTCGAGAGATACTGCGAGGGAGGCAGCGAGGGAGACAGCGAGGGAGACAGCGAGGGAGACAGCGAGAGAGACTGCGAGAGAGACTGCGAGAGAGACTGCGAGAGCGACTGCGAGAGCGACTGCTAGGGAGACAGCGAGGGAGGCAGCGAGGGAGACAGCGAGGGAGACAGCGAGGGAGACAGCGAGGGAGACAGCGAGAGAAACTGCGAGGAAGACAGCGAGAGAGACTGCGAGAGAGACGGCAAGGGAGACAGTGAGGGAGACTGCGAGGGAGAGAGCGAGGGACACAGCGACAGAGACAGCGAGGGAGACAGCGAGGGAGACAGCGAGGGAGACAGCGAGGGAGACAGCGAGAGAGACTGCAAGAGAGACTGCGAGGGAGACAGCGAGAGAGACAGCGAGAGAGACAGCAAGAGAGACAGCGAGAGAGACAGCGAGAGAGACAGCGAGGGAGAAAGCAAGGGAGAAAGCGAGGGAGACAGCGAGAGAGACTGCGAGAGAGACAGCGAGAGAGACTGCGAGAGAGACTGCAAGGGAGACAGCGAGAGAGACAGCGAGAGAGACAGCGAGGGAGATAGCGAGGGAGACAGCGAGAGAGACTGCGAGAGAGACTGCGAGAGAGACTGCGAGAGAGACTGCGAGAGAGACTGCGAGAGAGACTGAGAGGGAGCAAGCGAGAGAGAAAGCGAGAGAGACTGCGAGAGAGACTGCGAGAGAGACTGCGAGAGAGACTGCGAGGGAGACAGCGAGGGAGACAGCGAGGGAGACTGTGAGGGAGACTGCGAGAGAGACTGCTATGGAGATAGCGAGAGAGACAGCGAGGGATACAGTGAGAGAGACTGCGAGAGTGACTGCGAGGGAGACGGCGAGGGAGACGGCGAGGGCGACGGCGAGAGAGAGAGCGAGAGAGAGAGCGAGAGAGAGAGCGAGAGAGAGAGCGAGGGAGACAGCGAGAGAGACTTCGAGAGAGACTGCGAGGGAGACGGCGAGAGAGGCAGCGAGAGAGGCAGTGAGAGAGACGGTGAGGGAGACTGTGAGGGAGACAGCGAGAGAGACAGTGAGAGGGACTGCGAGAGAGAAAGCGAGAGAGAAAGCCAGAGAGAAAGCCAGAGAGTGCGAGGGAGACAGCGAGGGAGACAGCGAGAGAGAATGCGAGAGAGACTGAGAGAGAGACTGAGAGAGAGACTGAGAGAGAGACTGAGAGAGAGACTGAGAGGGAGACTGAGAGGGAGACTGAGAGGGAGACAGCGAGAGAGACTGAGAGAGACAGCGAGAGACAGCGAGAGAGACAGCGAGGGAGACAGCGAGGGAGACAGCGAGGGAGACTGCGAGGGAGACTGTGAGGGAGACAGCGAGAGAGTCTGCGAGGGAGAGAGCGAGGGAGAAAGCGAGAGAGACTGCGAGAGAGACTGCGAGGGAGACAGCGATAGAGACTGCGAGGGAGACAGCGAGAGAGACAGCGAGAGAGACTGCGAGGGAGACAGCGAGAGAGACTGCGAGGGAGACTGCGAGAGAGACTGCGAGAGAGACTCTGCGAGAGACTGCGAGGGAGACAGCAAGAGAGACTGTGAGGGAGACAGCGAGGGAGACAGCGAGAGAGACTGCGAGGGAGACAGCGAGGGAGACGGTGAGAGCGACAGCGAGAGAGACAGCGAGGGAGACAGCGAGAGAGACTTCGAGAGAGACTGCGAGGGAGACGGCGAGAGAGACAGCGAGAGAGACAGCGAGAGAGACAGCGAGAGAGACTGTGAGGGAGACTGTGAGGGAGACAGCGAGAGAGACTGCGAGAGAGACTGCGAGAGAGACTGCGAGAGAGATAGTGAGAGGGACTGCGAGAGAGAAAGCCAGAGAGTGCGAGGGAGACAGCGAGGGAGACAGCGAGAGAGAATGCGAGAGAGACAGAGAGAGAGACTGAGAGGGAGACAGCGAGGGAGACAGCGAGAGAGACATCGAGAGAGACATCGAGAGAGACTGAGAGGGAGACATCCAGGGAGACAGCGAGAGAGACTGTGAGGGAGACAGCGAGGGAGACAACGAGAGAGACAACGAGAGGTACAGCGAAAGAGAATGCGAGAGAGACTGCGAGGGAGACAGCGAGAGAGTCTGCGAGGGAGAGAGCGAGGGAGAAAGCGAGAGAGACTGCGAGAGAGACTGCGAGGGAGACAGCGATAGAGACAGCGATAGAGACTGCGAGGGAGACAGTGAGAGAGACTGCGAGAGAGACTGCGAGGGAGACTGCGAGGGAGACTGCGAGGGAGACTGCGAGGGAGACAGCGAAAGAGACTGTGAGGGAGACAGCGAGGGAGACAGCGAGGGAGACAGCGAGAGAGACTGCGAGAGAGACTGCGAGAGAGACTGCGAGGGAGACTGCGAGGGAGACTGCGAGAGAGACTGCGAGAGAGACTGCGAGAGAGACTGCGAGGGAGACAGCGAGAGAGAATGCGAGGGAGAAAGCGAGAGAAACTGCGAGAGAGACTGCTAGGGAAATAGCGAGAGAGACAGCGAGGGATACAGCGAGAGACACTGCGAGAGAGACTGCGAGGGAGACGGCGAGAGAGAGAGCGAGAGAGACAGCGAGGGAGACAGCGAGGGAGACTTCGAGAGATACTGCGAGGGAGGCAGCGAGGGAGACAGCGAGGGAGACAGCGAGGGAGACAGCGAGAGAGACTGCGAGAGAGACTGCGAGAGCGACTGCGAGAGCGACTGCTAGGGAGACAGCGAGGGAGGCAGCGAGGGAGACAGCGAGGGAGACAGCGAGGGAGACAGCGAGGGAGACAGCGAGGGAGACAGCGAGAGAAACTGCGAGGAAGACAGCGAGAGAGACTGCGAGAGAGACGGCAAGGGAGACAGTGAAGGAGACTGCGAGGGAGAGAGCGAGGGACACAGCGAGGGAGACAGCGAGGGAGACAGCGAGGGAGACAGCGAGGGAGACAGCGAGGGAGACAGCGAGGGAGACAGCGAGAGAGACTGCAAGAGAGACTGCGAGGGAGACAGCGAGAGAGACAGCGAGAGAGACAGCAAGAGAGACCAGCGAGAGAGACAGCGAGGGAGAAAGCGAGGGAGAAAGCGAGGGAGACAGCGAGAGAGACTGCGAGAGAGACTGCGAGGGAGAAAGCGAGAGAGACTGCGAGAGAGACTGCAAGGGAGACAGCGAGAGAGACAGCGAGGGAGATAGCGAGGGAGACAGCGAGAGAGACTGCGAGAGAGACTGCGAGAGAGACTGCGAGAGAGACTGCGAGAGAGACTGCGAGAGAGACTGCGAGGGAGACAGCGAGGGAGACAGCGAGGGAGACTGTGAGGGAGACTGCGAGAGAGACTGCTATGGAGATAGCGAGAGAGACAGCGAGGGATACAGCGAGAGAGACTGCGAGAGTGACTGCGAGGGAGATGGCGAGGGAGACGGCGAGGGCGACGGCGAGAGAGAGAGCGAGAGAGAGAGCGAGAGAGAGAGCGAGAGAGAGAGCGAGGGAGACAGCGAGAGAGACTTCGAGAGAGACTGCGAGGGAGACGGCGAGAGAGGCAGCGAGAGAGACTGTGAGGGAGACTGTGAGGGAGACAGCGAGAGAGACAGTGAGAGGGACTGCGAGAGAGAAAGCGAGAGAGAAAGCCAGAGAGAAAGCCAGAGAGTGCGAGGGAGACAGCGAGGGAGACAGCGAGAGAGAATGCGAGAGAGACTGAGAGAGAGACTGAGAGAGAGACTGAGAGAGAGACTGAGAGAGAGACTGAGAGGGAGACTGAGAGGGAGACTGAGAGGGAGACTGAGAGGGAGACAGCGAGAGAGACTGAGAGAGACAGCGAGAGACAGCGAGAGAGACAGC
Source organism: Heterodontus francisci (assembly GCF_036365525.1). Classification (NCBI taxonomy): domain Eukaryota; kingdom Metazoa; phylum Chordata; class Chondrichthyes; order Heterodontiformes; family Heterodontidae; genus Heterodontus; species Heterodontus francisci. The sequence continues at coordinate 106,683,450 of NC_090385.1, read as the reverse complement.
GAGAGACAGCGAGAGAGACAGCGAGAGACAGCGAGAGAGACAGCGAGGGAGACAGCGAGGGAGACAGCGAGGGAGACTGCGAGGGAGACTGCGAGGGAGACTGCGAGGGAGACAGCGAGAGAGTCTGCGAGAGAGAGAGCGAGGGAGAAAGCGAGAGAGACTGCGAGAGAGACTGCGAGGGAGACAGCGATAGAGACTGTGAGGGAGACAGCGAGAGAGACTGCGAGGGAGACAGCGAGAGAGACTGCGAGGGAGACTGCGAGAGAGACTGCGAGAGAGACTCTGCGAGAGACTGCGAGGGAGACAGCAATAGAGACTGTGAGGGAGACAGCGAGGGAGACAGCGAGAGAGACTGCGAGAGAGACAGCGAGAGAGACTGCGAGGGAGAAAGCGAGAGAAACTGCGAGAGAGACTGCTATGGAGATAGTGAGAGAGACAGCGACGGATACAGCGATAGACACTGCGAGAGAGAATGCGAGGGAGACAGCGATTGAGATGGCGAGGGAGACGGCGAGAGAGAGAGCGAGAGAGAGAGCGAGAGAGAGAGCGAGGGAGAGAGCGAGGGAGAGAGCGAGGGAGAGAGCGAGGGAGACAGCGAGGGAGACAGCGAGGGAGACAGCGAGGGAGACAGCGAGGGAGACAGCGAAGGAGACAGCGAAGGAGACAGCGAGGTAGACAGCGAGGTAGACAGCGAGAGAGACAGCGAGAGAGACAGCGAGAGAGACAGCGAGAGAGACTTCGAGAGACTGCGAGGGAGGCAGCGAGGGAGACAGCGAGGGAGACAGCGACAGAGCCTGTGAGAGAGACTGCGAGGGACACAGCGAGAGAGACTGCGAGGGAGACAACGAGAGAGAATGCGAGAGAGATCGCGTGAGACAGCGAGGGAGACAGCGAGGGAGATAGCGAGGGAGACTGCGAGAGAGACAGCGAGGGAGACAGCGAGGGAGACAGCGAGGGAGACAGCGAGGGAGACAGCGAGGGAGACTGCAAGAGAGACTGCGAGGGAGACAGCGAGGGAGACAGCGAGGGAGACAGCGAGGGAGACAGCGAGAGAAACTGCGAGAGAAACTGCGAGGAAGACTGCGAGAGAGACTGCGAGGGAGACTGCGAGGTAGACTGCGAGGGAGACTGCGAGGGAGACTGCGAGGGAGAAAGCGAGAGAGACTGCGAGAGAGACTGCAAGGGAGACAGCGAGAGAGACAGCGAGGGAGATAGCGAGGGAGATAACGAGAGAGACTGCGAGAGAGACTGCGAGAGAGACTGTGAGGGAGACAGCGAGGGAGACTGTGAGGGAGACTGCGAGAGAGACTGCTATGGAGATAGCGAGAGAGACTGCGAGGGATACAGCGAGAGAGACTGCGAGAGTGACTGCGAGAGAAACTGCGAGAGAGACTGCTATGGAGATAGTGAGAGAGACAGCGAGGGATACAGCGATAGACACTGCGAGAGAGAATGCGAGGGAGACAGCGATTGAGACGGCGAGGGAGACGGCGAGGTAGACAGCGAGAGAGAGAGCGAGAGAGACAGCGAAAGAGACTTCGAGAGAGACTGCGAGGGAGGCAGCGAGGGAGACAGCGAGGGAGACAGCAAGGGAGACGGCGACAGAGACAGCGACAGAGCCTGTGAGAGAGACTGCGAGGGACACAGCGAGAGAGACTGCGAGGGAGACAACGAGAGAGAATGCGAGAGAGATCGCGTGAGACAGCGAGGGAGACAGCGAGGGAGACAGCGAGGGAGAGAGCGAGAGACACAGCGAGGGAGACAGCGAGAGAGACTGCAAGAGAGACTGCAAGAGAGACTGCAAGAGAGACTGCAAGGGAGAGAGCGAGAGAGACTGCGAGAGAGACAGCGAGAGAGACAGCGAGAGAGACTGCAAGAGAGACTGCGAGAGAGACTGCGAGAGAGACTGCGAGAGAGACTGTGAGGGAGACTGTGAGAGAGACTGCTATGGAGATAGCGAGAGAGACAGCGAGGGATACAGCGAGAGAGACTGCAAGAGTGACTGCGAGAGAAACTGCGAGAGAGACTGCTATGGAGATAGTGAGAGAGACAGCGAGGGATACAGCGATAGACACTGCGAGAGAGAATGCGAGGGAGACAGCGATTGAGACGGCGAGGGAGACGGCGAGAGAGAGAGTGAGAGAGAGAGCGAGGGAGACAGCGAGGGAGACAGCGAGGGAGACAGCGAGGGAGACAGCGAGAGAAACTGCGAGAGAGACTGCGAGAGAGACTGCGAGAGAGACTGCGAGAGAGACTGCGAGAGAGACTGCGAGGGAGAAAGCGAGAGAGACTGCGAGAGAGACTGCGAGAGAGACTGCGAGAGAGAAAGCGAGAGAGACTGCGAGGGAGACTGCAAGGGAGACAGCGAGAGAGACAGCGAGGGAGATAGCGAGAGAGACTGCGAGGGAGACAGCGAGGGAGACTGTGAGGGAGACTGCGAGAGAGACTGCTATGGAGATAGCGAGAGAGACAGCGAGGGATACAGCGAGAGAGACTGCGAGAGTGACTGCGAGGGAGACGGCGAGGGAGACGGCGAGGGCGACGGCGAGAGAGAGAGCGAGAGAGACAGCGAGGGAGACAGCGAGAGAGACTTCGAGAGAGACTTCGAGAGAGACTGCGAGGGAGACGGCGAGAGAGACAGCGAGAGAGGCAGCGAGAGAGACTGTGAGGGAGACAGCGAGAGAGACAGCGAGAGAGACTGCGAGAGAGACTGCGAGAGAGACAGTGAGAGGGACTGCGAGAGAGAAAGCCAGAGAGTGCGAGGGAGACAGCGAGGGAGACAGCGAGAGAGAATGCGAGAGAGACTGAGAGAGAGACTGAGAGGGAGACAGCGAGGGAGACAGCGAGGGAGACAACGAGAGAGACATCGAGAGAGACATCGAGAGAGACTGAGAGGGAGACATCCAGGGTGACTGCGAGGGAGACAGCGAGAGAGACTGTGAGGGAGACAGCGAGGGAGACTGTGAGGGAGACTGCGAGAGAGACTGCTATGGAGATAGCGAGAGAGACAGCGAGGGAGACAGCGAGAGAGACTTCGAGAGAGACTGCGAGGGAGACGGCGAGATAGACAGCGAGAGAGACTGCGAGGGAGACGGCGAGAGAGACAGCGAGAGAGACAGCGAGAGAGACTGTGAGGGAGACTGTGAGGGAGACTGTGAGGGAGACTGTGAGGGAGACAGCGAGAGAGACTGCGAGAGAGACTGCGAGAGAGACAGTGAGAGGGACTGCGAGATAGAAAGCGAGAGAGAAAGCCAGAGAGTGCGAGGGAGACAGCGAGAGAGACTGAGAGAGAGACTGAGAGAGAGACTGAGAGAGAGACTGAGAGAGAGACTGAGAGGGAGACAGCGAGGGAGACAGCGAGGGAGACAATGAGAGAGACATCGAGAGAGACAACGAGAGAGACAACGAGAGAGACAGCGAAAGAGACTGTGAGGGAGACAGCGAAAGAGACTGTGAGGGAGACAGCGAGGGAGACAGCGAGAGAGACTGCGAGAGAGACTGCGAGAGAGACTGCGAGGGAGACTGCGAGGGAGACTGCGAGGGAGACTGCGAGAGAGACTGCGAGAGAGACTGCGAGAGAGACTGCGAGGGAGACAGCGAGAGAGAATGCGAGGGAGAAAGCGAGAGAAACTGCGAGAGAGACTGCTAGGGAAATAGCGAGAGAGACAGCGAGGGATAAAGCGAGAGACACTGCGAGAGAGACTGCGAGGGAGACGGCGAGAGAGACAGCGAGAGAGACAGCGAGGGAGACAGCGAGGGAGACAGCGAGAGAGACTTCGAGAGATACTGCGTGGGATGCAGCGAGGGAGACAGCGAGGGAGACAGCGAGGAAGACAGCGAGGGAGACAGCGAGAGAGACTGCGAGAGAGACTGCGAGAGCGACTGCGAGAGCGACTGCTAGGGAGACAGCGAGGGAGGCAGCGAGGGAGACAGCGAGGGAGACAGCGAGGGAGACAGCGAGGGAGACAGCGAGGGAGACAGCGAGGGAGACAGCGAGAGAAACTGCGAGGAAGACAGCGAGAGAGACTGCGAGAGAGACGGCGAGGGAGACAGTGAGGGAGACTGCGAGGGAGAGAGCGAGGGACACAGCGAGGGAGACAGCGAGGGAGACAGCGAGGGAGACAGCGAGGGAGACAGCGAGAGAGACTGCAAGAGAGACTGCGAGGGAGACAGCGAGAGAGACAGCGAGAGAGACAGCGAGAGAGACAGCGAGAGAGACAGCGAGAGAGACAGCGAGGGAGAAAGCGAGGGAGAAAGCGAGGGAGACAGCGAGAGAGACTGCGAGAGAGACTGCGAGAGAGACAGCGAGGGAGAAAGCGAGAGAGACTGCGAGAGAGACTGCGAGGGAGAAAGCGAGAGAGACTGCGAGAGAGACTGCAAGGGAGACAGCGAGAGAGACAGCGAGGGAGATAGCGAGGGAGACAGCGAGAGAGACTGCGAGAGAGACTGCGAGAGAGACTGCGAGAGAGACTGCGAGAGAGACTGCGAGGGAGACAGCGAGGGAGACAGCGAGGGAGACAGCGAGGGAGACTGTGAGGGAGACTGCGAGAGAGACTGCTATGGAGATAGCGAGAGAGACAGCGAGGGATACAGCGAGAGAGACTGCGAGAGTGACTGCGAGGGAGACGGCGACGGAGACGGCGAGGGCGAATGCGCGAGAGAGAGAGCGAGAGAGAGAGCGAGGGAGACAGCGAGAGAGACTTCGAGAGAGACTTCGAGAGAGACTGCGAGGGAGACGGCGAGAGAGACAGCGAGAGAGGCAGCGAGAGAGACTGTGAGGGAGACAGCGAGAGAGACAGCGAGAGAGACTGCGAGAGAGACTGCGAGAGAGACAGTGAGAGGGACTGCGAGAGAGAAAGCCAGAGAGTGCGAGGGAGACAGCGAGGGAGACAGCGAGAGAGAATGCGAGAGAGACTGAGAGAGAGACTGAGAGGGAGACAGCGAGGGAGACAGCGAGGGAGACAACGAGAGAGACATCGAGAGAGACATCGAGAGAGACTGAGAGGGAGACATCCAGGGTGACTGCGAGGGAGACAGCGAGAGAGACTGTGAGGGAGACAGCGAGGGAGACTGTGAGGGAGACTGCGAGAGAGACTGCTATGGAGATAGCGAGAGAGACAGCGAGGGAGACAGCGAGAGAGACTTCGAGAGAGACTGCGAGGGAGACGGCGAGATAGACAGCGAGAGAGACTGCGAGGGAGACGGCGAGAGAGACAGCGAGAGAGACAGCGAGAGAGACTGTGAGGGAGACTGTGAGGGAGACTGTGAGGGAGACTGTGAGGGAGACAGCGAGAGAGACTGCGAGAGAGACTGCGAGAGAGACAGTGAGAGGGACTGCGAGATAGAAAGCGAGAGAGAAAGCCAGAGAGTGCGAGGGAGACAGCGAGAGAGACTGAGAGAGAGACTGAGAGAGAGACTGAGAGAGAGACTGAGAGAGAGACTGAGAGAGAGACTGAGAGGGAGACAGCGAGGGAGACAGCGAGGGAGACAATGAGAGAGACATCGAGAGAGACAACGAGAGAGACAACGAGAGAGACAGCGAAAGAGACTGTGAGGGAGACAGCGAAAGAGACTGTGAGGGAGACAGCGAGGGAGACAGCGAGAGAGACTGCGAGAGAGACTGCGAGAGAGACTGCGAGGGAGACTGCGAGGGAGACTGCGAGGGAGACTGCGAGAGAGACTGCGAGAGAGACTGCGAGAGAGACTGCGAGGGAGACAGCGAGAGAGAATGCGAGGGAGAAAGCGAGAGAAACTGCGAGAGAGACTGCTAGGGAAATAGCGAGAGAGACAGCGAGGGATAAAGCGAGAGACACTGCGAGAGAGACTGCGAGGGAGACGGCGAGAGAGACAGCGAGAGAGACAGCGAGGGAGACAGCGAGGGAGACAGCGAGAGAGACTTCGAGAGATACTGCGTGGGATGCAGCGAGGGAGACAGCGAGGGAGACAGCGAGGGAGACAGCGAGGGAGACAGCGAGAGAGACTGCGAGAGAGACTGCGAGAGCGACTGCGAGAGCGACTGCTAGGGAGACAGCGAGGGAGGCAGCGAGGGAGACAGCGAGGGAGACAGCGAGGGAGACAGCGAGGGAGACAGCGAGGGAGACAGCGAGAGAAACTGCGAGGAAGACAGCGAGAGAGACTGCGAGAGAGACGGCAAGGGAGACAGTGAGGGAGACTGCGAGGGAGAGAGCGAGGGACACAGCGAGGGAGACAGCGAGGGAGACAGCGAGGGAGACAGCGAGGGAGACAGCGAGAGAGACTGCAAGAGAGACTGCGAGGGAGACAGCGAGAGAGACAGCGAGAGAGACAGCAAGAGAGACAGCGAGAGAGACAGCGAGAGAGACAGCGAGGGAGAAAGCGAGGGAGAAAGCGAGGGAGACAGCGAGAGAGACTGCGAGAGAGACTGCGAGAGAGACAGCGAGGGAGAAAGCGAGAGAGACTGCGAGGGAGAAAGCGAGAGAGACTGCGAGAGAGACTGCAAGGGAGACAGCGAGAGAGACAGCGAGGGAGATAGCGAGGGAGACAGCGAGAGAGACTGCGAGAGAGACTGCGAGAGAGACTGCGAGAGAGACTGCGAGAGAGACTGCGAGAGAGACTGCGAGGGAGACAGCGAGGGAGACAGCGAGGGAGACTGTGAGGGAGACTGCGAGAGAGACTGCTATGGAGATAGCGAGAGAGACAGCGAGGGATACAGCGAGAGAGACTGCGAGAGTGACTGCGAGGGAGACGGCGACGGAGACGGCGAGGGCGAATGCGCGAGAGAGAGAGCGAGAGAGAGAGCGAGGGAGACAGCGAGAGAGACTTCGAGAGAGACTGCGAGGGAGACGGCGAGAGAGACAGCGAGAGAGGCAGTGAGAGAGACGGTGAGGGAGACTGTGAGGGAGACAGCGAGAGAGACAGTGAGAGGGACTGCGAGAGAGAAAGCCAGAGAGAAAGCCAGAGAGAAAGCCAGAGAGTGCGAGGGAGACAGCGAGGGAGACAGCGAGAGAGAATGCGAGAGAGACTGAGAGAGAGACTGAGAGAGAGACTGAGAGAGAGACTGAGAGGGAGACTGAGAGGGAGACTGAGAGGGAGACAGCGAGGGAGACAGCGAGGGAGACAGCGAGGGAGACAACGAGAGAGACATCGAGAGAGACAGCGAAAGAGAATGCGAGAGAGACTGCAAGAGAGACATCCAGGGTGACTGCGAGGGAGACAGCAAGAGAGACTGTGAGGGAGACAGCGAGGGAGACTGTGAGGGAGACTGCGAGAGAGACTGCTATGGAGATAGCGAGAGAGACAGCGAGGGATACAGCGAGAGAAACTGCGAGAGAGACTGCGAGGGAGACGGCGAGGGAGACGGTGAGAGCGACAGCGAGAGAGACAGCGAGGGAGACAGCGAGAGAGACTTCGAGAGAGACTGCGAGGGAGACGGCGAGAGAGACAGCGAGAGAGACAGCGAGAGAGACAGCGAGAGAGACAGCGAGAGAGACTGTGAGGGAGACTGTGAGGGAGACAGCGAGAGAGACTGTGAGAGAGACTGCGAGAGAGACTGCGAGAGAGACTGCGAGAGAGATAGTGAGAGGGACTGCGAGAGAGAAAGCCAGAGAGTGCGAGGGAGACAGCGAGGGAGACAGCGAGAGAGAATGCGAGAGAGACTGAGAGAGAGACTGAGAGGGAGACAGCGAGGGAGACAGCGAGAGAGACATCGAGAGAGACATCGAGAGAGACTGAGAGGGAGACATCCAGGGTGACTGCGAGGGAGACAGCGAGAGAGACTGTGAGGGAGACAGCGAGGGAGACAACGAGAGAGACAACGAGAGAGACAGCGAAAGAGAATGCGAGAGAGACTGCGAGGGAGACAGCGAGAGAGTCTGCGAGGGAGAGAGCGAGGGAGAAAGCGAGAGAGACTGCGAGAGAGACTGCGAGGGAGACAGCGATAGAGACAGCGATAGAGACTGCGAGGGAGACAGTGAGAGAGACTGCGAGAGAGACTGCGAGGGAGACTGCGAGGGAGACTGGGAGGGAGACTGGGAGGGAGACTGCGAGGGAGACAGCGAAAGAGACTGTGAGGGAGACAGCGAGGGAGACAGCGAGGGAGACAGCGAGAGAGACTGCGAGAGAGACTGCGAGAGAGACTGCGAGGGAGACTGCGAGGGAGACTGCGAGGGAGACTGCGAGAGAGACTGCGAGAGAGACTGCGAGAGAGACTGCGAGGGAGACAGCGAGAGAGAATGCGAGGGAGAAAGCGAGAGAAACTGCGAGAGAGACTGCTAGGGGAATAGCGAGAGAGACAGCGAGGGATACAGCGAGAGACACTGCGAGAGAGACTGCGAGGGAGACGGCGAGAGTGAGAGCGAGAGAGACAGCGAGGGAGACAGCGAGGGAGACAGCGAGGGAGACAGCGAGGGAGACTTCGAGAGATACTGCGAGGGAGACAGCGAGGGAGACAGCGAGGGAGACAGCGAGAGAGACTGCGAGAGAGACTGCAAGAGAGACTGCGAGAGAGACTGCGAGAGCGACTGCGAGAGCGACTGCTAGGGAGACAGCGAGGGAGACAGCGAGGGAGACAGCGAGGGAGACAGCGAGGGAGACAGCGAGGGAGACAGCGAGAGAAACTGCGAGGAAGACAGCGAGAGAGACTGCGAGAGAGACGGCAAGGGAGACAGTGAGGGAGACTGCGAGGGAGAGAGCGAGGGACACAGCGAGGGAGACAGCGAGGGAGACAGCGAGGGAGACAGCGAGGGAGACAGCGAGGGAGACAGCGAGAGAGACAGCGAGAGAGACTGCAAGAGAGACTGCGAGGGAGACAGCGAGAGAGACAGTGAGAGAGACAGCGAGAGAGACAGCGAGAGAGACAGCGAGGGAGAAAGCGAGGGAGAAAGCGAGGGAGACAGCGAGAGAGACTGCGAGAGAGACTGCGAGGGAGAAAGCGAGAGAGACTGCGAGAGAGACTGCAAGGGAGACAGCGAGAGAGACAGCGAGGGAGATAGCGAGAGAGACTGCGAGAGAGACTGCGAGAGAGACTGCGAGAGAGACTGCGAGAGAGACTGCGAGAGAGACTGCGAGGGAGACAGCGAGGGAGACAGCGAGGGAGACTGTGAGGGAGACTGCGAGAGAGACTGCTATGGAGATAGCAAGAGAGACAGCGAGGGATACAGCGAGAGAGACTGCGAGAGTGACTGCGAGGGAGACGGCGAGGGAGACGGCGAGGGCGACGGCGAGAGAGAGAGCGAGAGAGAGAGCGAGAGAGAGAGCGAGGGAGACAGCGAGAGAGACTTCGAGAGAGACTTCGAGAGAGACTGCGAGGGAGACGGCGAGAGAGGCAGCGAGAGAGACTGTGAGGGAGACTGTGAGGGAGACAGCGAGAGAGACAGTGAGAGGGACTGCGAGAGAGAAAGCGAGAGAGAAAGCCAGAGAGAAAGCCAGAGAGTGCGAGGGAGACAGCGAGGGAGACAGCGAGAGAGAATGCGAGAGAGACTGAGAGAGAGACTGAGAGAGAGACTGAGAGAGAGACTGAGAGGGAGACTGAGAGGGAGACTGAGAGGGAGACAGCGAGGGAGACAGCGAGGGAGACAGCGAGGGAGACAGCGAGGGAGACAACGAGAGAGACATCGAGAGAGACAGCGAGAGAGACATCCAGGGTGACTGCGAGGGAGACAGCAAGAGAGACTGTGAGGGAGACAGCGAGGGAGACTGTGAGGGAGACTGCGAGAGAGACTGCTATGGAGATAGCGAGTGAGACAGCGAGGGATACAGTGAGAGAGACTGCGAGAGAGACTGCGAGGGAGACGGCGAGGGAGACGGTGAGAGCGACAGCGAGAGAGACAGCGAGAGAGACAGCGAGAGAGACTGTGAGGGAGACTGTGAGGGAGACAGCGAGAGAGACTGCGAGAGAGACTGCGAGAGAGACAGTGAGAGGGACTGCGAGAGAGAAAGCCAGAGAGTGTGAGGGAGACAGCGAGGGAGACAGCGAGAGAGAATGCGAGAGAGACTGAGAGAGAGACTGAGAGGGAGACAGCGAGGGAGACAGCGAGAGAGACATCGAGAGAGACATTGAGAGAGACTGAGAGGGAGACATCCAGGGTGACTGCGAGGGAGACAGCGAGAGAGACTGTGAGGGTGACAGCGAGGGAGACTGTGAGGGAGACTGCGAGAGAGACTGCTATGGAGATAGCGAGAGAGACAGCGAGGGAGACAGCGAGAGAGACTTCGAGAGAGACTGCGAGGGAGACGGCGAGATAGACAGCGAGAGAGACTGCGAGGGAGACGGCGAGAGAGACGGCGAGAGAGACAGCGAGAGAGACAGCGAGAGAGACTGTGAGGGAGACTGTGAGGGAGACTGTGAGGGAGACTGTGAGGGAGACTGTGAGGGAGACAGCGAGAGAGACTGCGAGAGAGACTGCGAGAGAGACTGCGAGAGAGACAGTGAGAGGGACTGCGAGAGAGAAAGCGAGAGAGAAAGCCAGAGAGTGCGAGGGAGACAGCGAGAGAGACTGAGAGAGAGACTGAGAGAGAGACTGAGAGAGAGACAGCGAGGGAGACAGCGAGGGAGACAATGAGAGAGACATCGAGAGAGACAACGAGAGAGACAACGAGAGAGACAGCGAAAGAGAATGCGAGAGAGACTGCGAGTGAGACAGCGAGAGAGTCTGCGAGGGAGAGAGCGAGGGAGAAAGCGAGAGAGACAGCGAGAGAGACTGCGAGAGAGACTGCGAGAGAGAAAGCGAGAGAGACTGCGAGGGAGACAGCGAGAGAGAATGCGAGGGAGAAAGCGAGAGAAACTGCGAGAGAGACTGCTAGGAAAATAGCGAGAGAGACAGCGAGGGATACAGCGAGAGACACTGCGAGAGAGACTGCGAGGGAGACGGCGAGAGAGAGAGCGAGAGAGACAGCGAGGGAGACAGCGAGGGAGACAGCGAGGGAGACAGCGAGGGAGACTTCGAGAGATACTGCGAGGGAGACAGCGAGGGAGACAGCGAGGGAGACAGCGAGGGAGACAGCGAGAGAGACTGCGAGAGAGACTGCGAGAGAGACTGCGAGAGCGACTGCGAGAGCGACTGCTAGGGAGACAGCGAGGGAGACAGCGAGGGAGACAGCGAGGGAGACAGCGAGGGAGACAGCGAGGGAGACAGCGAGGGAACAGCGAGGGAGACAGCGAGAGAAACTGCGAGGAAGACAGCGAGAGAGACTGCGAGAGAGACGGCAAGGGAGACAGTGAGGGAGACTGTGAGGGAGACAGCGAGAGAGACAGTGAGAGGGACTGCGAGAGAGAAAGCGAGAGAGAAAGCCAGAGAGAAAGCCAGAGAGTGCGAGGGAGACAGCGAGGGAGACAGCGAGAGAGAATGCGAGAGAGACTGAGAGAGAGACTGAGAGAGAGACTGAGAGAGAGACTGAGAGGGAGACTGAGAGGGAGACTGAGAGGGAGACTGAGAGGGAGACAGCGAGGGAGACAGCGAGGGAGACAGCGAGGGAGACATCGAGAGAGACAGCGAGAGAGACATCCAGGGTGACTGCGAGGGAGACAGCAAGAGAGACTGTGAGGGAGACAGCGAGGGAGACTGTGAGGGAGACTGCGAGAGAGACTGCTATGGAGATAGCGAGAGAGACAGCGAGGGATACAGCGAGAGAGAGTGCGAGAGAGACTGCGAGGGAGACGGCGAGGGAGACGGTGAGAGCGACAGCGAGAGAGACAGCGAGAGAGACAGCGAGAGAGACTGTGAGGGAGACTGTGAGGGAGACAGCGAGAGAGACTGCGAGAGAGACTGCGAGAGAGACAGTGAGAGGGACTGCGAGAGAGAAAGCCAGAGAGTGCGAGGGAGACAGCGAGGGAGACAGCGAGAGAGAATGCGAGAGAGACTGAGAGAGAGACTGAGAGGGAGACAGCGAGGGAGACAGCGAGAGAGACATCGAGAGAGACATTGAGAGAGACTGAGAGGGAGACATCCAGGGTGACTGCGAGGGAGACAGCGAGAGAGACTGTGAGGGAGACAGCGAGGGAGACTGTGAGGGAGACTGCGAGAGAGACTGCTATGGAGATAGCGAGAGAGACAGCGAGGGAGACAGCGAGAGAGACTTCGAGAGAGACTGCGAGGGAGACGGCGAGATAGACAGCGAGAGAGACTGCGAGGGAGACGGCGAGAGAGACGGCGAGAGAGACAGCGAGAGAGACAGCGAGAGAGACTGTGAGGGAGACTGTGAGGGAGACTGTGAGGGAGACTGTGAGGGAGACAGCGAGAGAGACTGCGAGAGAGACTGCGAGAGAGACTGCGAGAGAGACAGTGAGAGGGACTGCGAGAGAGAAAGCGAGAGAGAAAGCCAGAGAGTGCGAGGGAGACAGCGAGAGAGACTGAGAGAGAGACTGAGAGAGAGACTGAGAGAGAGACAGCGAGAGAGACAGCGAGGGAGACAGCGAGGGAGACAATGAGAGAGACATCGAGAGAGACAACGAGAGAGACAACGAGAGAGACAGCGAAAGAGAATGCGAGAGAGACTGCGAGTGAGACAGCGAGAGAGTCTGCGAGGGAGAGAGCGAGGGAGAAAGCGAGAGAGACAGCGAGAGAGACTGCGAGAGAGACTGCGAGAGAGAAAGCGAGAGAGACTGCGAGGGAGACAGCGAGAGAGAATGCGAGGGAGAAAGCGAGAGAAACTGCGAGAGAGACTGCTAGGGAAATAGCGAGAGAGACAGCGAGGGATACAGCGAGAGACACTGCGAGAGAGACTGCGAGGGAGACGGCGAGAGAGAGAGCGAGAGAGACAGCGAGGGAGACAGCGAGGGAGACAGCGAGGGAGACAGCGAGGGAGACAGCGAGGGAGACTTCGAGAGATACTGCGAGGGAGACAGCGAGGGAGACAGCGAGGGAGACAGCGAGGGAGACAGCGAGAGAGACTGCGAGAGAGACTGCGAGAGAGACTGCGAGAGCGACTGCGAGAGCGACTGCTAGGGAGACAGCGAGGGAGACAGCGAGGGAGACAGCGAGGGAGACAGCGAGGGAGACAGCGAGAGAAACTGCGAGGAAGACAGCGAGAGAGACTGCGAGAGAGACGGCAAGGGAGACAGTGAGGGAGACTGCGAGGGAGAGAGCGAGGGACACAGCGAGGGAGACAGCGAGGGAGACAGCGAGGGAGACAGCGAGGGAGACAGCGAGAGAGACAGCGAGAGAGACTGCAAGAGAGACTGCGAGGGAGACAGCGAGGGAGACAGCGAGAGAGACAGCGAGAGAGACAGCAAGAGAGACAGCGAGAGAGACAGCGAGAGAGACAGCGAGGGAGAAAGCGAGGGAGAAAGCGAGGGAGACAGCGAGAGAGACTGCGAGAGAGACTGCGAGGGAGAAAGCGAGAGAGACTGCGAGAGAGACTGCAAGGGAGACAGCGAGAGAGACAGCGAGGGAGATAGCGAGGGAGACAGCGAGAGAGACTGCGAGAGAGACTGCGAGAGAGACTGCGAGAGAGACTGCGAGGGAGACAGCGAGGGTGACAGCGAGGGAGACAGCGAGGGAGACTGTGAGGGAGACTGCGAGAGAGACTGCTATGGAGATAGCGAGAGAGACAGCGAGGGATACAGCGAGAGAGACTGCGAGAGTGACTGCGAGGGAGACGGCGAGGGAGACGGCGAGGGCGACGGCGAGAGAGAGAGCGAGAGAGAGAGCGAGAGAGAGAGCGAGGGAGACAGCGAGAGAGACTTCGAGAGAGACTTCGAGAGAGACTGCGAGGGAGACGGCGAGAGAGGCAGCGAGAGAGACTGTGAGGGAGACTGTGAGGGAGACAGCGAGAGAGACAGTGAGAGGGACTGCGAGAGAGAAAGCCAGAGAGAAAGCCAGAGAGAAAGCCAGAGAGTGCGAGGGAGACAGCGAGGGAGACAGCGAGAGAGAATGCGAGAGAGACTGAGAGAGAGACTGAGAGAGAGACTGAGAGAGAGACTGAGAGGGAGACTGAGAGGGAGACTGAGAGGGAGACTGAGAGGGAGACTGAGAGGGAGACAGCGAGCGAGACAGCGAGGGAGACAGCGAGGGAGACAACGAGAGAGACATCGAGAGAGACAGCGAAAGAGAATGCGAGAGAGACTGCGAGAGAGACATCCAGGGTGACTGCGAGGGAGACAGCAAGAGAGACTGTGAGGGAGACAGCGAGGGAGACTGTGAGGGAGACTGCGAGAGAGACTGCTATGGAGATAGCGAGAGAGACAGCGAGGGATACAGCGAGAGAGACTGCGAGAGAGACTGCGAGGGAGACGGCGAGGGAGACGGTGAGAGCGACAGCGAGAGAGACAGCGAGGGAGACAGTGAGAGAGACTTCGAGAGAGACTGCGAGGGAGACGGTGAGAGAGACAGCGAGAGAGACAGCGAGAGAGACTGTGAGGGAGACTGAGAGGGAGACAGCGAGAGAGACTGCGAGAGAGACTGCGAGAGAGACTGCGAGAGAGACAGTGAGAGGGACTGCGAGAGAGAAAGCCAGAGACTGAGAGGGAGACAGCGAGGGAGACAGCGAGAGAGACATCGAGAGAGACATCGAGAGAGACATCGAGAGAGACTGAGAGGGAGACATCCAGGGTGACTGCGAGGGAGACAGCGAGAGAGACTGTGAGGGAGACAGAGAGGGAGACTGTGAGGGAGACTGCGAGAGAGACTGCTATGGAGATAGCGAGAGAGACAGCGAGGGAGACAGCGAGAGAGACTTCGAGAGAGACTGTGAGGGAGACTGTGAGGGAGACAGCGAGAGAGACTGCGAGAGAGACTGCGAGAGAGACTGCGAGAGAGACAGTGAGAGGGACTGCGAGAGGAAGCGAGAGAGAAAGCCAGAGAGTGCGAGGGAGACAGCGAGAGAGACTGAGAGAGAGACTGAGAGAGAGACTGAGAGAGAGACAGCGAGGGAGACAGCGAGGGAGACAATGAGAGAGACATCGAGAGAGACAACGAGAGAGACAACGAGAGAGACAGCGAAAGAGAATGCGAGAGAGACTGCGAGGGAGACAGCGAGAGAGTCTGCGAGGGAGAGAGCGAGGGAGAAAGCGAGAGAGACTGCGAGAGAGACTGCGAGGGAGACAGCGATAGAGACAGCGATCGAGACTGCGAGGGAGACAGCGAGAGAGACTGCGAGAGAGACTGCGAGGGAGACTGCGAGGGAGACAGCGAGAGAGACTGTGAGGGAGACAGCGAGGGAGACAGCGAGGGAGACAGCGAGAGAGACTGCGAGAGAGACTGCGAGAGAGACTGCGAGAGAGACTGCGAGGGAGACTGCGAGGGAGAAAGCGAGAGAAACTGCGAGAGAGACTGCTAGGGAAATAGCGAGAGAGACAGCGAGGGATACAGCGAGAGACACTGCGAGAGAGACTGCGAGGGAGACGGCGAGAGAGAGAGCGAGGGAGACAGCGAGGGAGACAGCGAGGGAGACAGCGAGGGAGACAGCGAGAGAGACTTCGAGAGATACTGCGAGGGAGGCAGCGAGGGAGACAGCGAGGGAGACAGCGAGAGAGACTGCGAGAGAGACTCCGAGAGAGACTGCGAGAGCGACTGCGAGAGCGACTGCTAGGGAGACAGCGAGGGAGGCAGCGAGGGAGACAGCGAGGGAGACAGCGAGGGAGACAGCGAGGGAGACAGCGAGAGAAACTGCGAGGAAGACAGCGAGAGAGGCTGCGAGAGAGACGGCAAGGGAGACAGTGAGGGAGACTGCGAGGGAGAGAGCGAGGGTCACAGCGAGGGAGACAGCGAGGGAGACAGCGAGGGAGACAGCGAGAGACACTGCGAGAGAGACTGCGAGGGAGACAGCGAGAGAGTCTGCGAGGGAGAGAGCGAGGGAGAAAGCGAGAGAGACAGCGAGAGAGACTGCGAGAGAGACTGCGAGAGAGAAAGCGAGAGAGACTGCGAGGGAGACAGCGAGAGAGAATGCGAGGGAGAAAGCGAGAGAAACTGCGAGAGAGACTGCTAGGGAAATAGCGAGAGAGACAGCGAGGGATACAGCGAGAGACACTGCGAGAGAGACTGCGAGGGAGACGGCGAGAGAGAGAGCGAGAGAGACAGCGAGGGAGACAGCGAGGGAGACAGCGAGGGAGACAGCGAGGGAGACTTCGAGAGATACTGCGAGGGAGACAGCGAGGGAGACAGCGAGGGAGACAGCGAGGGAGACAGCGAGAGAGACTGCGAGAGAGACTGCGAGAGAGACTGCGAGAGCGACTGCGAGAGCGACTGCTAGGGAGACAGCGAGGGAGACAGCGAGGGAGACAGCGAGGGAGACAGCGAGGGAGACAGCGAGGGAGACAGCGAGAGAAACTGCGAGGAAGACAGCGAGAGAGACTGCGAGAGAGACGGCAAGGGAGACAGTGAGGGAGACTGCGAGGGAGAGAGCGAGGGACACAGCGAGGGAGACAGCGAGGGAGACAGCGAGGGAGACAGCGAGGGAGACAGCGAGAGAGACAGCGAGAGAGACTGCAAGAGAGACTGCGTGGGAGACAGCGAGGGAGACAGCGAGAGAGACAGCGAGAGAGACAGCGAGAGAGACAGCAAGAGAGACAGCGAGAGAGACAGCGAGAGAGACAGCGAGGGAGAAAGCGAGGGAGAAAGCGAGGGAGACAGCGAGAGAGACTGCGAGAGAGACTGCGAGGGAGAAAGCGAGAGAGACTGCGAGAGAGACTGCAAGGGAGACAGCGAGAGAGACAGCGAGGGAGATAGCGAGGGAGACAGCGAGAGAGACTGCGAGAGAGACTGCGAGAGAGACTGCGAGAGAGACTGCGAGAGAGACTGCGAGAGAGACTGCGAGGGAGACAGCGAGGGAGACAGCGAGGGAGACTGTGAGGGAGACTGCGAGAGAGACTGCTATGGAGATAGCGAGAGAGACAGCGAGGGATACAGCGAGAGAGACTGCGAGAGTGACTGCGAGGGAGACGGCGAGGGAGACGGCGAGGGCGACGGCGAGAGAGAGAGCGAGAGAGAGAGCGAGAGAGAGAGCGAGGGAGACAGCGAGAGAGACTTCGAGAGAGACTTCGAGAGAGACTGCGAGGGAGACGGCGAGAGAGGCAGCGAGAGAGACTGTGAGGGAGACTGTGAGGGAGACAGCGAGAGAGACAGTGAGAGGGACTGCGAGAGAGAAAGCGAGAGAGAAAGCCAGAGAGAAAGCCAGAGAGTGCGAGGGAGACAGCGAGGGAGACAGCGAGAGAGAATGCGAGAGAGACTGAGAGAGAGACTGAGAGAGAGACTGAGAGAGAGACTGAGAGGGAGACTGAGAGGGAGACTGAGAGGGAGACTGAGAGGGAGACTGAGAGGGAGACAGCGAGGGAGACAGCGAGGGAGACAGCGAGGGAGACAACGAGAGAGACATCGAGAGAGACAGCGAAAGAGAATGCGAGAGAGACTGCGAGAGAGACATCCAGGGTGACTGCGAGGGAGACAGCAAGAGAGACTGTGAGGGAGACAGCGAGGGAGACTGTGAGGGAGACTGCGAGAGAGACTGCTATGGAGATAGCGAGAGAGACAGCGAGGGATACAGCGAGAGAGACTGCGAGAGAGACTGCGAGGGAGACGGCGAGGGAGACGGTGAGAGCGACAGCGAGAGAGACAGCGAGGGAGACAGTGAGAGAGACTTCGAGAGAGACTGCGAGGGAGACGGTGAGAGAGACAGCGAGAGAGACAGCGAGAGAGACTGTGAGGGAGACTGTGAGGGAGACAGCGAGAGAGACTGCGAGAGAGACTGCGAGAGAGACTGCGAGAGAGACAGTGAGAGGGACTGCGAGAGAGAAAGCCAGAGACTGAGAGGGAGACAGCGAGGGAGACAGCGAGAGAGACATCGAGAGAGACATCGAGAGAGACTGAGAGGGAGACATCCAGGGTGACTGCGAGGGAGACAGCGAGAGAGACTGTGAGGGAGACAGAGAGGGAGACTGTGAGGGAGACTGCGAGAGAGACTGCTATGGAGATAGCGAGAGAGACAGCGAGGGAGACAGCGAGAGAGACTTCGAGAGAGACTGTGAGGGAGACTGTGAGGGAGACAGCGAGAGAGACTGCGAGAGAGACTGCGAGAGAGACTGCGAGAGAGACAGTGAGAGGGACTGCGAGAGGAAGCGAGAGAGAAAGCCAGAGAGTGCGAGGGAGACAGCGAGAGAGACTGAGAGAGAGACTGAGAGAGAGACTGAGAGAGAGACAGCGAGGGAGACAATGAGAGAGACATCGAGAGAGACAACGAGAGAGACAACGAGAGAGACAGCGAAAGAGAATGCGAGAGAGACTGCGAGGGAGACAGCGAGAGAGTCTGCGAGGGAGAGAGCGAGGGAGAAAGCGAGAGAGACTGCGAGAGAGACTGCGAGGGAGACAGCGATAGAGACAGCGATCGAGACTGCGAGGGAGACAGCGAGAGAGACTGCGAGAGAGACTGCGAGGGAGACTGCGAGGGAGACAGCGAGAGAGACTGTGAGGGAGACAGCGAGGGAGACAGCGAGGGAGACAGCGAGAGAGACTGCGAGAGAGACTGCGAGGGAGACTGCGAAGGAGACTGCGAAGGAGACTGCGAGAGAGACTGCGAGAGAGACTGCGAGAGAGACAGCGAGAGAGAATGCGAGGGAGAAAGCGAGAGAAACTGCGAGAGAGACTGCTAGGGAAATAGCGAGAGAGACAGCGAGGGATACAGCGAGAGACACTGCGAGAGAGACTGCGAGGGAGACGGCGAGAGAGAGAGCGAGGGAGACAGCGAGGGAGACAGCGAGGGAGACAGCGAGGGAGACAGCGAGAGAGACTTCGAGAGATACTGCGAGGGAGGCAGCGAGGGAGACAGCGAGGGAGACAGCGAGAGAGACTGCGAGAGAGACTCCGAGAGAGACTGCGAGAGCGACTGCGAGAGCGACTGCTAGGGAGACAGCGAGGGAGGCAGCGAGGGAGACAGCGAGGGAGACAGCGAGGGAGACAGCGAGGGAGACAGCGAGAGAAACTGCGAGGAAGACAGCGAGAGAGGCTGCGAGAGAGACGGCAAGGGAGACAGTGAGGGAGACTGCGAGGGAGAGAGCGAGGGTCACAGCGAGGGAGACAGCGAGGGAGACAGCGAGGGAGACAGCGAGAGAGACTGCAAGAGAGACTGCGAGGGAGACAGCGAGAGAGACAGCGAGAGAGACAGCGAGAGAGACAGCGAGAGAGACAGCGAGAGAGACAGCGAGGGAGAAAGCGAGGGAGAAAGCGAGGGAGAAAGCGAGGGAGACAGCGAGAGAGATTGCGAGAGAGACTGCGAGAGAGACTGCGAGAGAGACAGCGAGGGAGAAAGCGAGAGAGACTGCGAGAGAGACTGCGAGGGAGAAAGCGAGAGAGACTGCGAGAGAGACTGCAAGGGAGACAGCGAGAGAGACAGCGAGGGAGATAGCGAGGGAGACTGCGAGAGAGACTGCGAGAGAGACTGCGAGAGAGACTGTGAGAGAGACTGCGAGAGAGACTGCGAGGGAGACAGCGAGGGAGACAGCGAGGGAGACAGCGAGGGAGACTGTGAGGGAGACTGCGAGAGAGACTGCTATGGAGATAGCGAGAGAGACAGCGAGGGATACAGCGAGAGAGACTGCGAGAGTGACTGCGAGGGAGACGGCGAGGGAGACGGCGAGGGCGACGGCGAGAGAGAGAGCGAGAGAGAGAGCGAGAGAGAGAGCGAGGGAGACAGCGAGAGAGACTTCGAGAGAGACTGCGAGGGAGACGGCGAGAGAGACAGCGAGAGAGGCAGCAAGAGAGACTGTGAGGGAGACTGTGAGGGAGACAGCGAGAGAGACAGTGAGAGGGACTGCGAGAGAGAAAGCCAGAGAGAAAGCCAGAGAGAAAGCCAGAGAGTGCGAGGGAGACAGCGAGGGAGACAGCGAGAGAGAATGCGAGAGAGACTGAGAGAGAGACTGAGAGAGAGACTGAGAGAGAGACTGAGAGGGAGACTGAGAGGGAGACTGAGAGGGAGACAGCGAGGGAGACAGCGAGGGAGACAGCGAGGGAGACAGCGAGGGAGACAACGAGAGAGACATCGAGAGAGACAGCGCAAGAGAATGCGAGAGAGACTGCGAGAGAGACATCCAGGGTGACTGCGAGGGAGACAGCAAGAGAGACTGTGAGGGAGACAGCGAGGGAGACTGTGAGGGAGACTGCGAGAGAGACTGCTATGGAGATAGCGAGAGAGACAGCGAGGGATACAGCGAGAGAGACTGCGAGAGAGACTGCGAGGGAGACGGCGAGGGAGACGGCGAGGGAGACGGCGAGAGCGACAGCGAGAGAGACAGCGAGGGAGACAGCGAGAGAGACTTCGAGAGAGACTGCGAGGGAGACGGCGAGAGAGACAGCGAGAGAGACAGCGAGAGAGACAGCGAGAGAGACAGCGAGAGAGACTGCGAGAGAGACTGCGAGAGAGACTGCGAGGGAGACTGCGAGGGAGACTGCGAGAGAGACTGCGAGAGAGACTGCGAGAGAGACTGCAAGGGAGACAGCGAGAGAGAATGCGAGGGAGAAAGCGAGAGAAACTGCGAGAGAGACTGCTAGGGAAATAGCGAGAGAGACAGCGAGGGATACAGCGAGAGACACTGCGAGAGAGACTGCGAGGGAGACGGCGAGAGAGAGAGCGAGAGAGACAGCGAGGGAGACAGCGAGGGAGACAGCGAGGGAGACAGCGAGGGAGACAGCGAGGGAGACAGCGAGAGAGACTTCGAGAGATACTGCGAGGGAGGCAGCGAGGGAGACAGCGAGGGAGACAGCGAGAGAGACTGCGAGAGAGACTGCGAGAGCGACTGCGAGAGCGACTGCTAGGGAGACAGCGAGGGAGGCAGCGAGGGAGACAGCGAGGGAGACAGCGAGGGAGACAGCGAGGGAGACAGCGAGAGAAACTGCGAGGAAGACAGCGAGAGAGGCTGCGAGAGAGACGGCAAGGGAGACAGAGAGGGAGACTGCGAGGGAGAGAGCGAGGGACACAGCGAGGGAGACAGCGAGGGAGACAGCGAGGGAGACAGCGAGGGAGACAGCGAGGGAGACAGCAAGAGAGACAGCGAGAGAGACTGCAAGAGAGACTGCGAGGGAGACAGCGAGAGAGACAGCAAGAGAGACAGCGAGAGAGACAGCGAGAGAGACAGCGAGAGAGACAGCGAGAGAGACAGCGAGAGAGACAGCGAGAGAGACAGCACGGGAGAAAGCGAGGGAGAAAGCGAGGGAGAAAGCGAGGGAGAAAGCGAGGGAGAAAGCGAGGGAGAAAGCGAGGGAGACAGCGAGAGAGACTGCGAGAGAGACTGCGAGGAAGACGGCGAGAGAGACGGCGAGAGAGACGGCGAGGGAGACAGTGAGGGAGACTGCGAGGGAGAGAGCGATGGACACAGCGAGGGAGACAGCGAGGGAGACAGCGAGGGAGACAGCGAGGGAGACAGCGAGGGAGACAGCGAGAGAGACTGCAAGAGAGACTGCGAGGGAGACAGCGAGAGAGACAGCGAGAGAGACAGCGAGAGAGACAGCGAGAGAGACAGCGAGAGAGACAGCGAGAGAGACATCGAGAGAGACAGCGAGGGAGACAGCGAGGGAGAAAGTGAGGGAGAAAGCGAGGGAGAAAGCGAGGGAGACAGCGAGAGAGACTGCGAGAGAGACGGTGAGAGAGACGGCGAGAGAGACGGCGAGGGAGACAGCGAGGGAGACTGCGAGGGAGAGAGCGAGGGACACAGCGAGGGAGACAGCGAGGGAGACAGCGAGGGAGACAGCGAGAGAGACTGCGAGAGAGACTGCGAGAGAGACTGCGAGGGAGACAGCGAGAGAGACAGCGAGAGAGACAGCGAGGGAGAAAGCGAGGGAGACAGTGAGAGAGACTGTGAGAGATACTGCGAGGGAGACAGCGTGGGAGACAGCGAGAGAGACTGCGAGAGAGACTGCGAGAGAGACTGGGAGGGAGACTGCGAGAGAGTCTGGGAGGGAGACAGCGAGGGGGACTGCGAGAGAGACTGCGAGAGAGACTGCTAGAGAGACTGCGAGAGAGACTGCGAGAGAGACTGCGAGAGAGACTGCGAGGGAGACTGCGAGGGAGACAGCGAGGGAGACTGCGAGAGAGATGGCGAGAGAGATGGAGAGAGAGATGGAGAGAGAGACGGCGAGAGAGACGGCGAGAGAGACGGCGAGGGAGACAGCGAGGGAGAGAGCGAGTGAGACAGCGAGGGAGACAGCGAGAGAGACAGCGAGAGAGACAGCGAGAGAGACTGCGAGAGATACAGCGAGGGATAGAGTGAGTGAGACAGCGAGGGAGACAGCGAGAGTACATTGAGAGAGACAGCGAGAGAGACTGCGAGAGAGACTGCGAGAGAGACTGCGAGGGAGACTGCGAGGGAGACGGCCAGGGAGACGGCCAGGGAGACGGCCAGGGAGACGGCCAGGGAGACGGCCAGGGAGACGGCCAGGGAGACGGCCAGGGAGACGGCGAGGGAGACGGCCAGGGAGACAGCGAGGGAGACAGCGAGGGAGACAGCGAGGGAGACAGCGAGGGAGACAGCGAGGGAGACAGCGAGAGAGACTTAGAGAGAGACTGCGAGGGAGGCAGCGAGGGAGACAGCGAGGGAGACAGCGAGGGAGACAGCGACAGAGAAAGCGACAGAGACAGCGACAGAGCCTGTGAGAGAGACTGCGAGGGACACAGCGAGAGAGACTGCGAGGGAGACAACGAGAGAGAATGCGAGAGAGATCGCGTGAGACAGCGAGGGAGACAGCGAGGGAGACAGCGAGGGAGACTGCAAGAGAGACTGCAAGGGAGACAGCGAGGGAGACAGCGAGAGAAACTGCGAGGTAGACTGCGAGAGAGACTGCGAGGGAGAAAGCGAGAGAGACTGCGAGGGAGAAAGCGAGAGAGACTGCGAGGGAGACAGCGAGAGAGACAGCGAGGGAGACAGCGAGGGAGACTGCGAGAGAGACTGCGAGAGAGACTGCGAGAGAGACTGCGAGAGAGACTGCGAGAGAGACTGTGAGGGAGACAGCGAGGGAGACTGTGAGGGAGACTGCGAGAGAGACTGCTATGGAGATAGCGAGAGAGACAGCGAGGGATACAGCGAGAGAGACTGCGAGAGTGACTGCGAGGGAGACGGCGAGGGCGATGGCGAGAGAGAGAGCGAGAGAGACAGCGAGGGAGACAGAGAGAGAGACTTCGAGAGAGACTTCGAGAGTGACTGTGAGAGAGACTGCGAGGGAGACTGTGAGGGAGACTGCGAGAGAGACAGTGAGAGGGACTGCGAGAGAGACTGCGAGAGAGACTGCGAGAGAGACAGTGAGAGGGACTGCGAGAGAGAAAGCCAGAGAGAAAGCCAGAGAGTGCGAGGGAGACAGCGAGGGAGACAGCGAGATAGAATGCGAGTGAGACTGAGAGAGAGACTTCGAGAGAGACTGCGAGGGAGACGGCGAGAGCGACGGCGAGAGAGAGAGCGAGAGAGACAGCGAGGGAGACAGCGAGAGAGACTTCGAGAGAGACTGCGAGGGAGACGGCGAGAGAGACAGCGAGAGAGACAGCGAGAGAGACAGCGAGAGAGACTGTGAGGGAGACTGTGAGAGAGACAGCGAGAGAGACAGCGAGAGAGACTGTGAGGGAGACTGTGAGGGAGACTGTGAGGGAGACTGTGAGGGAGACAGCGAGAGAGACTGCGAGAGAGACTGCGAGAGAGACAGTGAGAGGGACTGCGAGAGAGAAAGCGAGAGAGAAAGCCAGAGAGTGCGAGGGAGACAGCGAGAGAGAATGCGAGAGAGACTGAGAGAAAGACTGAGAGGGAGACAGCGAGGGAGACAATGAGAGAGACATCGAGAGAGACAACGAGAGAGACAGCGAAAGAGAATGCGAGAGAGACTGCGAGAGAGACTGCGAGGGAGACAGCGAGAGAGCCTGCGAGGGAGACTGCGAGGGAGACTGCGAGGGAGACAGCGAGAGAGCCTGCGAGGGAGAGAGCGAGGGAGAAAGCGAGTGAGACTGCGAGAGAGACTGCGAGGGAGACAGCGATAGAGACTGCGAGGGAGACACCGATAGAGACTGCGAGGGAGACAGCGATAGAGACAGCGAGAGAGACTGCGAGAGAGACTGCGAGGGAGACAGCGAGGGAGACAGCGAGGGAGACAGCGAGGGAGACAGCGAGGGAGACAGCGAGAGAGACTGCGAGAGAGACTGCGAGAGAGACTGCGAGAGAGACTGCGAGAGAGACTGCGAGGGAGACTGCGAGGGACACTGCGAGAGAGACTGCGAGAGAGACTGCGAGAGAGACTGCGAGAGAGACTGCGAGAGAGACTGCGAGGGAGACAGCGAGAGAGAAAGCGAGAGAAACTGCGAGAGAGACTGCTAGGGAAATAGCGAGAGAGACAGCGAGGGATACAGCGAGAGACACTGCGAGAGAGACTGCGAGGGAGACGGCGAGAGAGAGAGCGAGAGAGACAGCGAGGGAGACAGCGAGGGAGACAGCGAGGGAGACAGCGAGAGAGACTTCGAGAGAGACTGCGAGGGAGGCAGCGAGGGAGACAGCGAGGGAGACAGCGAGGGAGACAGCGAGAGAGACTGCGAGAGAGACTGCGAGAGAGACTGCGAGAGAGACTGCGAGAGCGACTGCTAGGGAGACAGCGAGGGAGACAGCGAGGGAGGCAGCGAGGGAGACAGCGAGGGAGACAGCAAGGGAGACAGCGAGAGAAACTGCGAGGAAGACAGCGAGGGAGACAGCGAGGGAGACAGCAAGGGAGACAGCGAGAGAGACGGCAAGGGAGACAGTGAGGGAGACTGCGAGGGAGAGAGCGAGGGAGACAGCGAGGGAGACAGCGAGGGAGACAGCGAGGGAGACAGCGAGAGAGACTGCAAGAGAGACTGCGAGGGAGACAGCGAGAGACACAGCGAGAGAGACAGCGAGAGAGACAGCGAGGGAGAAAGCGAGGGAGACAGCGAGAGAGACTGCGAGAGAGACTGCGAGAGAGACTGCGAGAGAGACTGCGAGGGAGAAAGCGAGAGAGACTGCGAGAGTGACTGCGAGAGAGACTGCGAGAGAGACTGCGAGGGAGAAAGCGAGAGAGACTGCGAGGGAGACTACAAGGGAGACAGCGAGAGAGACAGCGAGGGAGATAGCGAGGGAGATAGCGAGAGAGACTGCGAGAGAGACTGTGAGAGAGACTGCGAGAGAGACTGCGATGGAGACTGCGAGGGAGACTGCGAGGGAGACTGCGAGAGAGACTGCTATGGAGATAGCGAGAGAGACAACGAGGGATACAGCGAGAGAGACTGCGAGAGTGACTGCGAGGTAGACGGCGAGGGAGACGGCGAGGGCGACGGCGAGAGAGAGAGCGAGAGAGACAGCGAGAGAGACTTCGAGAGAGACTGCGAGGGAGACGGCGAGAGAGACAGCGAGAGAGGCAGCGAGAGAGACTGTGAGGGAGACTGCGAGAGAGACAGTGAGAGGGACTGCGAGAGAGAAAGCCAGAGAGAAAGCCAGAGAGAAAGCCAGAGAGTGCGAGGGTGACAGCGAGAGAGAATGCGAGAGAGATTGAGAGAGAGACTGAGAGAGAGACTGAGAGAGAGACTGAGAGAGAGACTGAGAGGGAGACTGAGAGGGAGACAGCGAGGGAGACAGCGAGGGAGACAGCGAGGGAGACAGCGAGGGAGACAGCGAGGGAGACAACGAGAGAGACATCGAGAGAGACAGCGAAAGAGAATGCGAGAGAGACTGCGAGAGAGACATCCAGGGTGACTGCGAGGGAGACAGCGAGAGAGACTGTGAGGGAGACAGCGAGAGAGACTGTGAGGGAGGCAGCGAGGGAGACTGTGAGGGAGACTGCGAGAGAGACTGCTATGGAGATAGCGAGAGAGACAGCGAGGGATACAGCGAGAGAGACTGCGAGAGTGACTGCGAGGGAGACGGCGAGGGAGACGGTGAGAGCGACGGCGAGAGAGAGAGCGAGAGAGACAGCGAGGGAGACAGCGAGAGAGACTTCGAGAGAGACTGCGAGGGAGACGGCGAGAGAGACAGCGAGAGAGACAGTGAGGGAGACTGTGAGGGAGACTGTGAGGGAGACAGCGAGAGAGACTGCGAGAGAGACAGTGAGAGGGACTGCGAGAGAGAAAGCGAGAGAGAAAGCCAGAGAGTGCGAGGGAGACAGCGAGAGAGAATGCGAGAGAGACTGAGAGAGAGACTGAGAGAGAGACTGAGAGGGAGACTGAGAGGGAGACAACGAGAGAGACATCGAGAGAGACAGCGAAAGAGAATGCGAGAGAGACTGCGAGAGAGACATCCAGGGTGACTTCGAGGGAGACTTCGAGGGAGACTGCGAGGGAGACAGCGAGAGAGACTGCGAGGGAGACAGCGAGAGAGACAGTGAGGGAGACAGCGAGAGAGTCTGCGAGAGAGTCTGCGAGGGAGAGAGCGAGGGAGAAAGCGAGAGAGACTGCGAGAGAGACTGCGAGAGAGACTGCGAGAGAGACTGCGAGGGAGACAGCGAGAGAGACAGCGAGAGAGACTGCGAGAGAGACTGCGAGAGAGACTGCGAGAGAGACTGCGAGGGAGACAGCGAGAGAGACAGCGAGGGAGACAGCGAGGGAGACAGCGAGGGAGACAGCGAGAGAGACTGCGAGAGAGACTGCGAGAGAGACTGCGAGGGAGACTGCGAGGGAGACTGCGAGAGAGACTGCGAGAGAGACTGCGAGAGAGACTGCGAGAGAGACTGCGAGAGAGACTGCGAGGGAGACAGCGAGAGAGAAAGCGAGAGAAACTGCGAGAGAGACTGCTCGGGAAATAGCGAGAGAGACAGCGAGGGATACAGCGAGAGACACTGCGAGAGAGACTGCGAGGGAGACGGCGAGAGAGAGAGCGAGAGAGACAGCGAGGGAGACAGCGAGGGAGACAGCGAGGGAGACAGCGAGAGAGACTTCGAGAGAGACTGCGAGGGAGGCAGCGAGGGAGACAGCGAGGGAGACAGCGAGGGAGACAGCGAGAGAGACTGCGAGAGAGACTGCGAGAGACTGCGAGAGCGAATGCTAGGGAGACAGCGAGGGAGACAGCGAGGGAGGCAGCGAGGGAGACAGCGAGGGAGACAGCGAGGGAGACAGCAAGGGAGACAGCGAGAGAAACTGCGAGGAAGACAGCGAGGGAGACAGCGAGGGAGACAACAAGGGAGACAGCGAGAGAGACGGCAAGGGAGACAGTGAGGGAGACTGCGAGGGAGAGAGCGAGGGAGACAGCGAGGGAGACAGCGAGGGAGACAGCGAGGGAGACAGCGAGAGAGACTGCAAGAGAGACTGCAAGAGAGACTGCGAGGGAGACAGCGGGAGACACAGCGAGAGAGACAGCGAGGGAGAAAGCGAGGGAGAAAGCGAGGGAGACAGCGAGAGAGACTGCGAGGGAGAAAGCGAGAGAAACTGCGAGAGAGACTGCTAGGGAAATAGCGAGAGAGAGAGCGAGGGATACAGAGAGAGACACTGTGAGGGAGACTGCGAGGGAGACTGCGAGAGAGACTGCGAGAGAGACTGCGAGAGAGACTGCGAGGGAGACAGCGAGAGAGAATGCGAGGGAGAAAGCGAGAGAAACTGCGAGAGAGACTGCTAGGGAAATAGCGAGAGAGACAGCGAGGGATACAGCGAGAGACACTGCGAGAGAGACTGCGAGGGAGACGGCGAGAGAGAGAGCGAGGGAGACAGCGAGGGAGACAGTGAGAGAAACTGCGAGGAAGACAGCGAGAGAGACTGCGAGAGAGACGGCAAGGGAGACAGCGAGGGAGAGAGCGAGGGACACAGCGAGGGAGACAGCGAGGGAGACAGCGAGGGAGACAGCGAGGGAGACAGCGAGGGAGACAGCGAGGGAGACAGCGAGAGAGACTGCAAGAGAGACTGCGAGGGAGACAGCGAGAGAGACAGCGAGAGAGACAGCGAGAGAGACAGCGAGAGAGACAGCGAGAGAGACAGCGAGGGAGAAAGCGAGGGAGAAAGCGAGGGAGAAAGTGAGGGAGACAGCGAGAGAGACTGCGAGAGAGACTGCGAGAGAGACTGCGAGAGAGACAGCGAGGGAGAAAGCGAGAGAGACTGCGAGAGAGACTGCGAGGGAGAAAGCGAGAGAGACTGCGAGAGAGACTGCAAGGGAGACAGCGAGAGAGACAGCGAGGGAGATAGCGAGGGAGATAGCGAGGGAGACAGCGAGAGAGACTGCGAGAGAGACTGCGAGAGAGACTGCGAGAGAGACTGCGAGAGAGACTGCGAGAGAGACTGCGAGGGAGACAGCGAGGGAGACAGCGAGAGAGACTGTGAGGGAGACTGCGAGAGAGACTGCTATGGAGATAGCGAGAGAGACAGCGAGGGATACAGCGAGAGAGACTGCGAGGGAGACGGCGAGGGAGACGGCGAGGGCGACGGCGAGAGAGAGAGCGAGAGAGAGAGCGAGAGAGAGAGCGAGAGAGAGAGCGAGGGAGACAGCGAGAGAGACTTCGAGAGAGACTGCGAGGGAGACTGCGAGGGAGACGGCGAGAGAGGCAGCGAGAGAGGCAGTGAGAGAGATGGTGAGGGAGACTGTGAGGGAGACAGCGAGAGAGACAGTGAGAGGGACTGCTAGAGAGAAAGCGAGAGAGAAAGCCAGAGAGAAAGCCAGAGAGTGCGAGGGAGACAGCGAGGGAGACAGCGAGAGAGAATGCGAGAGAGACTGAGAGAGAGACTGAGAGAGAGACTGAGAGAGAGACTGAGAGAGAGACTGAGAGGGAGACTGAGAGGGAGACTGAGAGGGAGACAGCGAGAGAGACTGAGAGAGACAGCGAGAGACAGCGAGAGACAGCGAGAGAGACAGCGAGGGAGACAGTGAGGGAGACAGCGAGGGTGACTGCGAGGGAGACTGCGAGGGAGACAGCGAGAGAGTCTGCAAGGGAGAGAGCGAGGGAGAAAGCGAGAGAGACTGCGAGAGAGACTGCGAGGGAGACAGCGATAGAGACTGCGAGGGAGACAGCGAGAGAGACAGCGAGAGAGACTGCTTGGGAGACAGCGAGAGAGACTGCGAGGGAGACTGCGAGAGAGACTGCGAGAGAGACTCTGCGAGAGACTGCGAGGGAGACAGCAAGAGAGACTGTGAGGGAGACAGCGAGGGAGACAGCGAGGGAGACAGCGAGAGAGACTGCGAGGGAGACAGCGAGGGAGACGGTGAGAGCGACAGCGAGAGAGACAGCGAGGGAGACAGCGAGAGAGACTTCGAGAGAGACTGCGAGGGAGACGGCGAGAGAGACAGCGAGAGAGACAGCGAGAGAGACAGCGAGAGAGACTGTGAGGGAGACTGTGAGGGAGACAGCGAGAGAGACTGCGAGAGAGACTGCGAGAGAGACTGCGAGAGAGACTGCGAGAGAGATAGTGAGAGGGACTGCGAGAGAGAAAGCCAGAGAGTGCGAGGGAGACAGCGAGGGAGACAGCGAGAGAGAATGCGAGAGAGACTGAGAGAGAGACTGAGAGGGAGACAGCGAGGGAGACAGCGAGGGAGACAGCGAGAGAGACATCGAGAGAGACATCGAGAGAGACTGAGAGGGAGACATCCAGGGAGACAGCGAGAGAGACTGTGAGGGAGACAGCGAGGGAGACAACGAGAGAGACAACGAGAGGGACAGCGAAAGAGAATGCGAGAGAGACTGCGAGGGAGACAGCGAGAGAGTCTGCGAGGGAGAGAGCGAGGGAGAAAGCGAGAGAGACTGCGAGAGAGACTGCGAGGGAGACAGCGATAGAGACAGCGATAGAGACTGCGAGGGAGACAGTGAGAGAGACTGCGAGAGAGACTGCGAGGGAGACTGCGAGGGAGACTGCGAGGGAGACTGCGAGGGAGACTGCGAGGGAGACAGCGAAAGAGACTGTGAGGGAGACAGCGAGGGAGACAGCGAGGGAGACTGCGAGAGAGACTGTGAGAGAGACTGCTATGGAGATAGCGAGAGAGACAGCGAGGGATACAGCGAGAGAGACTGCGAGAGAGACTGCGAGAGAAACTGCGAGAGAGACTGCTATGGAGATAGTGAGAGAGACAGCGAGGGATACAGCGATAGACACTGCGAGAGAGAATGCGAGGGAGACAGCGATTGAGACGGCGAGGGAGACGGCGAGAGAGAGAGCGAGAGAGAGAGCGAGAGAGATAGCGAGGGAGACTGCGAGGGAGACAGCGAGGGAGACTGTGAGGGAGACTGCGAGAGAGACTGCTATGGAGATAGCGAGAGAGACAGCGAGGGATACAGCGAGAGAGACTGCGAGAGTGACTGCGAGGGAGATGGCGAGGGAGACGGCGATAGAGACAGCGATAGAGACTGCGAGGGAGACAGTGAGAGAGACTGCGAGAGAGACTGCGAGGGAGACTGCGAGGGAGACTGCGAGGGAGACTGCGAGGGACACTGCGAGGGAGACAGCGAAAGAGACTGTGAGGGAGACAGCGAGGGAGACAGCGAGGGAGACTGCGAGAGAGACTGTGAGAGAGACTGCTATGGAGATAGCGAGAGAGACAGCGAGGGATACAGCGAGAGAGACTGCGAGAGAGACTGCGAGAGAAACTGCGAGAGAGACTGCTATGGAGATAGTGAGAGAGACAGCGAGGGATACAGCGATAGACACTGCGAGAGAGAATGCGAGGGAGACAGCGATTGAGACGGCGAGGGAGACGGCGAGAGAGAGAGCGAGAGAGAGAGCGAGAGAGATAGCGAGGGAGACTGCGAGGGAGACAGCGAGGGAGACTGTGAGGGAGACTGCGAGAGAGACTGCTATGGAGATAGCGAGAGAGACAGCGAGGGATACAGCGAGAGAGACTGCGAGAGTGACTGCGAGGGAGATGGCGAGGGAGACGGCGAGGGCGACGGCGAGAGAGAGAGCGAGAGAGACAGCGAGGGAGACAGCGAGAGAGACTTCGAGAGAGACTTCGAGAGAGACTGCGAGGGAGACGGCGAGAGAGACAGCGAGAGAGGCAGCGAGAGAGACTGTGAGGGAGACTGTGAGGGAGACAGCGAGAGAGACAGCGAGAGAGACTGCGAGAGAGACTGCGAGAGAGACTGCGAGAGAGACATTGAGAGGGACTGCGAGAGAGAAAGCCAGAGAGTGCGAGGGAGACAGCGAGGGAGACAGCGAGAGAGAATGCGAGAGAGACTGCGAGAGAGACTGCGAGGGAGACTGCGAGAGAGACTGCGAGGGAGACTGCGAGGGAGACAGCGATAGAGACTGCGAGGGAGACAGCGAGAGAGACTGCGAGAGAGACTGCGAGAGAGACTGTGAGAGAGACTGTGAGAGAGACTGCGAGGGAGACTGCGAGGGAGACAGCGAGAGAGACTGTGAGGGAGACAGCGAGAGAGACTGCGAGAGAGACTGCTAGAGAGACTGCGAGAGAGACTGCGAGAGAGACTGCGAGGGAGACAGCGAGGGAGACAGCGAGAGAGACTGTGAGGGAGAAAGCGAGAGAAACTGCGAGAGAGCAGCGAGGGATACAGCGAGAGACACTGCGAGAGAGAGCGAGGGAGAGAGCGAGGGAGACAGCGAGAGAGACTTCGAGAGAGACTTCGAGAGAGACTGCGAGGGAGGCAGCGAGGGAGACAGCGAGGGAGACAGCGAGGGAGACAGCGAGGGAGACAGCGAGGGAGACAGCGAGGGAGACAGCGAGGGAGACAGCGAGGGAGACAGCGAGAGAGACTGCGAGAGTGACAGCGAGGGAGACAGCGAGGGTGACAGCGAGGGAGACAGCGAGAGAAACTGCGAGGAAGACAGCGAGAGAGACTGCGAGAGAGACGGCGAGGGAGACAGTGAGGGAGAGAGCGAGGGACACAGCGAGGGAGACAGCGAGGGAGACAGCGAGGGAGACAGCGAGGGAGACAGCGAGGGAGACAGCGAGAGAGACTGCGAGAGAGACTGCGAGGGAGACAGCGAGAGAGACAGCGAGAATGACTGCGAGAGAGACTGCGAGAGAGACTGCGAGGGAGACTGCGAGGGAGACAGCGAGAGAGACAGCGAGAGAGAATGCAAAGGAGACTGCGAGAGAGACAGCGAGATAGACTGCGAGAGGGACAGCGAGAGAGACTGCGAGAGGGACAGCGAGAGAGACTGCGAGAGAGACTGCGAGAGAGACTGCGAGAGAGACTGCGAGAGAGACTGCGAGAGAGACTGCGAGAGAGACTGCGAGAGAGACTGCAAATGAGACTGCGGGAGAGATGGAGAGAGAGATGGAGAGAGAGACGGCGAGAGAGACAGTGAGGGAGAGAGCGAGAGAGACTGCGAGGGAGACAGCGAGAGAGACTGCGAGAGGGACAGTGAGAGAGACTGCGAGAGAGACTGCGAGAGAGACTGCGAGAGAGACTGCGAGAGAGACTGCGAGAGAGACTGCAAAGGAGACTGCGAGAGAGATGGAGAGAGAGACGGCGAGAGAGATGGAGAGAGAGACGGCGAGAGAGACGGCGAGAGAGACAGTGAGGGAGAGAGCGAGAGAGACTGCGAGGGAGACAGCGAGAGAGACTGTGAGAGATACAGCGAGGGATAGAGCGATTGAGACAGCGAGGGAGACAGCGAGAGTACATTGAGAAAGACAGCGAGAGAGACTGCGAGGGAGACGGCCAGGGAGACGGCCAGGGAGACGGCCAGGGAGACGGCCAGGGAGACAGCGAGGGAGACAGCGAGGGAGACAGCGACAGAGACAGCGACAGAGACAGCGACAGAGACAGCGACAGAGACAGCGACAGAGACAGAGACAGCGAGGGAGACAGCGAGGGAGACAGCGAGGGAGACAGCGAGGGAGACAGCGAGAGAGAATGCGAGAGAGACTGCGAGAGAGACTGCGAGAGAGACTGCGAGGGAGACTGCGAGGGAGACTGCGAGGGAGGCAGCGAGGGAGGCAGCGAGGGAGGCAGCGAGGGAGACACGAGGGAGACACGAGGGAGACAGCGAGGGACACAGCGAGGGACACAGCGAGGGACACAGCGAGGGAGACTGCGAGAGAGACTGCGAGAGAGACTGCGAGGGAGACAGTGAGGGAGATAGCGAGAGAGACTGCGAGTGAGACTGTGAGGGAGACAGCGAGGGAGACAGCGAGGGAGACTGCGAGGGAGACTGCGAGGAAGACAGTGAGGGAGATAGCGAGAGAGACAGCGAGAGAGACTGCGAGGGAGACGAGAGAGAATGCGAGAGAGACAGCGAGGGAGACAGCGAGGGAGACTGCGAGGGAGACTGCGAGGAAGACAGCGAGGAAGACAGCGAGAGAGACTGCGAGAGAGACTGCGAGGGAGACTGCGAGGGAGACTGCGAGGGAGGCAGCGAGGGAGGCAGCGAGGGAGGCAGCGAGGGAGGCAGCGAGGGAGACACGAGGGAGACACGAGGGACACAGCGAGGGACACAGCGAGGGACACAGCGAGGGACACAGCGAGGGACACAGCGAGGGAGACTGCGAGAGAGACTGCGAGAGAGACTGCGAGGGAGACAGTGAGGGAGATAGCGAGAGAGACAGCGAGAGAGACTGCGAGTGAGACTGTGAGGGAGACAGCGAGAGAGACTGCGAGGGAGAAAGCGAGAGAAACTGCGAGAGAGACTGCTATGGAGATAGCGAGAAAAACTGCGAGGAAGACGGCGAGAGAGACTGCGAGAGAGACGGCGAGGGAGACGGTGAGGGAGACTGCGAGGGAGAGAGCGAGGGACACAGTGAGGGAGACAGCGAGGGAGACAGCGAGGGAGACAGCGAGGGAGACAGCGAGGGAGACAGTGAGTGAGACAGTGAGTGAGACAGCGAGGGAGACAGCGAGGGAGACAGCGAGCGAGACTGCGAGGGAGACAGCGAGAGAGACAGCGAGGGAGAAAGCGAGGGAGACTGCGAGGGAGACAGCGTGGGAGACAACGTGGGAGACAGCGAGAGAGACAGCGAGAAGGACTGCGAGAGAGACAGCGAGGGAGAAAGTGAGAGCGACTGCGAGAGAGACTGCGAGGGAGACTGCGAGGGAGACTGCGAGGGAGACTGCGAGGGAGACTGCGAGGGAGACAGCGAAAGAGACTGTGAGGGAAACAGCGAGGGAGACAGCGAAAGAGACTGCGAGGGAGACTGCGAGGCAGACTGCGAGGGAGACTGCGAGAGAGACAGCGAGAGAGACAGCGAGAGAGACAGCGAGAGAGACAGCGAGAGAGACAGCGAGGGAGACTGCAAAGGAGACTGCAAAGGAGACTGCGAAAGAGACTGCGAGGGAGACAGCGAGAGAGACTGCGAGAGGGACAGCGAGAGAGACTGCGAGAGAGAAAGCGAGGGAGAAAGCGTGAGAGACTGTGTGGGAGACTGCAAGGGAGACAGCGAGAGAGACTGTGAGGGAGACAGCGAGGGAGACTGCGAGAGAGACTGCGAGAGAGACTGCGAGAGAGACTGTGAGAGAGACTGCGAGAGAGACTGCGAGAGAGAAAGCGAGGGAGAAAGCGTGAGAGACTGTGTGGGAGACTGCAAGGGAGACAGCGAGAGAGACTGTGAGGGAGACAGCGAGGGAGACTGAGAGAGAGACTGCGAGAGAGACTGCGAGAGAGACTGCGAGGGAGACAGCGAGGGAGACTGCGAGAGAGACTGCGAGAGAGACTGCGAGAGAGACTGCGAGGGAGACATCGAGGGAGACTGAGAGAGAGACTGCGAGAGAGACTGCGAGAGAGACTGCGAGGGAGACAGCGAGGGAGACTGCGAGAGAGACTGCGAGAGAGACTGCGAGAGAGACTGCGAGAGAGACTGCGAGGGAGACAGCGAGGGAGACTGCGAGAGAGATGGCGAGAGAGATGGAGAGAGAGACGGCGAGAGAGACAGTGAGGGAGAGAGCGAGAGAGCCTGCGAGGGAGACAGCGAGAGAGACAGCGAGAGAGACTGTGAGAGAGACTGCGCGAGAGACTGCGAGAGATACAGCGAGGGATAGAGCGAGTGAGACAGCGAGGGAGACAGCGAGAGTACATTGAGAGAGACAGCGAGAGAGACTGCGAGAGAGAATGCGAGAGAGACTGCGAGAGAGACTGCGAGAGAGAATGCGAGAGAGAATGCGAGAGAGAATGCGAGAGAGACTGCGAGGGAGACTGCGAGGGAGACGGCCAGGGAGACGGCCAGGGAGACGGCCAGGGAGACGGCCAGGGAGACCGCCAGGGAGACGGCCAGGGAGACGGCCAGGGAGACGGCCAGGGAGACGGCGAGGGAGACGGCGAGGGAGACCGCGAGGGAGACCGCGAGGGAGACAGCGACAGAGACAGCGACAGAGACAGCGACAGAGACAGCGACAGAGACAGCGAGGGAGACAGCGAGGGAGACAGCGAGGGAGACAGTGAGAGAGACTGCTATGGAGATAGCGAGAGAGACAGCCGGGGATACAGAGAGAGTGACTGCAAGGGAGACGGCGAGGGAGACGGCGAGGGAGACGGCGAGGGAGACGGCGACGGAGACGGCGAGGGAGACAGCGAGGGAGACAGCGAGGGAGACAGCGAGGGAGACAGCGAGGGAGACAGCGAGAGAGAGCGCGTGAGACAGCGAGAGACACAGCGAGGGAGACAGCGAGGGAGACAGCGAGGGAGACAGCGAGAGAGACTGCAAGAGAGACTGCAAGGGAGACAGCGAGAGAGACAGCGAGAGAGGCAGCGAGAGAGGCAGCAAGAGAGACAGCGAGAGAGACAGCGAGAGAGACAGCGAGAGAGACAGCGAGGGAGAAAGCGATGGAGACAGCGAGAGAGACAGCGAGAGAGACTGCGTGGGAGACAGCGAGGGAGACAGCGAGGGAGACAGCGAGGGAGACAGCGAGGGAGACAGCGAGAGAGACAGCGCGAGAGACTGCGAGAAGGACTGCGAGAGAGACAGCGAGGGAGAAAGCGAGAGCGACTTCGAGAGAGAATGCGAGGGAGACAGCGAGAGAGACTGTGAGGGAAACAGCGAGGGAGACAGCGAGAGAGACTGCGAGGGAGACTGCGAGGGAGACTGCGAGGGAGACTGCGAGGGAGACTGCGAGAGTGACTGCGAGAGTGACTGCGAGAGTGACTGCGAGAGAGATTGCGAGGGAGACTGCGAGAGAGACTGCGAGAGAGACAGTGAGAGAGACTGCGAGAGAGACTGCGAGAGAGACTGCGAGAGATACAGCGAGGGATAGAGCGAGTGAGACAGCGAGGGAGACAGCGAGGGAGACAGCGAGAGTACATTGACAGAGACAGCGAGAGAGACAGCGAGAGAGACTGCGAGAGAGACTGCGAGAGAGACTGCGAGGGAGAGGGCCAGGGAGACGGCGAGGGAGACGACGAGGGAGACGACGAGGGAGACAGCGAGGGAGACAGCGACAGAGACAGCGACAGAGACAGCGACAGAGACAGCGAGAGAGACTGCTATGGAGATAGCGAGAGAGACAGCCGGGGATACAGAGAGAGTGACTGCAAGGGAGACGGCGAGGGAGACGGCGAGGGAGACGGCGAGGGAGACGGCGAGGGAGACAGCGAGGGAGACAGCGAGGGAGACTGCGAGGGACACAGCGAGAGAGACAGCGAGAGAGACTGCGAGAGAGAGCGCGTGAGACAGCGAGGGAGAGAGCGAGAGACACAGCGAGGGAGACAGCGAGAGAGACTGCAAGAGAGACTGCAAGGGAGACAGCGAGAGAGACAGCGAGAGAGACAGCGAGAGAGGCAGCGAGAGAGACAGCGAGAGAGACAGCGAGAGAGACAGCGAGAGAGACAGCGAGGGAGACAGCGATGGAGACAGCGAGAGAGACTGCGTGGGAGACAGCGAGGGAGACAGCGAGGGAGACAGCGAGGGAGACAGTGAGGGAGAATGCGTGGGAGACTGCGTGGGAGACAGCGAGGGAGACGGCGAGGGAGACAGCGAGAGAGACAGCGAGAGTGACAGCGAGGGAGAAAGCGAGGGAGACAGCGAGGGAGACAGCGAGGGAGACAGCGAGAGAGACTGCGAGAGAGACTGCGAGAGAGACTGCGAGAAGGACTGCGAGAAGGACTGCGAGAGAGACAGCGAGGGAGAAAGTGAGAGCGACTGCGAGGGAGACTGTGAGGGAGACTGTGAGGGAGACTGCGAGGGAGACAGCGAAAGACACTGCGAGGGAAACTGCGATGGAGACAGCGAGAGAGACTGCGTGGGGGACAGCGAGGGAGACAGCGAGGGAGACAGCGAGGGAGACAGCGAGGGAGACAGCGAGGGAGACAGCGAGGGAGACTGCGTGGGAGACTGCGTGGGAGACAGCGAGGGAGACTGCGAGGGAGACAGCGAGAGAGACAGCGAGAGTGACAGCGAGGGAGAAAGCGAGGGAGACAGCGAGGGAGACAGCGAGGGAGACAGCGAGGGAGACAGCGAGAGAGACTGCGAGAGAGACTGCGAGGGAGACAGAGAGAGAGACAGCGAGAGTGACAGCGAGGGAGAAAGCGAGGGAGAAAGCGAGGGAGACAGCGAGAGAGACAGCGAGAGAGACTGCGAGGGAGACAGCGTGGGAGACAGCGAGGGAGACAGCGAGGGAGACAGCGAGGGAGACAGCGAGGGAGACAGCGAGGGAGAAAGTGAGAGCGACTGCGAGAGAGACTGCGAGGGAGACTGTGAGGGAGACTGTGAGGGAGAATGCGAGGGAGACAGCGAAAGAGACTGCGAGGGAAACTGCGAGGCAGACTGCGAGGTAGACTGCGAGAGAGACAGCGAGAGAGACAGCGAGAGAGACAGTGAGAGAGACAGCGAGAGAGACTGCAAAGGAGACTGCGAGAGAGACAGCGAGAGGGACAGCGAGGGAGACTGCGAGGGAGACAGCGAGAGAGACAGCGAGAGTGACAGCGAGGGAGAAAGCGAGGGAGACAGCGAGGGAGACAGCGAGGGAGACAGCGAGAGAGACTGCGAGAGAGACTGCGAGGGAGACAGCGAGAGAGACAGCGAGAGTGACAGCGAGGGAGAAAGCGAGGGAGAAAGCGAGGGAGACAGCGAGAGAGACAGCGAGAGAGACTGCGATCGAGACAGCGTGGGAGACAGCGAGGGAGACAGCGAGGGAGACAGCGAGGGAGACAGCGAGGGAGACAGCGAGGGAGACAGCGAGGGAGACAGCGAGAGAGACTGCGAGAAGGACTGCGAGAAGGACTGCGAGAGAGACAGCGAGGGAGAAAGT
Source organism: Heterodontus francisci (assembly GCF_036365525.1). NCBI lineage: Eukaryota > Metazoa > Chordata > Chondrichthyes > Heterodontiformes > Heterodontidae > Heterodontus > Heterodontus francisci. Next base: position 106,645,471 of record NC_090385.1, on the reverse strand, counting down.
GAGAGCGACTGCGAGAGAGACTGCGAGGGAGACTGTGAGGGAGACTGTGAGGGAGACTGCGAGGGAGACAGCGAAAGAGACTGCGAGGGAAACTGCGAGGCAGACTGCGAGCGAGACTGCGAGAGAGACAGCGAGAGAGACAGCGAGAGAGACAGCGAGAGAGACAGCGAGAGAGACTGCAAAGGAGACTGCGAGAGAGACTGCGAGAGGGACAGCGAGAGAGACTGCGAGAGAGACTGCGAGAGAGACTGCGAGAGAGACTGCGAGGGAGAAAGCGAGGGAGAAAGCGTGATAGACTGTGTGGGAGACTGCAAGGGAGACAGTGAGAGAGACTGTGAGGGAGACAGCGAGGGAGACAGCGAGAGAGACTGCGAGAGAGACTGCGAGAGAGACTGCGAGAGAGACTGCGAGAGAGACTGCGAGGGAGAGAGCGAGGGAGACAGCGAGGGAGACAGCGAGGGAGACTGCGAGAGAGATGGCGAGAGAGATGGAGAGAGAGACGGTGAGAGAGACTGCGAGAGAGACTGCGAGGGAGACAGCGAGGGAGACAGCGAGGGAGACTGCGAGAGAGATGGCGAGAGAGATGGAGAGAGAGACGGTGAGAGAGACTGCGAGAGAGACTGCGAGAGAGACAGTGAGGGAGAGAGCGAGAGAGACTGCGAGGGAGACAGCGAGAGAGACAGCGAGAGAGACTGCGAGAGAGACTGCGAGAGATACAGCGAGGGATAGAGCGAGTGAGACAGCGAGGGAGACAGCGAGAGTACATTGAGAGAGACAGCGAGAGAGACAGCGAGAGAGACTGCGAGAGAGACTGCGAGAGAGACTGCGAGAGAGACTGCGAGGGAGACGGCCAGGGAGACGGCGAGGGAGACGACGAGGGAGACAGCGAGGGAGACAGCGAGGGAGACAGCGACAGAGACAGCGACAGAGACAGCGACAGAGACAGCGACAGAGACAGCGACAGAGACAGCGAGGGAGACAGTGAGAGAGACTGCTATGGAGATAGCGAGAGAGACAGCCGGGGATACAGAGAGAGTGACTGCAAGGAAGACGGCGAGGGAGACGGCGAGGGAGACGGCGACAGAGACGGCGACAGAGACAGCGACAGAGACAGCGACAGAGACAGCGACAGAGACAGCGACAGAGACTGCTATGGAGATAGCGAGAGAGACAGGCGGGGATACAGAGAGAGTGACTGCAAGGGAGACGGCGAGGGAGACGGCGAGGGAGACGGCGAGGGAGACGGCGAGGGAGACGGCGAGGGAGACGGCGAGGGAGACTGCGAGGGACACAGCGAGGGACACAGCGAGAGAGACAGCGAGAGAGACTGCGAGAGAGAGCGCGTGAGACAGCGAGGGAGAGAGAGCGAGAGACACAGCGAGGGAGACAGCGAGAGAGACTGCAAGAGAGACTGCAAGGGAGACAGCGAGAGAGACAGCGAGAGAGACAGCGAGAGAGACAGCGAGAGAGGCAGCGAGAGAGACAGCGAGAGAGACAGCGAGAGAGACAGCGAGGGAGAAAGCGATGGAGACAGCAAGAGAGACAGCGAGAGAGACTGCGTGGGAGACAGCGAGGGAGACAGCGAGGGAGACAGCGCTGGAGACAGCGAGAGAGACTGCGAGAGAGACTGCGAGAGAGACTGCGAGGGAGACAGCGAGAGAGACAGCGAGAGTGACAGCGAGGGAGAAAGCGAGGGAGAAAGCGAGGGAGACAGCGAGAGAGACAGCGAGAGAGACAGCGAGAGAGACTGCGAGGGAGGCAGCGAGAGAGACTGCGAGGGAGACAGCGAGGGAGACAGCGAGAGAGACAGCGAGGGAGACAGCGAGGGAGACAGCGAGGGAAACAGCGAGAGAGACAGCGAGAGAGACTGCGAGAAGGACTGCGAGAAGGACTGCGAGAGAGACTGCGAGGGAGACTGTGAGGGAGACTGCGAGGGAGACAGCGTAAGAGACTGCGAGGGAAACTGCGAGGCAGACTGCGAGAGAGACAGCAAGAGAGACAGCGAGAGAGACAGCGAGAGAGACAGCGAGAGAGACAGCGAGAGAGACAGCGAGGGATAGAGCGAGTGAGACAGCGAGGGAGACAGCGAGGGAGACAGCGAGAGTACATTGAGTGAGACAGCGAGAGAGACAGCGAGAGAGACAGCGAGAGAGACTGCGAGAGAGACTGCGAGAGAGACTGCGAGGGAGAGGGCCAGGGAGACTGCCAGGGAGACGGTCAGGGAGACGACGAGGGAGACGGCGAGAGAGACAGTGAGGGAGACAGCGAGGGAGACAGCGAGGGAGACAGCGAGGGAGACAGCGACAGAGACAGCGACAGAGACAGCGACAGAGACAGCGACAGAGACAGCGACAGCGACAGAGACAGAGACAGAGACAGAGACAGAGACAGCGACAGAGACTGCTATGGAGATAGCGAGAGAGACAGCCGGGGATACAGAGAGAGTGACTGCAAGGGAGACGGCGAGGGAGACGGCGAGGGAGACGGCGAGGGCGACGGCGAGGGAGACGGCGAGGGAGACGGCGAGGGAGACAGCGAGGGAGACAGCGAGGGAGACAGCGAGGGAGACTGCGAGGGACACAGCGAGGGAGACAGCGAGAGAGACAGCGAGAGAGACTGCGAGAGAGAGCGCGTGAGACAGCGAGGGAGAGAGCGAGAGACACAGCGAGGGAGACAGCGAGAGAGACTGCAAGAGAGACTGCAAGGGAGACAGCGAGAGAGACAGCGAGAGAGGCAGCGAGAGAGACAGCGAGAGAGACAGCGAGAGAGACAGCGAGAGAGACAGCGAGGGAGAAAGCAATGGAGACAGCGAGAGAGACAGCGAGAGAGACTGCGTGGGAGACAGCGAGGGAGACAGCGAGGGAGACAGCGAGGGAGACAGCGAGGGAGACAGCGAGGGAGACAGCGCTGGAGACAGCGAGAGAGACTGCGAGAGAGACTGCGAGAGAGACTGCGAGGGAGACAGCCAGAGAGACAGCGAGAGTGATGGAGAGAGTGACAGCGAGAGAGACTGCGAGGGAGACAGCGTGGGAGACAGTGAGGGAGACAGCGAGGGAGACAGCGAGAGAGACAGCGAGGGAGACAGCGAGGGAGACAGCGAGGGAGACAGCGAGAGAGACAGCGAGAAGGACTGCGAGAAGGACTGCGAGAGAGACAGCGAGGGAGAAAGTGAGAGCGACTGCGAGAGAGACTGCGAGGGAGACTGTGAGGGAGACTGCGAGGGAGACAGTGAAAGAGACTGTGAGGGAAACAGCGAGGGAGACAGCGAAAGAGAGTGCGAGGCAGACTGCGAGGGAGACTGCGAGAGAGACAGCGAGAGGGACAGCGAGAGAGACAGCGAGAGAGACTGCGAGAGAGACTGCGAGGGAGAAAGCGAGGGAGAAAGCGAGGGAGAAAGAGTGAGAGACTGTGTGGGAGACTGCAAGGGAGACAGCGAGAGAGACAGCGAGAGAGACTGTGAGGGAGACAGCGAGAGAGACTGCGAGAGAGACTGCGAGAGAGACTGCGAGAGAGACTGCGAGAGAGACTGCGAGGGAGACTGCGAGAGAGACTGCGAGGGAGACAGAGAGGGAGGCAGCGAGGGAGACAGCGAGGGAGACAGCGAGGGAGACAGCGAGGGAGACTGCGAGAGAGATGGCGAGAGAGATGGAGAGAGAGACGGTGAGAGAGACTGCGAGAGAGACAGTGAGGGAGAGAGCGAGAGAGACTGCGAGGGAGACAGCGAGAGAGACTGCGAGAGATACAGCGAGGGATAGAGTGAGTGAGACAGCGAGGGAGACAGCAAGAGTACATTGAGAGAGACAGCGAGAGAGACTGCGAGAGAGACTGCGAGAGAGACTGCGAGGGAGACGGCCAGGGAGACGGCCAGGGAGACGGCCAGGGAGACGGCCAGGGAGACGGCGAGGGAGACAGCGAGGGAGACAGCGAGGGAGACAGCGAGGGAGACAGCGAGGGTGACAGCGACAGAGACAGCGAGGGAGACAGTGAGAGAGACTGCTATGGAGATAGCGAGAGAGACAGCCGGGGATACAGAGAGAGTGACTGCAAGGGAGACGGCGAGGGAGACGGCGAGGGAGACGGCGACAGAGACAGTGAGAGAGACTGCGAGAAGGACTGCGAGAGAGACAGCGAGGGAGAAAGCGAGAGCGACTTCGAGAGAGACTGCGAGGGAGACAGCGAGAGAGACTGTGAGGGAAACAGCGAGGGAGACAGCGAGGGAGACAGCGACAGAGACAGCGACAGAGACAGCGACAGAGACAGCGACAGAGACAGCGACAGAGACAGCGAGAGAGACTGCTATGGAGATAGCGAGAGAGACAGCCGGGGATACAGAGAGAGTGACTGCAAGGGAGACGGCGAGGGAGACGGCGAGGGAGACGGCGAGGGAGACGGCGAGGGAGACGGCGAGGGAGACGGCGAGGGAGACAGCGAGGGAGACAGCGAGGGAGACTGCGAGGGACACAGCGAGGGAGACAGCGAGAGAGACAGCGAGAGAGACAGCGAGAGAGACTGCGAGAGAGAGCGCGTGAGACAGCGAGGGAGAGAGCGAGAGACACAGCGAGGGAGACAGCGAGAGAGACTGCAAGAGAGACTGCAAGGGAGACAGCGAGAGAGACAGCGAGAGAGGCAGCGAGAGAGACAGCGAGAGAGACAGCGAGAGAGACAGCGAGGGAGAAAGCGATGGAGACAGCAAGAGAGACAGCGAGAGAGACTGCGTGGGAGACAGCGAGGGAGACAGCGAGGGAGACAGCGAGGGAGACAGCGAGGGAGACAGCGCTGGAGACTGCGAGGGAGACAGCGAGGGAGACAGCGAGAGAGACAGCGAGGGAGACAGCGAGGGAGACAGCGAGGGAGACAGCGAGCGAGACAGCGAGAGAGACTGCGAGAAGGACTGCGAGAGAGACAGCGAGGGAGAAAGTGAGAGCGACTGCGAGAGAGACTGCGAGGGAGACTGTGAGCGAGACTGCGAGGGAGACAGCGAAAGAGACTGTGAGGGAAACAGCGAGGGAGACAGCGAAAGAGACTGCGAGGGAAACTGCGAGGCAGACTGCGAGGGAGACTGAGAGAGAGACAGCGAGAGAGACAGCGAGAGAGACAGCGAGAGAGACAGCGAGAGAGACAGCGAGAGAGACAGCGAGAGAGACAGCGAGGGATAGAGCGAGTGAGACAGCGAGGGAGACAGCGAGAGTACATTGAGAGAGACAGCGAGACAGCGAGAGAGACTGCGAGAGAGACTGCGAGAGAGACTGCGAGGGAGACGGCCAGGGAGACGGCGAGGGAGACGACGAGGGAGACAGCGAGGGAGACAGCGAGGGAGACAGCGAGGGAGACAGCGACGGAGACAGCGACGGAGACAGCGACAGAGACAGCGACAGAGACAGCGACAGAGACAGCGAGGGAGACAGTGAGAGAGACTGCTATGGAGATAGCGAGAGAGACAGCCGGGGATACAGAGAGAGTGACTGCAAGGGAGACGGCGAGGGAGACGGCGAGGGAGACAGCGACAGAGACAGCGACAGAGACAGCGACAGAGACAGCGACAGAGACAGTGAGAGAGACTGCGAGAAGGACTGCGAGAGAGACAGCGAGGGAGAAAGCGAGAGCGACTTCGAGAGAGACTGCGAGGGAGACAGCGAGAGAGACTGTGAGGGAAACAGCGAGGGAGACAGCGAGAGAGACAGCGAGGGAGACTGCGAGGGAGACTGCGAGGGAGACTGCGAGGGAGACTGCGAGGGAGACTGCGAGGGAGACTGCGAGAGTGACTGCGAGAGAGACAGCGAGAGAGACTGTGAGAGAGACTGCGAAAGAGACTGCGAGAGATACAGCGAGGGATAGAGCGAGTGAGACAGCGAGGGAGACAGCGAGGGAGACAGCGAGAGAGACTGCGAGGGAGAGGGCCAGGGAGACGGCCAGGGAGATTGCGAGGGAGACGACGAGGGAGACGACGAGGGAGACAGCGAGGGAGACAGCGACAGAGACAGCGAAAGAGACAGCGACAGAGACAGCGACAGAGACAGCGACAGAGACTGCTATGGAGATAGCGAGAGAGACAGCCGGGGATACAGAGAGAGTGACTGCAAGGGAGACGGCGAGGGAGACGGCGAGGGAGACGGCGAGGGAGACGGCGAGGGAGACGGCGAGGGAGACAGCGAGGGAGACAGCGAGGGAGACAGCGAGGGACACAGCGAGGGACACAGTGAGGCAGACAGCGAGAGAGACAGCGAGAGAGACTGCGAGAGAGAGCGCGTGAGACAGCGAGGGAGAGAGCGAGAGACACAGCGAGGGAGACAGCGAGAGAGACTGCAAGAGAGACTGCAAGGGAGACAGCGAGAGAGACAGCGAGAGAGGCAGCGAGAGAGACAGCGAGAGAGACAGCGAGAGAGACAGCGAGAGAGACAGCGAGAGAGACAGTGAGGGAGAAAGCGATGGAGACAGCAAGAGAGACAGCGAGAGAGACTGCGTGGGAGACAGCGAGGGAGACAGCGAGGGAGACAGCGAGGGAGACAGCGAGGGAGACAGCGAGGGAGACAGCGAGGGAGACAGCGCTGGAGACAGCAAGAGAGACTGCGAGAGAGACTGCGAGAGAGACTGCGAGGGAGACAGCGAGAGAGACAGCGAGAGAGACAGCGAGAGAGACAGCGAGAGAGACAGCGAGAGTGACAGCGTGGGAGAAAGCGAGGGAGAAAGCGAGGGAAACAGCGAGAGAGACAGCGAGAGAGACAGCGAGAGAGACTGCGAGGGAGACAGCGAGAGAGACTGCGAGGGAGACAGCGAGGGAGGCAGCGAGGGAGACAGCGAGGGAGACAGCGAGGGAGACAGCGAGGGAGACAGCGAGAGAGACAGCGAGAGAGACTGCGAGAAGGACTGCGAGAAGGACTGTGAGAGAGACAGCGAGGGAGAAAGTGAGAGCGACTGCGAGAGAGACTGCGAGGGAGACTGCGAGGGAGACTGCGAGGGAGACAGCGAAAGAGACTGTGAGGGAAACAGCGAGGGAGACAGCGAAAGAGACTGCGAGGGAAACTGCGAGGCAGACTGCGAGGGAGACTGCGAGAGAGACAGCGAGAGAGACAGCGAGAGAGACAGCGAGAGAGACAGCGAGAGAGACTGCAAAGGAGACTGCGAGAGAGACAGCGAGAGAGACTGCGAGAGGGACTGCGAGAGGGACTGCGAGAGGGACAGCGAGAGAGACTGCGAGAGAGACTGTGAGGGAGAAAGCGAGGGAGACAGCGAGGGAGACTGCGAGAGAGACTGTGAGGGAGAAAGCGAGAGAGACAGCGAGAGGGACAGCGAGAGAGACAGCGAGAGAGACTGCGAGAGAGACTGCGAGGGAGAAAGCGAGGGAGAAAGCGAGGGAGAAAGAGTGAGAGACTGTGTGGGAGACTGCAAGGGAGACAGCGAGAGAGACAGCGAGAGAGACTGTGAGGGAGACAGCGAGAGAGACTGCGAGAGAGACTGCGAGAGAGACTGCGAGAGAGACTGCGAGAGAGACTGCGAGGGAGACTGCGAGAGAGACTGCGAGGGAGACAGTGAGGGAGGCAGCGAGGGAGACAGCGAGGGAGACAGCGAGGGAGACAGCGAGGGAGACTGCGAGAGAGATGGCGAGAGAGATGGAGAGAGAGACGGTGAGAGAGACTGCGAGAGAGACAGTGAGGGAGAGAGCGAGAGAGACTGCGAGGGAGACAGCGAGAGAGACTGCGAGAGATACAGCGAGGGATAGAGTGAGTGAGACAGCGAGGGAGACAGCAAGAGTACATTGAGAGAGACAGCGAGAGAGACTGCGAGAGAGACTGCGAGAGAGACTGCGAGGGAGACGGCCAGGGAGACGGCCAGGGAGACGGCCAGGGAGACGGCCAGGGAGACGGCGAGGGAGACAGCGAGGGAGACAGCGAGGGAGACAGCGAGGGAGACAGCGAGGGTGACAGCGACAGAGACAGCGAGGGAGACAGTGAGAGAGACTGCTATGGAGATAGCGAGAGAGACAGCCGGGGATACAGAGAGAGTGACTGCAAGGGAGACGGCGAGGGAGACGGCGAGGGAGACGGCGACAGAGACAGTGAGAGAGACTGCGAGAAGGACTGCGAGAGAGACAGCGAGGGAGAAAGCGAGAGCGACTTCGAGAGAGACTGCGAGGGAGACAGCGAGAGAGACTGTGAGGGAAACAGCGAGGGAGACAGCGAGGGAGACAGCGACAGAGACAGCGACAGAGACAGCGACAGAGACAGCGACAGAGACAGCGACAGAGACAGCGAGAGAGACTGCTATGGAGATAGCGAGAGAGACAGCCGGGGATACAGAGAGAGTGACTGCAAGGGAGACGGCGAGGGAGACGGCGAGGGAGACGGCGAGGGAGACGGCGAGGGAGACGGCGAGGGAGACGGCGAGGGAGACAGCGAGGGAGACAGCGAGGGAGACTGCGAGGGACACAGCGAGGGAGACAGCGAGAGAGACAGCGAGAGAGACAGCGAGAGAGACTGCGAGAGAGAGCGCGTGAGACAGCGAGGGAGAGAGCGAGAGACACAGCGAGGGAGACAGCGAGAGAGACTGCAAGAGAGACTGCAAGGGAGACAGCGAGAGAGACAGCGAGAGAGGCAGCGAGAGAGACAGCGAGAGAGACAGCGAGAGAGACAGCGAGGGAGAAAGCGATGGAGACAGCAAGAGAGACAGCGAGAGAGACTGCGTGGGAGACAGCGAGGGAGACAGCGAGGGAGACAGCGAGGGAGACAGCGAGGGAGACAGCGCTGGAGACTGCGAGGGAGACAGCGAGGGAGACAGCGAGAGAGACAGCGAGGGAGACAGCGAGGGAGACAGCGAGGGAGACAGCGAGCGAGACAGCGAGAGAGACTGCGAGAAGGACTGCGAGAGAGACAGCGAGGGAGAAAGTGAGAGCGACTGCGAGAGAGACTGCGAGGGAGACTGTGAGCGAGACTGCGAGGGAGACAGCGAAAGAGACTGTGAGGGAAACAGCGAGGGAGACAGCGAAAGAGACTGCGAGGGAAACTGCGAGGCAGACTGCGAGGGAGACTGAGAGAGAGACAGCGAGAGAGACAGCGAGAGAGACAGCGAGAGAGACAGCGAGAGAGACAGCGAGAGAGACAGCGAGAGAGACAGCGAGGGATAGAGCGAGTGAGACAGCGAGGGAGACAGCGAGAGTACATTGAGAGAGACAGCGAGACAGCGAGAGAGACTGCGAGAGAGACTGCGAGAGAGACTGCGAGGGAGACGGCCAGGGAGACGGCGAGGGAGACGACGAGGGAGACAGCGAGGGAGACAGCGAGGGAGACAGCGAGGGAGACAGCGACGGAGACAGCGACGGAGACAGCGACAGAGACAGCGACAGAGACAGCGACAGAGACAGCGAGGGAGACAGTGAGAGAGACTGCTATGGAGATAGCGAGAGAGACAGCCGGGGATACAGAGAGAGTGACTGCAAGGGAGACGGCGAGGGAGACGGCGAGGGAGACAGCGACAGAGACAGCGACAGAGACAGCGACAGAGACAGCGACAGAGACAGTGAGAGAGACTGCGAGAAGGACTGCGAGAGAGACAGCGAGGGAGAAAGCGAGAGCGACTTCGAGAGAGACTGCGAGGGAGACAGCGAGAGAGACTGTGAGGGAAACAGCGAGGGAGACAGCGAGAGAGACAGCGAGGGAGACTGCGAGGGAGACTGCGAGGGAGACTGCGAGGGAGACTGCGAGGGAGACTGCGAGGGAGACTGCGAGAGTGACTGCGAGAGAGACAGCGAGAGAGACTGTGAGAGAGACTGCGAAAGAGACTGCGAGAGATACAGCGAGGGATAGAGCGAGTGAGACAGCGAGGGAGACAGCGAGGGAGACAGCGAGAGAGACTGCGAGGGAGAGGGCCAGGGAGACGGCCAGGGAGATTGCGAGGGAGACGACGAGGGAGACGACGAGGGAGACAGCGAGGGAGACAGCGACAGAGACAGCGAAAGAGACAGCGACAGAGACAGCGACAGAGACAGCGACAGAGACTGCTATGGAGATAGCGAGAGAGACAGCCGGGGATACAGAGAGAGTGACTGCAAGGGAGACGGCGAGGGAGACGGCGAGGGAGACGGCGAGGGAGACGGCGAGGGAGACGGCGAGGGAGACAGCGAGGGAGACAGCGAGGGAGACAGCGAGGGACACAGCGAGGGACACAGTGAGGCAGACAGCGAGAGAGACAGCGAGAGAGACTGCGAGAGAGAGCGCGTGAGACAGCGAGGGAGAGAGCGAGAGACACAGCGAGGGAGACAGCGAGAGAGACTGCAAGAGAGACTGCAAGGGAGACAGCGAGAGAGACAGCGAGAGAGGCAGCGAGAGAGACAGCGAGAGAGACAGCGAGAGAGACAGCGAGAGAGACAGCGAGAGAGACAGTGAGGGAGAAAGCGATGGAGACAGCAAGAGAGACAGCGAGAGAGACTGCGTGGGAGACAGCGAGGGAGACAGCGAGGGAGACAGCGAGGGAGACAGCGAGGGAGACAGCGAGGGAGACAGCGAGGGAGACAGCGCTGGAGACAGCAAGAGAGACTGCGAGAGAGACTGCGAGAGAGACTGCGAGGGAGACAGCGAGAGAGACAGCGAGAGAGACAGCGAGAGAGACAGCGAGAGAGACAGCGAGAGTGACAGCGTGGGAGAAAGCGAGGGAGAAAGCGAGGGAAACAGCGAGAGAGACAGCGAGAGAGACAGCGAGAGAGACTGCGAGGGAGACAGCGAGAGAGACTGCGAGGGAGACAGCGAGGGAGGCAGCGAGGGAGACAGCGAGGGAGACAGCGAGGGAGACAGCGAGGGAGACAGCGAGAGAGACAGCGAGAGAGACTGCGAGAAGGACTGCGAGAAGGACTGTGAGAGAGACAGCGAGGGAGAAAGTGAGAGCGACTGCGAGAGAGACTGCGAGGGAGACTGCGAGGGAGACTGCGAGGGAGACAGCGAAAGAGACTGTGAGGGAAACAGCGAGGGAGACAGCGAAAGAGACTGCGAGGGAAACTGCGAGGCAGACTGCGAGGGAGACTGCGAGAGAGACAGCGAGAGAGACAGCGAGAGAGACAGCGAGAGAGACAGCGAGAGAGACTGCAAAGGAGACTGCGAGAGAGACAGCGAGAGAGACTGCGAGAGGGACTGCGAGAGGGACTGCGAGAGGGACAGCGAGAGAGACTGCGAGAGAGACTGTGAGGGAGAAAGCGAGGGAGACAGCGAGGGAGACTGCGAGAGAGACTGTGAGGGAGAAAGCGAGAGAGACAGCGAGAGGGACAGCGAGAGAGACAGCGAGAGAGACTGCGAGAGAGACTGCGAGGGAGAAAGCGAGGGAGAAAGCGAGGGAGAAAGAGTGAGAGACTGTGTGGGAGACTGCAAGGGAGACAGCGAGAGAGACAGCGAGAGAGACTGTGAGGGAGACAGCGAGAGAGACTGCGAGAGAGACTGCGAGAGAGACTGCGAGAGAGACTGCGAGAGAGACTGCGAGGGAGACTGCGAGAGAGACTGCGAGGGAGACAGTGAGGGAGGCAGCGAGGGAGACAGCGAGGGAGACAGCGAGGGAGACAGCGAGGGAGACTGCGAGAGAGATGGCGAGAGAGATGGAGAGAGAGACGGTGAGAGAGACTGCGAGAGAGACAGTGAGGGAGAGAGCGAGAGAGACTGCGAGGGAGACAGCGAGAGAGACTGCGAGAGATACAGCGAGGGATAGAGCGAGTGAGACAGCGAGGGAGACAGCAAGAGTACATTGAGAGAGACAGCGAGAGAGACTGCGAGAGAGACTGCGAGAGAGACTGCGAGGGAGACGGCCAGGGAGACGGCCAGGGAGACGGCCAGGGAGACGGCCAGGGAGACGGCGAGGGAGACAGCGAGGGAGACAGCGAGGGAGACAGCGAGGGAGACAGCGACAGAGACAGCGAGGGAGACAGTGAGAGAGACTGCTATGGAGATAGCGAGAGAGACAGCCGGGGATACAGAGAGAGTGACTGCAAGGGAGACGGCGAGGGAGACGGCGAGGGAGACGGCGACGGAGACAGCGACAGAGACAGCGACAGAGACAGCGACAGAGACAGTGAGAGAGACTGCGAGAAGGACTGCGAGAGAGACAGCGAGGGAGAAAGCGAGAGCGACTTCGAGAGAGACTGCGAGGGAGACAGCGAGAGAGACTGTGAGGGAAACAGCGAGGGAGACAGCGAGGGAGACAGCGACAGAGACAGCGACAGAGACAGCGACAGAGACAGCGACAGAGACAGCGACAGAGACAGCGAGAGAGACTGCTATGGAGATAGCGAGAGAGACAGCCGGGGATACAGAGAGAGTGACTGCAAGGGAGACGGCGAGGGAGACGGCGAGGGAGACGGCGAGGGAGACGGCGAGGGAGACGGCGAGGGAGACGGCGAGGGAGACGGCGAGGGAGACAGCGAGGGAGACAGCGAGGGAGACTGCGAGGGACACAGCGAGGGAGACAGCGAGAGAGACAGCGAGAGAGACAGCGAGAGAGACTGCGAGAGAGAGCGCGTGAGACAGCGAGGGAGAGAGCGAGAGACACAGCGAGGGAGACAGCGAGAGAGACTGCAAGAGAGACTGCAAGGGAGACAGCGAGAGAGACAGCGAGAGAGGCAGCGAGAGAGACAGCGAGAGAGACAGCGAGAGAGACAGCGAGGGAGAAAGCGATGGAGACAGCAAGAGAGACAGCGAGAGAGACTGCGTGGGAGACAGCGAGGGAGACAGCGAGGGAGACAGCGAGGGAGACAGCGAGGGAGACAGCGCTGGAGACTGCGAGGGAGACAGCGAGGGAGACAGCGAGAGAGACAGCGAGGGAGACAGCGAGGGAGACAGCGAGGGAGACAGCGAGAGAGACAGCGAGAGAGACTGCGAGAAGGACTGCAAGAGAGACAGCGAGGGAGAAAGTGAGAGCGACTGCGAGAGAGACTGCGAGGGAGACTGTGAGCGAGACTGCGAGGGAGACAGCGAAAGAGACTGTGAGGGAAACAGCGAGGGAGACAGCGAAAGAGACTGCGAGGGAAACTGCGAGGCAGACTGCGAGGGAGACTGAGAGAGAGACAGCGAGAGAGACAGCGAGAGAGACAGCGAGAGAGACAGCGAGGGATAGAGCGAGTGAGACAGCGAGGGAGACAGCGAGAGTACATTGAGAGAGACAGCGAGACAGCGAGAGAGACTGCGAGAGAGACTGCGAGAGAGACTGCGAGGGAGACGGCCAGGGAGACGGCGAGGGAGACGACGAGGGAGACAGCGAGGGAGACAGCGAGGGAGACAGCGAGGGAGACAGCGACGGAGACAGCGACGGAGACAGCGACAGAGACAGCGACAGAGACAGCGACAGAGACAGCGAGGGAGACAGTGAGAGAGACTGCTATGGAGATAGCGAGAGAGACAGCCGGGGATACAGAGAGAGTGACTGCAAGGGAGACGGCGAGGGAGACGGCGAGGGAGACAGCGACAGAGACAGCGACAGAGACAGTGAGAGAGACTGCGAGAAGGACTGCGAGAGAGACAGCGAGGGAGAAAGCGAGAGCGACTTCGAGAGAGACTGCGAGGGAGACAGCGAGAGAGACTGTGAGGGAAACAGCGAGGGAGACAGCGAGAGAGACAGCGAGGGAGACTGCGAGGGAGACTGCGAGGGAGACTGCGAGGGAGACTGCGAGGGAGACTGCGAGGGAGACTGCGAGAGTGACTGCGAGAGAGACAGCGAGAGAGACTGTGAGAGAGACTGCGAAAGAGACTGCGAGAGATACAGCGAGGGATAGAGCGAGTGAGACAGCGAGGGAGACAGCGAGGGAGACAGCGAGAGAGACTGCGAGGGAGAGGGCCAGGGAGACGGCCAGGGAGATTGCGAGGGAGACGACGAGGGAGACGACGAGGGAGACAGCGAGGGAGACAGCGACAGAGACAGCGAAAGAGACAGCGACAGAGACAGCGACAGAGACAGCGACAGAGACTGCTATGGAGATAGCGAGAGAGACAGCCGGGGATACAGAGAGAGTGACTGCAAGGGAGACGGCGAGGGAGACGGCGAGGGAGACGGCGAGGGAGACGGCGAGGGAGACGGCGAGGGAGACAGCGAGGGAGACAGCGAGGGAGACAGCGAGGGACACAGCGAGGGACACAGTGAGGCAGACAGCGAGAGAGACAGCGAGAGAGACTGCGAGAGAGAGCGCGTGAGACAGCGAGGGAGAGAGCGAGAGACACAGCGAGGGAGACAGCGAGAGAGACTGCAAGAGAGACTGCAAGGGAGACAGCGAGAGAGACAGCGAGAGAGGCAGCGAGAGAGACAGCGAGAGAGACAGCGAGAGAGACAGCGAGAGAGACAGCGAGAGAGACAGTGAGGGAGAAAGCGATGGAGACAGCAAGAGAGACAGCGAGAGAGACTGCGTGGGAGACAGCGAGGGAGACAGCGAGGGAGACAGCGAGGGAGACAGCGAGGGAGACAGCGAGGGAGACAGCGCTGGAGACAGCAAGAGAGACTGCGAGAGAGACTGCGAGAGAGACTGCGAGGGAGACAGCGAGAGAGACAGCGAGAGAGACAGCGAGAGAGACAGCGAGAGTGACAGCGTGGGAGAAAGCGAGGGAGAAAGCGAGGGAAACAGCGAGAGAGACAGCGAGAGAGACAGCGAGAGAGACTGCGAGGGAGACAGCGAGAGAGACTGCGAGGGAGACAGCGAGGGAGGCAGCGAGGGAGACAGCGAGGGAGACAGCGAGGGAGACAGCGAGGGAGACAGCGAGAGAGACAGCGAGAGAGACTGCGAGAAGGACTGCGAGAAGGACTGTGAGAGAGACAGCGAGGGAGAAAGTGAGAGCGACTGCGAGAGAGACTGCGAGGGAGACTGCGAGGGAGACTGCGAGGGAGACAGCGAAAGAGACTGTGAGGGAAACAGCGAGGGAGACAGCGAAAGAGACTGCGAGGGAAACTGCGAGGCAGACTGCGAGGGAGACTGCGAGAGAGACAGCGAGAGAGACAGCGAGAGAGACAGCGAGAGAGACAGCGAGAGAGACTGCAAAGGAGACTGCGAGAGAGACAGCGAGAGAGACTGCGAGAGGGACTGCGAGAGGGACTGCGAGAGGGACAGCGAGAGAGACTGCGAGAGAGACTGTGAGGGAGAAAGCGAGGGAGACAGCGAGGGAGACTGCGAGAGAGACTGCGAGAGAGACTGCGAGAGAGACTGCGAGAGAGACTGCGAGAGAGACTGCGAGAGAGACTGCGAGGGAGACAGCGAGGGAGACAGCGAGGGAGACTGCGAGAGAGATGGCGAGAGAGATGGAGAGTGAGACGGTGAGAGAGACTGCGAGAGAGACAGCGAGAGAGACTGCGAGAGGGACAGCGAGCGAGACTGCGGGAGGGACTGCGAGAGGGACAGCGAGAGAGACTGCGAGAGAGACTCCGAGAGAGACTGCGAGGGAGAAAGCGAGGGAGACAGCGAGGGAGACTGCGAGAGAGACTGCGAGAGAGACTGCGAGAGAGACTGCGAGAGAGACTGCGAGAGAGACAGCGAGGGAGACAGCGAGGGAGACAGCGAGGGAGACTGCGAGAGAGATGGCGAGAGAGATGGAGAGTGAGACGGTGAGAGAGACTGCGAGAGAGACAGTGAGAGAGAGAGCGAGAGAGACTGCGAGGGAGACAGCGAGAGAGACAGCGAGAGAGACTGCGAGAGAGACTGCGAGAGAGACTGCGAGAGAGACTGCGAGAGAGACTGCGAGAGATACAGCGAGGGATAGAGTGAGTGAGACAGCGAGGGAGACAGCGAGAGTACATTGAGAGAGACAGCGAGAGAGACAGCGAGAGAGACTGCGAGAGAGACTGCGAGGGAGACGGCTAGGGAGACGGCTAGGGAGACGGCGAGGGAGACGGCGAGGGAGACGACGAGGGAGACGACGAGGGAGACGACGAGGGAGATGACGAGGGAGACGACGAGGGAGACGGCGAGGGAGACAGCAAGGGAGACAGCGAGGGAGACAGCGACAGAGACAGCGACAGAGACAGCGACAGAGACAGCGAGGGAGACAGTGAGAGAGACTGCTCTGGAGATAGCGAGAGAGACAGCCGGGGATACAGAGAGAGTGCCTGCAAGGGAGACGGCGAGGGAGACAGCGACAGAGACAGCGACAGAGACAGCGACAGAGACAGCGACAGAGACAGCGACAGAGACAGCGAGGGAGACAGCGAGGGAGACAGCGAGGGAGACAGCGAGGGAGACAGCGAGGGAGACAGCGAGAGAGACTGCTATGGAGATAGCGAGAGAGACAGCCGGGGATACAGAGAGAGTGACTGCAAGGGAGACGGCGAGGGAGACGGCAAGGGAGACGGCGAGGGAGACGGCGAGGGAGACGGCGAGGGAGACGGCGAGGGAGACGGCGAGGGACACAGCGAGGGACACAGTGAGGGAGACAGCGAGAGAGACTGCGAGAGAGAGCGCGTGAGACAGCGAGGGAGACAGCGAGGGAGAGAGCGAGAGACACAGCGAGGGAGACAGCGAGAGAGACTGCAAGAGAGACTGCAAGAGAGACTGCAAGAGAGACTGCAAGAGAGACTGCAAGGGAGACAGCGAGAGAGACAGCGAGAGAGGCAGCAAGGGAGAAAGCGAGAGAGACAGCGAGAGAGACAGCGAGAGAGACAGCGAGGGAGACAGCGAGGGAGAAAGCGATGGAGACAGCGAGAGAGACAGCAAGAGAGACAGCGAGAGAGACAGCGAGGGAGAAAGCGATGGAGACAGCGAGAGAGACAGCGAGAGAGACAGCGAGAGAGACAGCGAGAGAGACTGCGTGGGAGACAGCGAGGGAGACTGCGAGAGAGACTGCGAGAAGGACTGCGAGAGAGACAGCGAGGGAGAAAGCGAGAGCGACTTCGAGAGAGACTGCGAGGGAGACAGCGAGAGAGACTGCGAGGGAGACTGCGAGGGAGACTGCGAGGGAGACTGCGAGGGAGACTGCGAGAGTGACTGCGAGAGTGACTGCGAGAGAGACTGCGAGGGAGACTGCGAGGGAGACTGCGAGAGAGACTGTGAGAGAGACAGCGAGAGATACTGTGAGAGAGACTGCGAGCGAGACTGCGAGAGAGACTGCGAGAGATACAGCGAGGGACAGAGCGAGTGAGACAGCGAGGGAGACAGCGAAAGTACATTGAGAGAGACAGCGAGAGAGACTGCGAGAGAGACTGCGAGGGAGACGGCCAGGGAGACGGCCAGGGAGACGGCCAGGGAGACGGCCAGGGAGACGACGAGGGAGACAGCGAGGGAGACAGCGAGGGAGACAGCGAGGGAGACAGCGAGGGAGACAGCGACAGAGACAGCGACAGAGACAGCGACAGAGACAGTGAGAGAGACTGCTATGGAGATAGCGAGAGAGACAGCCGGGGATACAGAGAGAGTGACTGCAAGGGAGACGGCGAGGGAGACGGCGAGGGAGACGGCAAGGGAGACGGCGAGGGAGACGGCGAGGGAGACAGCGAGGGAGACAGCGAGGGAGACAGCGAGGGAGACTGCGAGGGACACAGCGAGAGAGAGCGCGTGAGACAGCGAGGGAGAGAGCGAGAGACACAGCGAGGGAGACAGCGAGAGAGACTGCAAGAGAGACTGCAAGGGAGACAGCGAGAGAGGCAGCGAGAGAGACAGCGAGACAGACAGCGAGAGAGACAGCGAGAGAGACAGCGAGGGAGAAAGTGATGGAGACAGCGAGAGAGACAGCGAGGGAGAAAGCGATGGAGACAGCGAGAGAGACTGCGTGGGAGACAGCGAGGGAGACTGCGAGAGGGACTGCGAGAGGGACAGCGAGAGAGACTGCGAGAGAGACTGCGAGAGAGACTGCGAGGGAGAAAGCGAGGGAGACAGCGAGGGAGACTGCGAGAGAGACTGCGAGAGAGACTGCGAGAGAGACTGCGAGAGAGACTGCGAGAGAGACAGCGAGGGAGACAGCGAGGGAGACTGCGAGGGAGACAGCGAGGGAGACAGCGAGGGAGACAGCGAGAGAGACTGCGAGAAGGACTGCGAGAGAGACAGCGAGGGAGAAAGCGAGAGCGACTTCGAGAGAGACTGCGAGGGAGACAGCGAGAGAGACTGTGAGGGAAACAGCGAGGGAGACATCGAGAGAGACTGCGAGGGAGACTGCGAGGGAGACTGCGAGGGAGACTGCGAGGGAGACTGCGAGAGAGACAGCGAGAGAGACTGCGAGAGGGACAGCGAGAGAGACTGCGAGAGGGACTGCGAGAGAGACTGCGAGGGAGAAAGCGAGGGAGACAGCGAGGGAGACTGCGAGAGAGACTGCGAGAGAGACTGCGAGAGAGACTGCGAGAGAGACTGCGAGAGAGACAGCGAGGGAGACAGCGAGGGAGACTGCGAGAGAGATGGCGAGAGAGATGGCGAGAGAGATGGAGAGTGAGACGGTGAGAGAGACTGCGAGAGAGACAGTGAGAGAGAGAGCGAGAGAGACTGCGAGGGAGACAGCGAGAGAGACAGCGAGAGAGACTGCGAGAGAGACTGCGAGAGAGACTGCGAGAGAGACTGCGAGAGAGACTGCGAGAGAGACTGCGAGAGATACAGCAAGGGATAGAGCGAGTGAGACAGCGAGGGAGACAGCGAGAGTACATTGAGAGAGACAGCGAGAGAGACTGCGAGAGAGACTGCGAGAGAGACTGCGAGGGAGACGGCCAGGGAGACGGCGAGGGAGACGACGAGGGAGACGACGAGGGAGACGACGAGGGAGACGACGAGGGAGACAGCGAGGGAGACAGCGAGGGAGACAGCGAGGGAGACAGCGACAGAGACAGCGACAGAGACAGCGACAGAGACAGCGAGGGAGACAGCGAGAGAGACAGTGAGAGAGACTGCTCTGGAGATAGCGAGAGAGACAGCCGGGGATACAGAGAGAGTGCCTGCAAGGGAGACGGCGAGGGAGACAGCGACAGAGACAGCGACAGAGACAGCGACAGAGACAGCGAGGGAGACAGCGAGGGAGACAGCGAGAGAGACTGCTATGGAGATAGCGAGAGAGACAGCCGGGGATACAGAGAGAGTGACTGCAAGGGAGACGGCGAGGGAGACGGCGAGGGAGACGGCGAGGGAGACGGCGAGGGAGACGGCGAGGGAGACGGCGAGGGACACGGCGAGGGACACGGCGAGGGACACGGCGAGGGACACGGCGAGGGACACAGCGAGGGAGACAGCGAGAGAGACTGCGAGAGAGAGCGCGTGAGACAGCGAGGGAGACAGCGAGGGAGAGAGCGAGAGACACAGCGAGGGAGACAGCGAGAGAGACTGCAAGAGAGACTGCAAGAGAGACTGCAAGAGAGACTGCAAGAGAGACTGCAAGGGAGACAGCGAGAGAGACAGCGAGAGAGGCAGCAAGGGAGAAAGCGAGAGAGACAGCGAGAGAGACAGCGAGAGAGACAGCGAGGGAGACAGCGAGGGAGAAAGCGATGGAGACAGCGAGAGAGACAGCAAGAGAGACAGCGAGAGAGACAGCGAGGGAGAAAGCAATGGAGACAGCGAGAGAGACAGCGAGAGAGACAGCGAGAGAGACAGCGAGAGAGACAGCGAGAGAGACAGCGAGAGAGACTGCGTGGGAGACAGCGAGGGAGACAGCGAGAGAGACTGCGAGAAGGACTGCGAGAGAGACAGCGAGGGAGAAAGCGAGAGCGACTTCGAGAGAGACTGCGAGGGAGACAGCGAGAGAGACTGTGAGGGAAACAGCGAGGGAGACAGCGAGAGAGACTGCGAGGGAGACTGCGAGGGAGACTGCGAGGGAGACTGCGAGGGAGACTGCGAGAGAGACTGCGAGAGAGACTGCGAGAGTGACTGCGAGAGAGACTGCGAGGGAGACTGCGAGGGAGACTGCGAGAGAGACTGTGAGAGAGACAGCGAGAGATACTGTGAGAGAGACTGCGAGCGAGACTGCGAGAGAGACTGCGAGAGATACAGCGAGGGACAGAGCGAGTGAGACAGCGAGGGAGACAGCGAGAGTACATTGAGAGAGACAGCGAGAGAGACAGCGAGAGAGACTGCGAGAGAGACTGCGAGGGAGACGGCCAGGGAGACGGCCAAGGAGACGGCCAGGGAGACGGCCAGGGAGACGGCCAGGGAGACGGCCAGGGAGACGGCCAGGGAGACGGCCAGGGAGACGACGAGGGAGACGACGAGGGAGACAACGAGGGAGACGACGAGGGAGACAGCGAGGGAGACAGCGAGGGAGACAGCGAGGGAGACAGCGACAGAGATAGCGACAGAGACAGTGAGAGAGACTGCTATGGAGATAGCGAGAGAGACAGCCGGGGATACAGAGAGAGTGACTGCAAGGGAGACGGCGAGGGAGACGGCGAGGGAGACGGCGAGGGAGACGGCGAGGGAGACGGCGAGGGAGACGGCGAGGGAGACAGCGAGGGAGACAGCGAGGGACACAGCGAGAGAGAGCGCGTGAGACAGCGAGGGAGAGAGCGAGAGACACAGCGAGGGAGACAGCGAGAGAGACTGCAAGAGAGACTGCAAGGGAGACAGCGAGAGAGGCAGCGAGAGAGACAGCGAGACAGACAGCGAGAGAGACAGCGAGAGAGACAGCGAGGGAGAAAGCGATGGAGACAGCGAGAGAGACAGCGAGGGAGAAAGCGATGGAGACAGCGAGAGAGACTGCGTGGGAGACAGCGAGGGAGAAAGCGAGGGAGACAGCGAGGGAGACAGTGAGGGAGACAGCGAGGGAGACAGCGAGGGAGACAGCGAGAAAGACTGCGAGAAGGACTGCGAGAGAGACAGCGAGGGAGAAAGCGAGAGCGACTTCGAGAGAGACTGCGAGGGAGACAGCGAGAGAGACTGTGAGGGAAACAGCGAGGGAGACAGCGAGAGAGACTGCGAGGGAGACTGCGAGGGAGACTGCGAGGGAGACTGCGAGGGAGACTGCGAGGGAGACTGCGAGGGAGACTGCGAGAGAGACTGCGAGAGAGACTGCGAGAGGGATAGCGAGGGAGACAGCGAGGGAGACAGCGAGGGAGACAGCGAGAGAGAGAGCGAGGGAGACAGCGAGGGAGAGAGCGAGGGAGACAGCGAGAGAGACTGCGAGAGAGACTGCGAGGGAGAGAGCGAGGGAGAAAGCGAGGGAGAAAGCGAGGGAGAAAGCGAGAGAGACTGCGAGGGAGACAGCGATAGAAACTGCGAGGGAGTCAGCGAGGGAGTCAGCGAGAGAGACAGCGAGAGAGACAGTGAGGGAGACAGCGAGGGAGACTGCGAGAGAGATGGCGAGAGAGATGGAGAGAGAGACGGCGAGAGAGACTGCGAGAGAGACAGTGAGGGAGAGAGCGAGAGAGACTGCGAGGGAGAAGGCGAGAGAGACTGTGAGAGAGACTGCGAGAGAGACTGCGAGAGATACAGCGAGGGATAGAGTGAGTGAGACAGCGAGGGAGACAGCGAGAGTACATTGAGAGAGACAGCGAGAGAGACAGCGAGAGAGACTGCGAGAGAGACTGCGAGAGAGACTGCGAGGGAGACTGCGAGGGAGACTGCGAGGGAGACGGCCAGGGAGACGGCCAGGGAGACGGCCAGGGAGACGGCCAGGGAGACTGCGAGGGAGACTGCGAGGGAGACAGCGAGGGAGACAGCGAGGGAGACAGCGAGGGAGACAGCGAGGGAGACAGCGAGAGAGACAGCGAGAGAGACTGCGAGAGAGAGCACATGAGACAGCGAGGGAGACAGCGAGGGAGAGAGCGAGAGACACAGCGAGGGAGACAGCGAGAGAGACTGCAAGAGAGACTGCGAGAGAGACTGCAAGGGAGAGAGCGAGAGAGACAGCGTGAGAGACAGCGTGAGAGACAGCGAGAGAGACAGCGAGAGAGACAGCGAGAGAGACTGCGTGGGAGACTGCGTGGGAGACTGCGTGGGAGACTGCGTGGGAGACAGCGAGGGAGACAGCGAGGGAGACAGCGAGGGAGACAGCGAGGGAGACAGCGAGGGAGACAGCGAGGGAGACAGCGAGGGAGACAGCGAGAGAGACTGCGAGAAGGACTGCGAGAAGGACTGCGAGAGAGACAGCGAGGGAGAAAGCGAGAGCGACTTCGAGAGAGACTGCGAGGGAGACAGCGAGAGAGACTGTGAGGGAAACAGCGAGGGAGACAGCGAGAGAGACTGCGAGGGAGACTGCGAGGGAGACTGCGAGGGAGACTGCGAGGGAGACTGCGAGAGAGACTGCGAGGGAGACTGCGAGAGAGACTGCGAGAGAGACTGCGAGAGAGACAGCGAGAGAGACTGTGAGAGAGACTGCGAGAGATACAGCGAGTGAGACAGCGAGGGAGACAGCTAGAGTACATTGAGAGAGACAGCGAGAGAGACAGCGAGAGTACATTGAGAGAGACAGCGAGAGAGACAGCGAGAGAGACAGCGAGAGAGACAGCGAGAGAGACAGCGAGAGAGACAGCGAGAGAGACTGCGAGAGAGACTGCGAGAGAGACTGCGAGGGAGACGGCCAGGGAGACGGCCAGGGAGACGGCCAGGGAGACGGCCAGGGAGACGACGAGGGAGACAGCGAGGGAGACAGCGAGGGAGACAGCGACAGAGACAGCGACAGAGACAGCGACAGAGACAGCGACAGAGACAGCGACAGAGACAGCGACAGAGACAGTGAGAGTGACTGCTGTGGAGATAGCGAGAGAGACAGCCGGGGATACAGAGAGAGTGACTGCAAGGGAGACGGCGAGGGAGACAGCGAGGGAGACAGCGAGGGAGACAGCGAGGGAGACAGCGAGAGACACAGCGAGGGAGACAGCGAGGGAGACAGCGAGGGAGACAGCGAGGGAGACAGCGAGGGAGACTGCGAGCGAGACTGCGAGGGAGACAGCGAGGGAGACAGCGAGAGAAACTGCGAGGAAGACTGCGAGGAAGACTGCGAGAGAGACTGCGAGAGAGACTGCGAGAGAGACTGCGAGAGAGACTGCGAGGGAGAAAGCGAGAGAGACTGCGAGGGAGAAAGCGAGAGAGACTGCGAGGGAGACTGCAAGGGAGACAGCGAGAGAGACAGCGAGGGAGATAGCGAGGGAGATAGCGAGGGAGATAGCGAGAGAGACTGCGAGAGAGACTGCGAGAGAGACAGCGAGGGAGAGAGCGAGGGAGAGAGTGAGAGACACAGCGAGAGAGACTGCGAGGGAGACTGCAAGGGAGACAGCGAGAGAGACAGCGAGGGAGATAGCGAGGGAGATAGCGAGAGAGACTGCGAGAGAGACTGCGAGAGAGACTGCGAGAGAGACTGCGAGAGAGACTGTGAGGGAGACAGCGAGGGAGACTGTGAGGAAGACTGCGAGAGAGCCTGCGAGAGAGACTGCGAGAGGGACTGCGAGAGGGACTGCGAGAGAAAAAGCGAGAGAGAAAGCCAGAGAGTGCGAGGGAGACAGCGAGGGAGACAGCGAGAGAGAATGCGAGAGAGACTGAGAGAGAGACTGAGAGAGAGACTGAGAGGGAGACAGCGAGGGAGACAACGAGAGAGACATCGAGAGAGACAGCGAAAGAGAATGTGAGAGAGACTGCGAGAGAGACATCCAGGGTGACTTCGAGGGAGACTTCGAGGGAGACTGCGAGGGAGACAGCGAGAGAGACTGAGAGAGACAGCGAGAGACAGCGAGAGAGACAGCGAGGGAGACAGCGAGGAAGACAGCGAGGGAGACTGCGAGGGAGACTGCGAGGGAGACTGCGAGGGAGACTGCGAGGGAGACAGCGAGGGAGTCTGCGAGGGAGAGAGCGAGGGAGAAAGCGAGAGAGACTGCGAGAGAGACTGCGAGGGAGACTGCGAGGGAGACAGCGATAGAGACAGCGAGAGAGACAGCGAGGGAGACTGCGAGGGAGACTGCGAGGGAGACAGCGAGAGAGACTGCGAGAGAGACTGCGAGAGAGACTGCGAGAGAGACTGCGAGAGAGACTGCGAGAGAGACTGCAAGGGAGAGAGCGAGAGAGACAGCGAGAGAGACAGCGAGAGAGACAGCGAGAGAGACTGCGTGGGAGACTGCGTGGGAGACTGCGTGGGAGACTGCGAGGGAGACAGCGAGGGAGACAGTGAGGGAGACAGCGAGGGAGACAGCGCTGGAGACAGCGAGAGAGACTGCGAGAAGGACTGCGAGAAGGACTGCGAGAGTGACTGCGAGGGAGACTGCGAGGGAGACTGCGAGGGAGACTGCGAGAGAGACTGCAAGAGAGACAGCGAGAGAGACTGCGAGAGTGACTGCGAGAGATACAGCGAGGGATAGAGCGAGTGAGACAGCGAGGGAGACAGCGAGAGCACATTGAGAGAGACAGCGAGAGAGACAGCGAGAGAGACAGCGAGAGTACATTGAGAGAGACAGCGAGAGAGACAGTGAGAGAGACTGCGAGAGTGACTGCGAGAGAGACTGCGAGGGAGACTGCGAGGGAGACTGCGAGGGAGACGGCCAGGGAGACGGCCAGGGAGACGGCCAGGGAGACGAAGAGGGTGACAGCGAGGGAGACAGCGAGGGAGACAGCGAGGGAGACAGCGAGGGAGACAGCGAGGGAGACTGCGAGAGAGATGGCGAGAGAGATGGAGAGAGAGATGGAGAGAGACGGTGAGAGAGACTGCGAGAGAGACTGCGAGAGAGACAGTAAGGGAGAGAGCGAGAGAGACTGCGAGGGAGACAGCGAGAGAGACAGCGAGAGAGACTGCGAGAGAGACTGCGAGAGAGACTGCGAGAGAGAATGCGAGAGAGACTGCGAGAGAGACTGCGAGAGAGACTGCGAGAGATACAGCGAGGGATAGAGCGAGTGAGACAGCGAGGGAGACAGCGAGAGTACATTGAGAGAGACAGCGAGAGAGACCGCGAGAGAGACTGCGAGAGAGACTGCGAGGGAGACGGCCAGGGAGACGGCCAGGGAGACGGCGAGGGAGACGACGAGGGAGACGGCGAGGGAGACAGCGAGGGAGACAGCGAGGGAGACAGCGAGGGAGACAGCGACAGAGACAGCGACAGAGACAGCGACAGAGACAGCGACAGAGACAGCGACAGAGACAGAGACAGCGACAGAGACAGTGAGAGAGACTGCTATGGAGATAGCGAGAGAGACAGCCGGGGATACAGAGAGAGTGACTGCAAGGGAGACGGCGAGGGAGACAGCGACAGAGACAGCGACAGAGACAGCGACAGAGACAGCGACAGAGACAGCGACAGAGACAGCGAGGGAGACAGCGAGGGAGACAGCGAGGGAGACAGCGAGGGAGACAGCGAGAGAGACTGCTATGGAGATAGCGAGAGAGACAGCCGGGGATACAGAGAGAGTGACTGCAAGGGAGACGGCGAGGGAGACGGCGAGGGAGACGGCGAGGGAGACGGCGAGGGAGACGGCGAGGGAGACGGCGAGGGAGACAGCAAGGGACACAGCGAGGGACACAGCGAGGGACACAGCGAGGGACACAGCGAGGGACACAGCGAGGGACACAGCGAGGGAGACAGCGAGAGAGACTGCGAGAGAGAGCGCGTGAGACAGCGAGAGAGACAGCGAGAGAGACAGCGAGGGAGAAAGCGATGGAGACAGCGAGAGAGACAGCGAGAGAGACAGCGAGAGAGACAGCGAGGGAGAAAGCGATCGAGACAGCGAGAGAGACAGCGAGAGAGACAGCGAGAGAGACTGCGTGGGAGACAGCGAGGGAGACAGCGCTGGAGACAGCGCTGGAGACAGTGAGGGAGACAGCGAGGGAGACAGCGCTGGAGACAGCGAGAGAGACTGCGAGAAGGACTGCGAGAAGGACTGCGAGAGAGACAGCGAGGGAGAAAGCGAGAGCGACTTCGAGAGAGACTGCGAGGGAGACAGCGAGAGAGACTGTGAGGGAAACAGCGAGGGAGACAGCGAGAGAGACTGCGAGGGAGACTGCGAGGGAGACTGCGAGGGAGACTGCGAGGGAGACTGCGAGAGAGACTGCGAGAGTGAATGCGAGGGAGACTGCGAGGGAGACTGCGAGGGAGACTGCGAGGGAGACTGCGAGGGAGACTGCGAGAGAGACTGTGAGAGAGACTGTGAGAGAGACTGTGAGAGAGACAGCGAGAGATACTGTGAGAGAGACTGCGAGCGAGACTGCGAGAGAGACTGCGAGAGATACAGCGAGGGACAGAGCGAGGGAGACAGCGAGAGTACAGTGAGAGAGACAGCGAGAGAGACTGCGAGAGAGACTGCGAGGGAGACGGCCAGGGAGACGGCCAGGGAGACGGCCAGGGAGACGACGAGGGAGACAGCGAGGGAGACAGCGAGGGAGACAGCGAGGGAGACAGCGAGGGAGACAGCGACAGAGACAGCGACAGAGACAGCTATGGAGATAGCGAGAAAGACAGCCGGGGATACAGAGAGAGTGACTGCAAGGGAGACGGCGAGGGAGACGGCGAGGGAGACGGCGAGGGAGACGGCGAGGGAGACAGCGAGGGAGACAGCGAGGGAGACTGCGAGGGACACAGCGAGAGAGAGCGCGTGAGACAGCGAGGGAGAAAGCGAGAGACACAGCGAGGGAGACAGCGAGAGAGACTGCGAGAGAGACAGCGAGAGAGACAGCGAGGGAGAAAGCGATGGAGACAGCGAGAGAGACAGCGAGGGAGAAAGCGATGGAGACAGCGAGAGAGACTGCGTGGGAGACAGCGAGGGAGACAGCGAGGGAGACAGCGAGGGAGACAGCGAGGGAGACAGCGAGGGAGACAGCGCTGGAGACAGCGAGAGAGACTGCGAGAAGGACTGCGAGAGAGACAGCGAGGGAGAAAGCGAGAGCGACTTCGAGAGAGACTGCGAGGGAGACAGCGAGTGAGACTGTGAGGGAGACAGCGAGAGAGACTGCGAGGGAGACTGCGAGGGAGACTGCGAGGGAGACTGCGAGGGAGACTGCGAGGGAGACTGCGAGAGAGACTGCGAGAGTGACTTCGAGAGAGACTGCGAGGGAGACTGCGAGAGAGACTGTGAGAGAGACTGCGAGAGAGACTGCGAGAGGGATGGAGCGAGGGAGACAGCGAGGGAGACAGCGAGGGAGACAGCGAGAGAGAGAGCGAGGGAGACAGCGAGGGAGACAGCGAGGGAGACTGCGAGAGAGACTGCGAGAGAGACTGCGAGGGAGAGAGCGAGGGAGAAAGCGAGAGAGACTGCGAGGGAGACAGCGATAGAAACTGCGAGGGAGTCAGCGAGAGAGACAGCGAGAGAGACAGCGAGAGAGACAGTGAGGGAGACTGCGAGGGAGACTGCGAGAGAGACTGTGAGAGAGACTGCGAGAGAGACTGCGAGAGAGACTGCGAGAGATACAGCGAGGGACAGAGCGAGGGAGACAGCGAGAGTACATTGAGAGAGACAGCGAGAGAGACTGCGAGAGAGACTGCGAGGGAGACGGCCAGGGAGACGGCCAGGGAGACGGCCAGGGAGACGGCCAGGGAGACGACGAGGGAGACGACGAGGGAGACGGCGAGGGAGACAGCGAGGGAGACAGCGAGGGAGACAGCGAGGGAGACAGCGAGAGACACAGCGAGGGAGACAGCGAGAGAGACTGCGAGAGAGACAGCGAGAGAGACAGCGAGGGAGAAAGCGATGGAGACAGCGAGAGAGACAGCGAGGGAGAAAGCGATGGAGACAGCGAGAGAGACTGCGTGGGAGACAGCGAGGGAGACAGCGAGGGAGACAGCGAGGGAGACAGCGAGGGAGACAGCGAGGGAGACAGCGAGGGAGACAGCGAGGGAGACAGCGCTGGAGACAGCGAGAGAGACTGCGAGAAGGACTGCGAGAGAGACAGCGAGGGAGAAAGCGAGAGCGACTTCGAGAGAGACTGCGAGGGAGACAGCGAGTGAGACTGTGAGGGAGACAGCGAGAGAGACTGCGAGGGAGACTGCGAGGGAGACTGCGAGGGAGACTGCGAGAGAGACTGCGAGAGTGACTTCGAGAGGGACTGCGAGGGAGACTGCGAGAGAGACTGTGAGAGAGACTGCGAGAGAGACTGCGAGAGGGATAGAGCGAGGGAGACAGCGAGGGAGACAGCGAGGGAGACAGCGAGAGAGAGAGCGAGGGAGACAGCGAGGGAGACAGCGAGGGAGACTGCGAGAGAGACTGCGAGAGAGACTGCGAGGGAGAGAGCGAGGGAGAAAGCGAGAGAGACTGCGAGGGAGACAGCGATAGAAACTGCGAGGGAGTCAGCGAGAGAGACAGCGAGAGAGACAGCGAGAGAGACAGTGAGGGAGACTGCGAGGGAGACTGCGAGGGAGACTGCGAGAGAGACTGTGAGAGAGACTGCGAGAGAGACTGCGAGAGAGACTGCGAGAGATACAGCGAGGGACAGAGCGAGGGAGACAGCGAGAGTACATTGAGAGAGACAGCGAGAGAGACTGCGAGAGAGACTGCGAGGGAGACGGCCAGGGAGACGGCCAGGGAGACGGCCAGGGAGACGGCCAGGGAGACGACGAGGGAGACGACGAGGGAGACGGCGAGGGAGACGGCGAGGGAGACGGCGAGGGAGACGGCGAGGGAGACGGCGAGGGAGACAGCGAGGGAGACAGCGAGGGAGACAGCGAGGGAGACAGCGACAGAGACAGCGACAGAGACAGCGACAGAGACAGTGAGAGAGACTGCTATGGAGATAGCGAGAAAGACAGCCGGGGATACAGAGAGAGTGACTGCAAGGGAGACGGCGAGGGAGACGGCGAGGGAGACGGCGAGGGAGACGGCGAGGGAGACGGCGAGGGAGACGGCGAGGGAGACAGCGAGGGAGACAGCGAGGGAGACTGCGAGGGACACAGCGAGAGAGAAAGCGAGAGACTGCAAGGGAGACAGCGAGAGTGGCAGCGAGAGAGACAGCGAGAGAGACAGCGAGGGAGAAAGCGATGGAGACAGCGAGAGAGACAGCGAGGGAGAAAGCGATGGAGACAGCGAGAGAGACTGCGTGGGAGACAGCGAGGGAGACAGCGAGGGAGACAGCGAGGGAGACAGCGAGGGACACAGCGAGGGAGACAGCGCTGGAGACAGCGAGAGAGACTGCGAGAAGGACTGCGAGAGAGACAGCGAGGGAGAAAGCGAGAGCGACTTCGAGAGAGACTGCGAGGGAGACAGCGAGAGAGACTGTGAGGGAGACAGCGAGAGAGACTGCGAGGGAGACTGCGAGGGAGACTGCGAGGGAGACTGCGAGGGAGACTGCGAGAGAGACTGCGAGAGAGACTGCGAGAGTGACTTCGAGAGAGACTGCGAGGGAGACTGCGAGAGAGACTGCGAGAGAGACTGCGAGAGAGACTGCGAGAGAGACTGCGAGAGGGATAGTGAGGGAGACAGCGAGGGAGACAGCGAGGGAGACAGCGAGGGAGACAGCGAGAGAGAGAGCGAGAGAGAGAGCGAGGGAGACAGCGAGGGAGACTGCGAGAGAGACTGCGAGAGAGACTGCGAGGGAGAGAGCGAGGGAGAAAGCGAGAGAGACTGCGAGGGAGACAGCGATAGAAACTGCGAGGGAGTCAGCGAGGGAGTCAGCGAGAGAGACAGCGAGAGAGACAGTGAGGGAGACAGCGAGGGAGACTGCGAGAGAGATGGAGAGAGAGACGGCGAGAGAGACTGCGAGAGAGACAGTGAGGGAGAGAGCGAGAGAGACTGCGAGGGAGACAGCGAGAGAGACAGCGAGAGAGACTGTGAGAGAGACTGCGAGAGAGACTGCGAGAGATACAGCGAGGGATAGAGTGAGTGAGACAGCGAGGGAGACAGCGAGAGTACATTGAGAGCGACAGCGAGAGAGACAGCGAGAGAGACTGCGAGAGAGACTGCGAGAGAGACTGCGAGAGAGACTGCGAGAGAGACTGCCAGGGAGACGGCCAGGGAGACGGCCAGGGAGACGGCCAGGGAGACGGCCAGGGAGACGGCCAGGGAGACGGCCAGGGAGACTGCCAGGGAGACGGCGAGGGAGACTGCGAGGGAGACAGCGAGGGAGACAGCGAGGGAGACAGCGAGAGAGACTGCGAGAGAGAGCGCGTGAGACAGCGAGGGAGACAGCGAGGGAGAGAGCGAGGGAGAGAGCGCTGGAGACACAGCGAGGGAGACAGCGAGAGAGACAGCGAGAGAGACTGCAAGAGAGACTGCGAGAGAGACTGCGAGAGAGACTGCAAGGGAGAGAGCGAGAGAGACTGCGAGAGAGACAGCGAGGGAGACAGCGTGGGAGACTGCGTGGGAGACTGCGTGGGAGACTGCGTGGGAGACTGCGTGGGAGACTGCGTGGGAGACAGCGAGGGAGACAGCGAGGGAGACAGCGAGGGAGACAGCGCTGGAGACAGCGAGAGAGACTGCGAGAAGGACTGCGAGAAGGACTGCGAGAGAGACAGCGAGGGAGAAAGCGAGAGCGACTTCGAGAGAGACTGCGAGGGAGACAGCGAGAGAGACTGTGAGGGAAACAGCGAGGGAGACACCGAGAGAGACTGCGAGGGAGACTGCGAGGGAGACTGCGAGGGAGACTGCGAGGGAGACTGCGAGGGAGACTGCGAGAGTGACTGCGAGAGTGACTGCGAGGGAGACTGCGAGGGAGACTGCGAGGGAGACTGCGAGAGAGACTGCGAGAGAGACTGCGAGAGAGACTGTGAGAGAGACTGCGAGAGATACAGCGAGGGATAGAGCGAGTGAGACAGCGAGGGAGACAGCGAGAGTACATTGAGAGAGACAGCGAGAGTGACTGCGAG
The DNA here is from genome assembly GCF_036365525.1 of Heterodontus francisci. NCBI lineage: Eukaryota > Metazoa > Chordata > Chondrichthyes > Heterodontiformes > Heterodontidae > Heterodontus > Heterodontus francisci. The sequence goes on along the minus strand of NC_090385.1, from coordinate 106,614,865 downwards.
GGAGAAAGCGAGAGAGACTGCGAGAGAGACTGCGAGAGAGACTGCGAGAGAGACTGCGAGAGAGACTGCGAGGGAGAAAGCGAGAGAGACTGCGAGGGAGACTGCAAGTGAGACAGCGAGAGAGAGAGCGAGAGAGAGAGCGAGAGAGAAAGCGAGGGAGACAGCGAGGGAGACAGCGAGGGAGACAGCGAGGGAGACAGCGAGGGAGACTGCGAGAGAGACTGCGAGAGAGACTGCGAGGGAGAAAGCGAGAGCGACTGCGAGGGAGACTGCAAGTGAGACAGCGAGAGAGAGAGCGAGAGAGAGAGCGAGAGAGAAATCGAGGGAGACAGCGAGGGAGACTGCGAGAGAGACTGCCAGGGAGACGGCCAGGGAGACGGCCAGGGAGACGGCCAGGGAGACTGCCAGGGAGACTGCCAGGGAGACTGCCAGGGAGACGGCGAGGGAGACTGCGAGGGAGACAGCGAGGGAGACAGCGAGGGAGACAGCGAGAGAGACTGCGAGAGAGAGCGCGTGAGACAGCGAGGGAGACAGCGAGGGAGAGAGCGAGGGAGAGAGCGCTGGAGACACAGCGAGGGAGACTGCGAGAGAGACTGCGAGAGAGACTGCAAGGGAGAGAGCGAGAGAGACAGCGAGAGAGACAGCGTGGGAGACTGCGTGGGAGACTGCGTGGGAGACTGCGTGGGAGACTGCGTGGGAGACAGCGAGGGAGACAGCGAGGGAGACAGCGAGGGAGACAGCGAGGGAGACAGCGCTGGAGACAGCGAGAGAGACTGCGAGAAGGACTGCGAGAAGGACTGCGAGAGAGACAGCGAGGGAGAAAGCGAGAGCGACTTCGAGAGAGACTGCGAGGGAGACAGCGAGAGAGACTGTGAGGGAAACAGCGAGGGAGACACCGAGAGAGACTGCGAGGGAGACTGCGAGGGAGACTGCGAGGGAGACTGCGAGAGTGACTGCGAGAGTGACTGCGAGGGAGACTGCGAGGGAGACTGCGAGGGAGACAGCGAGAGAGACTGCGAGAGAGACAGCGAGAGAGACTGTGAGAGAGACTGCGAGAGATACAGCGAGGGATAGAGCGAGTGAGACAGCGAGGGAGACAGCGAGAGTACATTGAGAGAGACAGCGAGAGAGACTGCGAGGGAGAAAGCGAGAGAGACTGCGAGAGAGACTGCGAGAGAGACTGCGAGAGAGACTGCGAGAGAGACTGCGAGGGAGAAAGCGAGAGAGACTGCGAGGGAGACTGCAAGTGAGACAGCGAGAGAGAGAGCGAGAGAGAGAGCGAGAGAGAAAGCGAGGGAGACAGCGAGGGAGACAGCGAGGGAGACAGCGAGGGAGACAGCGAGGGAGACTGCGAGAGAGACTGCGAGAGAGACTGCGAGGGAGAAAGCGAGAGCGACTGCGAGGGAGACTGCAAGTGAGACAGCGAGAGAGAGAGCGAGAGAGAGAGCGAGAGAGAAAGCGAGGGAGACAGCGAGGGAGACAGCGACAGCGACAGCGACAGAGACAGCGACAGAGACAGCGACAGAGACAGCGACAGAGACAGCGACAGAGACAGCGAGAGAGACTGCCGGGGATACAGAGAGAGTGACTGCAAGGGAGACGGCGAGGGAGACGGCGAGGGAGACAGCGAGGGAGACAGCGAGGGAGACAGCGAGGGAGACAGCGAGGGAGACAGCGAGGGAGACGGCGATTGAGATGGCGAGGGAGACGGCGAGAGAGAGAGCGAGAGAGAGAGCGAGAGAGAGAGCGAGGGAGACAGCGAGGGAGACAGCGAGGGAGACAGCGAGGGAGACAGCGAGGTAGACAGCGAGGTAGACAGCGAGAGAGACAGCGAGAGAGACTTCGAGAGACTGCGAGGGAGGCAGCGAGGGAGACAGCGAGGGAGACAGCGACAGAGCCTGTGAGAGAGACTGCGAGGGACACAGCGAGAGAGACTGCGAGGGAGACAACGAGAGAGAATGCGAGAGAGATCGCGTGAGACAGCGAGGGAGACAGCGAGGGAGATAGCGAGGGAGACTGCGAGAGAGACAGCGAGGGAGACAGCGAGGGAGACAGCGAGGGAGACAGCGAGGGAGACTGCAAGAGAGACTGCGAGGGAGACAGCGAGGGAGACAGCGAGAGAAACTGCGAGAGAAACTGCGAGGAAGACTGCGAGAGAGACTGCGAGGGAGACTGCGAGGGAGACTGCGAGGGAGACTGCGAGGGAGACTGCGAGGGAGAAAGCGAGAGAGACTGCGAGAGAGACTGCAAGGGAGACAGCGAGAGAGACAGCGAGGGAGACAGCGAGGGAGATAGCGAGAGAGACTGCGAGAGAGACTGCGAGAGAGACTGCGAGAGAGACTGCGAGGGAGAAAGCGAGGGAGACTGTGAGGGAGACTGCGAGAGAGACTGCTATGGAGATAGTGAGAGAGACAGCGAGGGATACAGCGAGAGAGACTGCGAGAGTGACTGCGAGAGAAACTGCGAGAGAGACTGCTATGGAGATAGAGAGAGAGACAGCGAGGGATACAGCGATAGACACTGCGAGAGAGAATGCGAGGGAGACAGCGATTGAGACGGCGAGAGAGAGAGCGAGAGAGAGCGAGAGAGAGAGCGAGAGAGCGAGAGAGAGAGCAAGAGAGAGAGCGAGAGAGAGAGCGAGGGAGACAGCGAGGGAGACTGCGTGGGAGACTGCGTGGGAGACTGCGTGGGAGACTGCGTGGGAGACAGCGAGGGAGACAGCGAGGGAGACAGCGCTGGAGACAGCGAGAGAGACTGCGAGAAGGACTGCGAGAAGGACTGCGAGAAGGACTGCGAGAGAGACAGCGAGGGAGAAAGCGAGAGCGACTTCGAGAGAGACTGCGAGGGAGACAGCGAGAGAGACTGTGAGGGAAACAGCGAGGGAGACAGCGAGAGAGACTGCGAGGGAGACTGCGAGGGAGACTGCGAGGGAGACTGCGAGAGTGACTGCGAGAGTGACTGCGAGAGTGACTGCGAGCGTGTCTGCGAGAGTGACTGCGAGGGAGACTGCGAGGGAGACAGCGAGGGAGACTGCGAGAGAGACTGCGAGAGAGACAGCGAGAGAGACTGTGAGAGAGACTGCGAGAGATACAGCGAGGGATAGAGCCAGTGAGACAGCGAGGGAGACAGCGAGAGTACATTGAGAGAGACAGCGAGAGGGACTGCGAGGGAGAAAGCAAGAGAGACTGCGAGAGAGACTGCGAGAGAGACTGCGAGAGAGACTGCGAGGGAGAAAGCGAGAGAGACTGCGAGGGAGACTGCAAGTGAGACAGCGAGAGAGAGAGCGAGAGAGAGAGCGAGAGAGAAAGCGAGGGAGACAGCGAGGGAGACAGCGAGGGAGACAGCGAGGGAGACTGCGAGAGAGACTGCGAGAGAGACTGCGAGGGAGAAAGCGAGAGAGACTGCGAGGGAGACTGCAAGTGAGACAGCGAGAGAGAGAGCGAGAGAGAGAGCGAGAGAGAAAGCGAGGGAGACAGCGAGGGAGACAGCGAGGGAGACAGCGACAGAGACAGCGACAGAGACAGCGACAGAGACAGCGACAGAGACAGCGACAGAGACAGCGACAGAGACAGCGAGAGAGACTGCTATGGAGATAGCGAGAGAGACAGCCGGGGATACAGAGAGAGTGACTGCAAGGGAGACGGCGAGGGAGACGGCGAGGGAGACAGCGAGGGAGACAGCGAGGGAGACAGCGAGGGAGACAGCGAGGCAGACAACGAGGGAGACGGTGATTGAGATGGCGAGGGAGACGGCGAGAGAGAGAGCGAGAGAGAGAGCGAGAGAGAGAGCGAGGGAGAGAGCGAGGGAGAGAGCGAGGGAGACAGCGAGGGAGACAGCGAGGGAGACAGCGAGGGAGACAGCGAGGTAGACAGCGAGGCAGACAGCGAGAGAGACAGCGAGAGAGACTTCGAGAGACTGCGAGGGAGGCAGCGAGGGAGACAGCGAGGGAGACTGCGACAGAGCCTGTGAGAGAGACTGCGAGGGACACAGCGAGAGAGACTGCGAGGGAGACAACGAGAGAGAATGCGAGAGAGATCGCGTGAGACAGCGAGGGAGACAGCGAGGGAGATAGCGAGGGAGACTGTGAGAGAGACAGCGAGGGAGACAGCGAGGGAGACAGCGAGGGAGACAGCGAGGGAGACTGCAAGAGAGACTGCGAGGGAGACAGCGAGGGAGACAGCGAGAGAAACTGCGAGTGAAACTGCGAGGAAGACTGCGAGAGAGACTGCGAGGGAGACTGCGAGGGAGACTGCGAGGGAGACTGCGAGGGAGACTGCGAGGGAGAAAGCGAGAGAGACTGCGAGAGAGACTGCAAGGGAGACAGCGAGGGAGACAGCGAGGGAGATAGCGAGGGAGATAGCGAGACAGACTGCGAGAGAGACTGCGAGAGAGACTGCGAGAGAGACTGCGAGAGAGACTGCGAGAGAGACTGCGAGAGAGACTGCGAGGGAGACAGCGAGGGAGACTGTGAGGGAGACTGCGAGAGAGACTGCTATGGAGATAGTGAGAGAGACAGCGAGGGATACAGCGAGAGAGACTGCGAGAGTGACTGCGAGAGAAACTGCGAGAGAGACTGCTATGGAGATAGTGAGAGAGACAGCGAGGGATACAGCGATAGACACTGCGAGAGAGAATGCGAGGGAGACAGCGATTGAGACGGCGAGGGAGACGGCGAGAGAGAGAGCGAGAGAGAGCGAGAGAGAGAGCGAGAGAGCGAGAGAGAGAGCGAGAGAGAGAGCGAGAGAGAGAGCGAGGGAGACAGCGAGAGAGACAGCGAGGGAGATAGCGAGGGAGATAGCGAGAGAGACTGCGAGAGAGACTGCGAGAGAGACTGTGAGGGAGACAGCGAGGGAGACTGCGAGAGAGACTGCGAGAGGGACTGCGAGAGGGACTGCGAGAGAGAAAGCGAGAGAGAAAGCGAGAGAGAAAGCCAGAGAGTGCGAGGGAGACAGCGAGGGAGACAGCGAGAGAGAATGCGAGAGAGACTGAGAGAGAGACTGAGAGAGAGACATCGAGAGAGACATCGAGAGAGACAGCGAAAGAGAATGTGAGAGAGACTGCGAGAGAGACATCCAGGGTGACTTTGAGGGAGACTTCGAGGGAGACTGCGAGGGAGACAGCGAGAGAGACTGGGAGAGACAGCGAGAGACAGCGAGAGAGACAGCGAGGGAGACAGCGAGGGAGACAGCGAGGGAGACTGCGAGGGAGACTGCGAGGGAGACAGCGAGAGAGTCTGCGAGGGAGAGAGCGAGGGAGAAAGCGAGAGAGACTGCGAGAGAGACTGCGAGGGAGACAGCGATAGAGACTGCGAGGGAGACAGCGAGAGAGACTGCGAGGGAGACAGCGAGAGAGACTGCGAGGGAGACTGCGAGAGAGACTGCGAGAGAGACTGTGCGAGAGACTGCGAGGGAGACAGCAAGAGAGAATGTGAGGGAGACAGCGATGGAGACAGCGAGAGACACTGCGAGAGAGACAGCGAGAGAGACTGCGAGGGAGAAAGCGAGAGAAACTGTGAGAGAGACTGCTATGGAGATAGTGAGAGAGACAGCGACGGATACAGCGATAGACACTGCGAGAGAGAATGCGAGGGAGACAGCGATTGAGATGGCGAGGGAGACGGCGAGAGAGAGAGCGAGAGAGAGAGCGAGGGAGAGAGCGAGGGAGAGAGCGAGGGAGACAGCGAGGGAGACAGCGAGGGAGACAGCGAGGGAGACAGCGAGGTAGACAGCGAGGTAGACAGCGAGAGAGACAGCGAGAGAGACTTCGAGAGACTGCGAGGGAGGCAGCGAGGGAGACAGCGAGGGAGACAGCGACAGAGCCTGTGTGAGAGACTGCGAGGGACACAGCGAGAGAGACTGCGAGGGAGACAACGAGAGAGAATGCGAGAGAGATCGCGTGAGACAGCGAGGGAGACAGCGAGGGAGATAGCGAGGGAGACTGCGAGAGAGACAGCGAGGGAGACAGCGAGGGAGACAGCGAGGGAGACAGCGAGGGAGACAGCGAGGGAGACTGCAAGAGAGACTGCGAGGGAGACAGCGAGGGAGACAGCGAGAGAAACTGCGAGAGAAACTGCGAGGAAGACTGCGAGAGAGACTGCGAGGGAGACTGCGAGGGAGACTGCGAGGGAGACTGCGAGGGAGAAAGCGAGAGAGACTGCGAGAGAGACTGCAAGGGAGACAGCGAGAGAGACAGCGAGGGAGATAGCGAGGGAGATAGCGAGAGAGACTGCGAGAGAGACTGCGAGAGAGACTGCGAGAGAGACTGCGAGGGAGACAGCGAGGGAGACTGTGAGGGAGACTGCGAGAGAGACTGCTATGGAGATAGCGAGAGAGACAGCGAGGGATACAGCGAGAGAGACTGCGAGAGTGACTGCGAGAGAAACTGCGAGAGAAACTGCGAGAGAGACTGCTATGGAGATAGTGAGAGAGACAGCGAGGGATACAGCGATAGACACTGCGAGAGAGAATGCGAGGGAGACAGCGATTGAGACGGCGAGGGAGACGGCGAGGTAGACAGCGAGAGAGAGAGCGAGAGAGACAGCGAAAGAGACTTCGAGAGAGACTGCGAGGGAGGCAGCGAGGGAGACAGCGAGGGAGACAGCAAGGGAGACAGCGACAGAGACAGCGACAGAGCCTGTGAGAGAGACTGCGAGGGACACAGCGAGAGAGACTGCGAGGGAGACAACGAGAGAGAATGCGAGAGAGATCGCGTGAGACAGCGAGGGAGACAGCGAGGGAGACAGCGAGGGAGAGAGCGAGAGACACAGCGAGGGAGACAGCGAGAGAGACTGCAAGAGAGACTGCAAGAGAGACTGCAAGAGAGACTGCAAGAGAGACTGCAAGGGAGAGAGCGAGAGAGACAGCGAGAGAGACAGCGAGAGAGACAGCGAGAGAGACTGCGAGAGAGACTGTGAGGGAGACTGTGAGAGAGACTGCTATGGAGATAGCGAGAGAGACAGCGAGGGATACAGCGAGAGAGACTGCGAGAGAGACTGCGAGAGAAACTGCGAGAGAGACTGCTATGGAGATAGTGAGAGAGACAGCGAGGGATACAGCGATAGACACTGCGAGAGAGAATGCGAGGGAGACAGCGATTGAGACGGCGAGGGAGACGGCGAGAGAGAGAGCGAGAGAGAGAGCGAGAGAGAGAGCGAGGGAGACAGCGAGGGAGACAGCGAGGGAGACAGCGAGGGAGACAGCGAGGGAGACAGCGAGGGAGACAGCGAGAGAAACTGCGAGGAAGACTGCGAGAGAGACTGCGAGAGAGACTGCGAGAGAGACTGCGAGGGAGAAAGCGAGAGAGACTGCGAGAGAGACTGCGAGAGAGACTGCGAGAGAGACTGCGAGAGAGACTGCGAGAGAGAAAGCGAGAGAGACTGCGAGGGAGACTGCAAGGGAGACAGCGAGAGAGACAGCGAGGGAGATAGCGAGGGAGATAGCGAGAGAGACTGCGAGGGAGACAGCGAGGGAGACTGTGAGGGAGACTGCGAGAGAGACTGCTATGGAGATAGCGAGAGAGACAGCGAGGGATACAGCGAGAGAGACTGCGAGAGTGACTGCGAGGGAGATGGCGAGGGAGACGGCGAGGGCGACGGCGAGAGAGAGAGCGAGAGAGACAGCGAGGGAGACAGCGAGAGAGACTTCGAGAGAGACTTCGAGAGAGACTGCGAGGGAGACGGCGAGAGAGACAGCGAGAGAGGCAGCGAGAGAGACTGTGAGGGAGACTGTGAGGGGGACAGCGAGAGAGACAGCGAGAGAGACTGCGAGAGAGACTGCGAGAGAGACTGCGAGAGAGACAGTGAGAGGGACTGCGAGAGAGAAAGCCAGAGAGTGCGAGGGAGACAGCGAGGGAGACAGCGAGAGAGAATGCGAGAGAGACTGAGAGAGAGACTGAGAGAGAGACTGAGAGGGAGACAGCGAGGGAGACAGCGAGGGAGACATCGAGAGAGACTGAGAGGGAGACATCCAGGGTGACTGCGAGGGAGACAGCGAGAGAGACTGTGAGGGAGACTGTGAGGGAGACAGCGAGGGAGACTGTGAGGGAGACTGCGAGAGAGACTGCTATGGAGATAGCGAGAGAGACAGCGAGGGAGACAGCGAGAGAGACTTCGAGAGAGACGGCGAGATAGACAGCGAGAGAGACTGCGAGGGAGACGGCGAGAGAGACAGCGAGAGAGACAGCGAGAGAGACTGTGAGGGAGACTGTGAGGGAGACTGTGAGGGAGACAGCGAGAGAGACTGCGAGAGAGACTGCGAGAGAGACTGCGAGAGAGACAGTGAGAGGGACTGCGAGAGAGAAAGCGAGAGAGAAAGCCAGAGAGTGCGAGGGAGACAGCGAGAGAGACTGAGAGAGAGACTGAGAGAGAGACTGAGAGAGAGACTGAGAGAGAGACTGAGAGAGAGACTGAGAGGGAGACAGCGAGGGAGACAGCGAGGGAGACAATGAGAGAGACATCGAGAGAGACAACGAGAGAGACAACGAGAGAGACAACGAGAGAGACAGCGAAAGAGACTGTGAGGGAGACAGCGAAAGAGACTGTGAGGGAGACAGCGAGGGAGACAGCGAGGGAGACAGCGAGAGAGACTGCGAGAGAGACTGCGAGAGAGACTGCGAGGGAGACTGCGAGGGAGACTGCGAGAGAGACTGCGAGAGAGACTGCGAGGGAGACAGCGAGAGAGAATGCGAGGGAGAAAGCGAGAGAAACTGCGAGAGAGACTGCTAGGGAAATAGCGAGAGAGACAGCGAGGGATACAGCGAGAGACACTGCGAGAGAGACTGCGAGGGAGACGGCGAGAGAGACAGCGAGAGAGACAGCGAGGGAGACAGCGAGGGAGACAGCGAGGGAGACAGCGAGAGAGACTTCGAGAGATACTGCGAGGGAGGCAGCGAGGGAGACAGCGAGGGAGACAGCGAGAGAGACTGCGAGAGAGACTGCGAGAGCGACTGCGAGAGCGACTGCGAGAGAGACTGCGAGAGCGACTGCTAGGGAGACAGCGAGGGAGACAGCGAGGGAGACAGCGAGGGAGACAGCGAGGGAGACAGCGAGGGAGACAGCGAGAGAAACTGCGAGGAAGACAGCGAGAGAGACTGCGAGAGAGACGGCAAGGGAGACAGTGAGGGAGACTGCGAGGGAGAGAGCGAGGGACACAGCGAGGGAGACAGCGAGGGAGACAGCGAGGGAGACAGCGAGGGAGACAGCCAGGGAGACAGCGAGAGAGACTGCAAGAGAGACTGCGAGGGAGACAGCGAGAGAGACATCGAGAGAGACAGCAAGAGAGACAGCGAGAGAGACAGCGAGAGAGACAGCGAGGGAGAAAGCGAGGGAGACAGCGAGAGAGACTGCGAGAGAGACTGCGAGAGAGACTGCGAGAGAGACAGCGAGGGAGAAAGCGAGAGAGACTGCGAGAGAGACTGCGAGGGAGAAAGCGAGAGAGACTGCGAGAGAGACTGCAAGGGAGACAGCGAGAGAGACAGCGAGGGAGATAGCGAGGGAGACAGCGAGAGAGACTGCGAGAGAGACTGCGAGAGAGACTGCGAGAGAGACTGCGAGGGAGACAGCGAGGGAGACAGCGAGGGAGACAGCGAGGGAGACTGTGAGGGAGACTGCGAGAGAGACTGCTATGGAGATAGCGAGAGAGACAGCGAGGGATACAGCGAGAGAGACTGCGAGAGTGACTGCGAGGGAGACGGCGAGGGAGACGGCGAGGGCGACGGCGAGAGAGAGAGCGAGAGAGAGAGCGAGAGAGAGAGCGAGAGAGAGAGCGAGAGATACTTCGAGAGAGACTGCGAGGGAGACGGCGAGAGAGACAGCGAGAGAGGCAGTGAGAGAGACGGTGAGGGAGACTGTGAGGGAGACAGCGAGAGAGACAGTGAGAGGGACTGCGAGAGAGAAAGCGAGAGAGAAAGCCAGAGAGAAAGCCAGAGAGTGCGAGGGAGACAGCGAGGGAGACAGCGAGAGAGAATGCGAGAGAGACTGAGAGAGAGACTGAGAGAGAGACTGAGAGAGAGACTGAGAGGGAGACTGAGAGGGAGACTGAGAGGGAGACAGCGAGGGAGACAGCGAGGGAGACAGTGAGGGAGACAGTGAGGGAGACAGCGAGGGAGACAGCGAGGGAGACAAGGAGAGAGACATCGAGAGAGACAGCGAAAGAGAATGCGAGAGAGACTGCAAGAGAGACATCCAGGGTGACTGCGAGGGAGACAGCAAGAGAGACTGTGAGGGAGACAGCGAGGGAGACTGTGAGGGAGACTGCGAGAGAGACTGCTATGGAGATAGCGAGAGAGACAGCGAGGGATACAGCGAGAGAAACTGCGAGACAGACTGCGAGGGAGACGGCGAGAGAGACAGCGAGAGAGACTGTGAGGGAGACTGAGAGGGAGACAGCGAGGGAGACAGCGAGAGAGACATCGAGAGAGACATCGAGAGAGACTGAGAGGGAGACATCCAGGGTGACTGCGAGGGAGACAGCGAGAGAGACTGTGAGGGAGACAGCGAGGGAGACAACGAGAGAGACAACGAGAGAGACAGCGAAAGAGAATGCGAGAGAGACTGCGAGGGAGACAGCGAGAGAGTCTGCGAGGGAGAGAGCGAGGGAGAAAGCGAGAGAGACTGCGAGAGAGACTGCGAGGGAGACAGCGATAGAGACAGCGATAGAGACAGCGATAGAGACTGCGAGGGAGACAGTGAGAGAGACTGCGAGAGAGACTGCGAGGGAGACTGCGAGGGAGACGGCGAGGGCGACGGCGAGAGAGAGAGCGAGAGAGAGAGCGAGAGAGAGAGCGAGGGAGACAGCGAGAGAGACTTCGAGAGAGACTGCGAGGGAGACGGCGAGAGAGACAGCGAGAGAGACGGTGAGGGAGACTGTGAGGGAGACTGCGAGAGAGACAGTGAGAGGGACTGCGAGAGAGAAATCGAGAGAGAAAGCCAGAGAGAAAGCCAGAGAGTGCGAGGGAGACAGCGAGGGAGACAGCGAGAGAGAATGCGAGAGAGACTGAGAGAGAGACTGAGAGAGAGACTGAGAGAGAGACTGAGAGGGAGACTGAGAGGGAGACTGAGAGGGAGACAGCGAGGGAGACAGCGAGGGAGACAGTGAGGGAGACAGCGAGGGAGACAGCGAGGGAGACAAGGAGAGAGACATCGAGAGAGACAGCGAAAGAGAATGCGAGAGAGACTGCAAGAGAGACATCCAGGGTGACTGCGAGGGAGACAGCAAGAGAGACTGTGAGGGAGACAGCGAGGGAGACTGTGAGGGAGACTGCGAGAGAGACTGCTATGGAGATAGCGAGAGAGACAGCGAGGGATACAGCGAGAGAAACTGCGAGACAGACTGCGAGGGAGACGGCGAGAGAGACAGCGAGAGAGACTGTGAGGGAGACTGTGAGGGAGACAGCGAGAGAGACTGCGAGAGAGACTGCGAGAGAGACTGCGAGAGAGACTGCGAGAGAGACTGCGAGAGAGATAGTGAGAGGGACTGCGAGAGAGAAAGCCAGAGAGTGCGAGGGAGACAGCGAGGGAGACAGCGAGAGAGAATGCGAGAGAGACTGAGAGAGAGACTGAGAGGGAGACAGCGAGGGAGACAGCGAGAGAGACATCGAGAGAGACATCGAGAGAGACTGAGAGGGAGACATCCAGGGTGACTGCGAGGGAGACAGCGAGAGAGACTGTGAGGGAGACAGCGAGGGAGACAACGAGAGAGACAACGAGAGAGACAGCGAAAGAGAATGCGAGAGAGACTGCGAGGGAGACAGCGAGAGAGTCTGCGAGGGAGAGAGCGAGGGAGAAAGCGAGAGAGACTGCGAGAGAGACTGCGAGGGAGACAGCGATAGAGACAGCGATAGAGACTGCGAGGGAGACAGTGAGAGAGACTGCGAGAGAGACTGCGAGGGAGACTGCGAGGGAGACTGCGAGGGAGACTGCGAGGGAGACTGCGAGGGAGACAGCGAAAGAGACTGTGAGGGAGACAGCGAGGGAGACAGCGAGGGAGACAGCGAGAGAGACTGCGAGAGAGACTGCGAGGGAGACTGCGAGGGAGACTGCGAGGGAGACTGCGAGAGAGACTGCGAGAGAGACTGCGAGAGAGACTGCGAGGGAGACAGCGAGAGAGAATGAGAGGGAGAAAGCGAGAGAAACTGCGAGAGAGACTGCTAGGGAAATAGCGAGAGAGACAGCGAGGGATACAGCGAGAGACACTGCGAGAGAGACTGCGAGGGAGACGGCGAGAGAGAGAGCGAGAGAGACAGCGAGGGAGACAGCGAGGGAGACAGCGAGGGAGACAGCGAGGGAGACAGCGAGAGAGACTTCGAGAGATACTGCGAGGGAGGCAGCGAGGGAGACAGCGAGGGAGACAGCGAGGGAGACAGCGAGAGAGACTGCGAGAGAGACTGCGAGAGAGACTGCTAGGGAGACAGCGAGGGAGGCAGCGAGGGAGACAGCGAGGGAGACAGCGAGGGAGACAGCGAGGGAGACAGCGAGAGAAACTGCGAGGAAGACAGCGAGAGAGACTGCGAGAGAGACGGCAAGGGAGACAGTGAGGGAGACTGCGAGGGAGAGAGCGAGGGACACAGCGACAGAGACAGCGAGGGAGACAGCGAGGGAGACAGCGAGGGAGACAGCGAGGGAGACAGCGAGAGAGACTGCAAGAGAGACTGCGAGGGAGACAGCGAGAGAGACAGCGAGAGAGACAGCGAGAGAGACAGCGAGAGAGACAGCGAGAGAGACAGCGAGAGAGACAGCGAGGGAGAAAGCGAGGGAGAAAGCGAGGGAGACAGCGAGAGAGACTGCGAGAGAGACTGCGAGGGAGAAAGCGAGAGAGACTGCGAGAGAGACTGCAAGGGAGACAGCGAGAGAGACAGCGAGGGAGATAGCGAGGGAGACAGCGAGAGAGACTGCGAGAGAGACTGCGAGAGAGACTGCGAGAGAGACTGCGAGAGAGACTGCGAGAGAGACTGCGAGAGAGACTGCGAGGGAGCAAGCGAGAGAGAAAGCGAGAGAGACTGCGAGAGAGACTGCGAGAGAGACTGCGAGGGAGACAGCGAGGGAGACAGCGAGGGAGACAGCGAGGGAGACTGTGAGGGAGACTGCGAGAGAGACTGCTATGGAGATAGCGAGAGAGACAGCGAGGGATACAGCGAGAGAGACTGCGAGAGTGACTGCGAGGGAGACGGCGAGGGAGACGGCGAGGGCGACGGCGAGAGAGAGAGCGAGAGAGAGAGCGAGAGAGAGAGCGAGAGAGAGAGCGAGGGAGACAGCGAGAGAGACTTCGAGAGAGACTGCGAGGGAGACGGCGAGAGAGGCAGCGAGAGAGGCAGTGAGAGAGACGGTGAGGGAGACTGTGAGGGAGACAGCGAGAGAGACAGTGAGAGGGACTGCGAGAGAGAAAGCGAGAGAGAAAGCCAGAGAGAAAGCCAGAGAGTGCGAGGGAGACAGCGAGGGAGACAGCGAGAGAGAATGCGAGAGAGACTGAGAGAGAGACTGAGAGAGAGACTGAGAGAGAGACTGAGAGAGAGACTGAGAGGGAGACTGAGAGGGAGACTGAGAGGGAGACAGCGAGAGAGACTGAGAGAGACAGCGAGAGACAGCGAGAGAGACAGCGAGGGAGACAGCGAGGGAGACAGCGAGGGAGACTGCGAGGGAGACTGCGAGGGAGACAGCGAGAGAGTCTGCGAGGGAGAGAGCGAGGGAGAAAGCGAGAGAGACTGCGAGAGAGACTGCGAGGGAGACAGCGATAGAGACTGCGAGGGAGACAGCGAGAGAGACAGCGAGAGAGACTGCGAGGGAGACAGCGAGAGAGACTGCGAGGGAGACTGCGAGAGAGACTGCGAGAGAGACTCTGCGAGAGACTGCGAGGGAGACAGCAAGAGAGACTGTGAGGGAGACAGCGAGGGAGACAGCGAGAGAGACTGCGAGGGAGACAGCGAGGGAGACGGTGAGAGCGACAGCGAGAGAGACAGCGAGGGAGACAGCGAGAGAGACTTCGAGAGAGACTGCGAGGGAGACGGCGAGAGAGACAGCGAGAGAGACAGCGAGAGAGACAGCGAGAGAGACTGTGAGGGAGACTGTGAGGGAGACAGCGAGAGAGACTGCGAGAGAGACTGCGAGAGAGACTGCGAGAGAGATAGTGAGAGGGACTGCGAGAGAGAAAGCCAGAGAGTGCGAGGGAGACAGCGAGGGAGACAGCGAGAGAGAATGCGAGAGAGACTGAGAGAGAGACTGAGAGGGAGACAGCGAGGGAGACAGCGAGAGAGACATCGAGAGAGACATCGAGAGAGACTGAGAGGGAGACATCCAGGGAGACAGCGAGAGAGACTGTGAGGGAGACAGCGAGGGAGACAACGAGAGAGACAACGAGAGGGACAGCGAAAGAGAATGCGAGAGAGACTGCGAGGGAGACAGCGAGAGAGTCTGCGAGGGAGAGAGCGAGGGAGAAAGCGAGAGAGACTGCGAGAGAGACTGCGAGGGAGACAGCGATAGAGACAGCGATAGAGACTGCGAGGGAGACAGTGAGAGAGACTGCGAGAGAGACTGCGAGGGAGACTGCGAGGGAGACTGCGAGGGAGACTGCGAGGGAGACAGCGAAAGAGACTGTGAGGGAGACAGCGAGGGAGACAGCGAGGGAGACAGCGAGAGAGACTGCGAGAGAGACTGCGAGAGAGACTGCGAGGGAGACTGCGAGGGAGACTGCGAGAGAGACTGCGAGAGAGACTGCGAGAGAGACTGCGAGGGAGACAGCGAGAGAGAATGCGAGGGAGAAAGCGAGAGAAACTGCGAGAGAGACTGCTAGGGAAATAGCGAGAGAGACAGCGAGGGATACAGCGAGAGACACTGCGAGAGAGACTGCGAGGGAGACGGCGAGAGAGAGAGCGAGAGAGACAGCGAGGGAGACAGCGAGGGAGACAGCGAGAGAGACTTCGAGAGATACTGCGAGGGAGGCAGCGAGGGAGACAGCGAGGGAGACAGCGAGGGAGACAGCGAGAGAGACTGCGAGAGAGACTGCGAGAGCGACTGCGAGAGCGACTGCTAGGGAGACAGCGAGGGAGGCAGCGAGGGAGACAGCGAGGGAGACAGCGAGGGAGACAGCGAGGGAGACAGCGAGGGAGACAGCGAGAGAAACTGCGAGGAAGACAGCGAGAGAGACTGCGAGAGAGACGGCAAGGGAGACAGTGAAGGAGACTGCGAGGGAGAGAGCGAGGGACACAGCGAGGGAGACAGCGAGGGAGACAGCGAGGGAGACAGCGAGGGAGACAGCGAGGGAGACAGCGAGAGAGACTGCAAGAGAGACTGCGAGGGAGACAGCGAGAGAGACAGCGAGAGAGACAGCAAGAGAGACCAGCGAGAGAGACAGCGAGGGAGAAAGCGAGGGAGAAAGCGAGGGAGACAGCGAGAGAGACTGCGAGGGAGAAAGCGAGAGAGACTGCGAGAGAGACTGCAAGGGAGACAGCGAGAGAGACAGCGATGGAGATAGCGAGGGAGACAGCGAGAGAGACTGCGAGAGAGACTGCGAGAGAGACTGCGAGAGAGACTGCGAGAGAGACTGCGAGAGAGACTGCGAGGGAGACAGCGAGGCAGACAGCGAGGGAGACTGTGAGGGAGACTGCGAGAGAGACTGCTATGGAGATAGCGAGAGAGACAGCGAGGGATACAGCGAGAGAGACTGCGAGAGTGACTGCGAGGGAGATGGCGAGGGAGACGGCGAGGGCGACGGCGAGAGAGAGAGCGAGAGAGAGAGCGAGAGAGAGAGCGAGAGAGAGAGCGAGGGAGACAGCGAGAGAGACTTCGAGAGAGACTGCGAGGGAGACGGCGAGAGAGGCAGCGAGAGAGACTGTGAGGGAGACTGTGAGGGAGACAGCGAGAGAGACAGTGAGAGGGACTGCGAGAGAGAAAGCGAGAGAGAAAGCCAGAGAGAAAGCCAGAGAGTGCGAGGGAGACAGCGAGGGAGACAGCGAGAGAGAATGCGAGAGAGACTGAGAGAGAGACTGAGAGAGAGACTGAGAGAGAGACTGAGAGAGAGACTGAGAGGGAGACTGAGAGGGAGACTGAGAGGGAGACTGAGAGGGAGACAGCGAGAGAGACTGAGAGAGACAGCGAGAGACAGCGAGAGAGACAGCGAGAGACAGCGAGAGAGACAGCGAGGGAGACAGCGAGGGAGACAGCGAGGGAGACTGCGAGGGAGACTGCGAGGGAGACAGCGAGAGAGTCTGCGAGGGAGAGAGCGAGGGAGAAAGCGAGAGAGACTGCGAGAGAGACTGCGAGGGAGACAGCGATAGAGAATGTGAGGGAGACAGCGAGAGAGAATGCGAGGGAGACAGCGAGAGAGACTGCGAGGGAGACTGCGAGAGAGACTGCGAGAGAGACTGCGAGAGAGACTCTGCGAGAGACTGCGAGGGAGACAGCAATAGAGACTGTGAGGGAGACAGCGAGGGAGACAGCGAGAGAGACTGCGAGAGAGACAGCGAGAGAGACTGCGAGGGAGAAAGCGAGAGAAACTGCGAGAGAGACTGCTATGGAGATAGTGAGAGAGACAGCGACGGATACAGCGATAGACACTGCGAGAGAGAATGCGAGGGAGACAGCGATTGAGATGGCGAGGGAGACGGCGAGAGAGAGAGCGAGAGAGAGAGCGAGAGAGAGAGCGAGGGAGAGAGCGAGGGAGAGAGCGAGGGAGACAGCGAGGGAGACAGCGAGGGAGACAGCGAGGGAGACAGCGAGGGAGACAGCGAGGGAGACAGCGAAGGAGACAGCGAAGGAGACAGCGAGGTAGACAGCGAGGTAGACAGCGAGAGAGACAGCGAGAGAGACAGCGAGAGAGACAGCGAGAGAGACTTCGAGAGACTGCGAGGGAGGCAGCGAGGGAGACAGCGAGGGAGACAGCGAGGGAGACAGCGACAGAGCCTGTGAGAGAGACTGCGAGGGACACAGCGAGAGAGACTGCGAGGGAGACAACGAGAGAGAATGCGAGAGAGATCGCGTGAGACAGCGAGGGAGACAGCGAGGGAGATAGCGAGGGAGACTGCGAGAGAGACAGCGAGGGAGACAGCGAGGGAGACAGCGAGGGAGACAGCGAGGGAGACAGCGAGGGAGACAGCGAGGGAGACTGCAAGAGAGACTGCGAGGGAGACAGCGAGGGAGACAGCGAGGGAGACAGCGAGGGAGACAGCGAGAGAAACTGCGAGAGAAACTGCGAGGAAGACTGCGAGAGAGACTGCGAGGGAGACTGCGAGGTAGACTGCGAGGGAGACTGCGAGGGAGACTGCGAGGGAGACTGCGAGGGAGAAAGCGAGAGAGACTGCGAGAGAGACTGCAAGGGAGACAGCGAGAGAGACAGCGAGGGAGATAGCGAGGGAGATAGCGAGAGAGACTGCGAGAGAGACTGCGAGAGAGACTGCGAGGGAGACAGCGAGGGAGACTGTGAGGGAGACTGCGAGAGAGACTGCTATGGAGATAGCGAGAGAGACAGCGAGGGATACAGCGAGAGAGACTGCGAGAGTGACTGCGAGAGAAACTGCGAGAGAGACTGCTATGGAGATAGTGAGAGAGACAGCGAGGGATACAGCGATAGACACTGCGAGAGAGAATGCGAGGGAGACAGCGATTGAGACGGCGAGGGAGACGGCGAGGTAGACAGCGAGAGAGAGAGCGAGAGAGACAGCGAAAGAGACTTCGAGAGAGACTGCGAGGGAGGCAGCGAGGGAGACAGCGAGGGAGACAGCAAGGGAGACGGCGACAGAGACAGCGACAGAGCCTGTGAGAGAGACTGCGAGGGACACAGCGAGAGAGACTGCGAGGGAGACAACGAGAGAGAATGCGAGAGAGATCGCGTGAGACAGCGAGGGAGACAGCGAGGGAGACAGCGAGGGAGAGAGCGAGAGACACAGCGAGGGAGACAGCGAGAGAGACTGCAAGAGAGACTGCAAGAGAGACTGCAAGAGAGACTGCAAGGGAGAGAGCGAGAGAGACTGCGAGAGAGACAGCGAGAGAGACAGCGAGAGAGACTGCAAGAGAGACTGCGAGAGAGACTGCGAGAGAGACTGCGAGAGAGACTGTGAGGGAGACTGTGAGAGAGACTGCTATGGAGATAGCGAGAGAGACAGCGAGGGATACAGCGAGAGAGACTGCGAGAGTGACTGCGAGAGAAACTGCGAGAGAGACTGCTATGGAGATAGTGAGAGAGACAGCGAGGGATACAGCGATAGACACTGCGAGAGAGAATGCGAGGGAGACAGCGATTGAGACGGCGAGGGAGACGGCGAGAGAGAGAGTGAGAGAGAGAGCGAGGGAGACAGCGAGGGAGACAGCGAGGGAGACAGCGAGGGAGACAGCGAGGGAGACAGCGAGAGAAACTGCGAGGAAGACTGCGAGAGAGACTGCGAGAGAGACTGCGAGAGAGACTGCGAGGGAGAAAGCGAGAGAGACTGCGAGAGAGACTGCGAGAGAGACTGCGAGAGAGAAAGCGAGAGAGACTGCGAGGGAGACTGCAAGGGAGACAGCGAGAGAGACAGCGAGGGAGATAGCGAGAGAGACTGCGAGGGAGACAGCGAGGGAGACTGTGAGGGAGACTGCGAGAGAGACTGCTATGGAGATAGCGAGAGAGACAGCGAGGGATACAGCGAGAGAGACTGCGAGAGTGACTGCGAGGGAGACGGCGAGGGAGACGGCGAGGGCGACGGCGAGAGAGAGAGCGAGAGAGACAGCGAGGGAGACAGCGAGAGAGACTTCGAGAGAGACTTCGAGAGAGACTGCGAGGGAGACGGCGAGAGAGACTGCGAGAGAGGCAGCGAGAGAGACTGTGAGGGAGACAGCGAGAGAGACAGCGTGAGAGACTGCGAGAGAGACTGCGAGAGAGACAGTGAGAGGGACTGCGAGAGAGAAAGCCAGAGAGTGCGAGGGAGACAGCGAGGGAGACAGCGAGAGAGAATGCGAGAGAGACTGAGAGAGAGACTGAGAGGGAGACAGCGAGGGAGACAGCGAGGGAGACAACGAGAGAGACATCGAGAGAGACATCGAGAGAGACTGAGAGGGAGACATCCAGGGTGACTGCGAGGGAGACAGCGAGAGAGACTGTGAGGGAGACAGCGAGGGAGACTGTGAGGGAGACTGCGAGAGAGACTGCTATGGAGATAGCGAGAGAGACAGCGAGGGAGACAGCGAGAGAGACTTCGAGAGAGACTGCGAGGGAGACGGCGAGATAGACAGCGAGAGAGACTGCGAGGGAGACGGCGAGAGAGACAGCGAGAGAGACAGCGAGAGAGACTGTGAGGGAGACTGTGAGGGAGACTGTGAGGGAGACTGTGAGGGAGACAGCGAGAGAGACTGCGAGAGAGACTGCGAGAGAGACAGTGAGAGGGACTGCGAGATAGAAAGCGAGAGAGAAAGCCAGAGAGTGCGAGGGAGACAGCGAGAGAGACTGAGAGAGAGACTGAGAGAGAGACTGAGAGAGAGACTGAGAGAGAGACTGAGAGGGAGACAGCGAGGGAGACAGCGAGGGAGACAATGAGAGAGACATCGAGAGAGACAACGAGAGAGACAACGAGAGAGACAGCGAAAGAGACTGTGAGGGAGACAGCGAAAGAGACTGTGAGGGAGACAGCGAGGGAGACAGCGAGAGAGACTGCGAGAGAGACTGCGAGAGAGACTGCGAGGGAGACTGCGAGGGAGACTGCGAGGGAGACTGCGAGAGAGACTGCGAGAGAGACTGCGAGAGAGACTGCGAGGGAGACAGCGAGAGAGAATGCGAGGGAGAAAGCGAGAGAAACTGCGAGAGAGACTGCTAGGGAAATAGCGAGAGAGACAGCGAGGGATAAAGCGAGAGACACTGCGAGAGAGACTGCGAGGGAGACGGCGAGAGAGACAGCGAGAGAGACAGCGAGGGAGACAGCGAGGGAGACAGCGAGAGAGACTTCGAGAGATACTGCGTGGGATGCAGCGAGGGAGACAGCGAGGGAGACAGCGAGGGAGACAGCGAGGGAGACAGCGAGAGAGACTGCGAGAGAGACTGCGAGAGCGACTGCGAGAGCGACTGCTAGGGAGACAGCGAGGGAGGCAGCGAGGGAGACAGCGAGGGAGACAGCGAGGGAGACAGCGAGGGAGACAGCGAGGGAGACAGCGAGAGAAACTGCGAGGAAGACAGCGAGAGAGACTGCGAGAGAGACGGCGAGGGAGACAGTGAGGGAGACTGCGAGGGAGAGAGCGAGGGACACAGCGAGGGAGACAGCGAGGGAGACAGCGAGGGAGACAGCGAGGGAGACAGCGAGAGAGACTGCAAGAGAGACTGCGAGGGAGACAGCGAGAGAGACAGCGAGAGAGACAGCAAGAGAGACAGCGAGAGAGACAGCGAGAGAGACAGCGAGGGAGAAAGCGAGGGAGAAAGCGAGGGAGACAGCGAGAGAGACTGCGAGAGAGACTGCGAGAGAGACAGCGAGGGAGAAAGCGAGAGAGACTGCGAGAGAGACTGCGAGGGAGAAAGCGAGAGAGACTGCGAGAGAGACTGCAAGGGAGACAGCGAGAGAGACAGCGAGGGAGATAGCGAGGGAGACAGCGAGAGAGACTGCGAGAGAGACTGCGAGAGAGACTGCGAGAGAGACTGCGAGAGAGACTGCGAGAGAGACTGCGAGGGAGACAGCGAGGGAGACAGCGAGGGAGACTGTGAGGGAGACTGCGAGAGAGACTGCTATGGAGATAGCGAGAGAGACAGCGAGGGATACAGCGAGAGAGACTGCGAGAGTGACTGCTAGGGAGACGGCGACGGAGACGGCGAGGGCGAATGCGAGAGAGAGAGCGAGAGAGAGAGCGAGAGAGAGAGCGAGGGAGACAGCGAGAGAGACTTCGAGAGAGACTGCGAGGGAGACGGCGAGAGAGACAGCGAGAGAGGCAGTGAGAGAGACGGTGAGGGAGACTGTGAGGGAGACAGCGAGAGAGACAGTGAGAGGGACTGCGAGAGAGAAAGCCAGAGAGAAAGCCAGAGAGAAAGCCAGAGAGTGCGAGGGAGACAGCGAGGGAGACAGCGAGAGAGAATGCGAGAGAGACTGAGAGAGAGACTGAGAGAGAGACTGAGAGAGAGACTGAGAGGGAGACTGAGAGGGAGACTGAGAGGGAGACAGCGAGGGAGACAGCGAGGGAGACAGCGAGGGAGACAACGAGAGAGACATCGAGAGAGACAGCGAAAGAGAATGCGAGAGAGACTGCAAGAGAGACATCCAGGGTGACTGCGAGGGAGACAGCAAGAGAGACTGTGAGGGAGACAGCGAGGGAGACTGTGAGGGAGACTGCGAGAGAGACTGCTATGGAGATAGCGAGAGAGACAGCGAGGGATACAGCGAGAGAAACTGCGAGAGAGACTGCGAGGGAGACGGCGAGGGAGACGGTGAGAGCGACAGCGAGAGAGACAGCGAGGGAGACAGCGAGAGAGACTTCGAGAGAGACTGCGAGGGAGACGGCGAGAGAGACAGCGAGAGAGACAGCGAGAGAGACAGCGAGAGAGACTGCGAGAGAGACTGCGAGAGAGATAGTGAGAGGGACTGCGAGAGAGAAAGCCAGAGAGTGCGAGGGAGACAGCGAGGGAGACAGCGAGAGAGAATGCGAGAGAGACTGAGAGAGAGACTGAGAGGGAGACAGCGAGGGAGACAGCGAGAGAGACATCGAGAGAGACATCGAGAGAGACTGAGAGGGAGACATCCAGGGTGACTGCGAGGGAGACAGCGAGAGAGACTGTGAGGGAGACAGCGAGGGAGACAACGAGAGAGACAACGAGAGAGACAGCGAAAGAGAATGCGAGAGAGACTGCGAGGGAGACAGCGAGAGAGTCTGCGAGGGAGAGAGCGAGGGAGAAAGCGAGAGAGACTGCGAGAGAGACTGCGAGGGAGACAGCGATAGAGACAGCGATAGAGACTGCGAGGGAGACAGTGAGAGAGACTGCGAGAGAGACTGCGAGGGAGACTGCGAGGGAGACTGGGAGGGAGACTGGGAGGGAGACTGCGAGGGAGACAGCGAAAGAGACTGTGAGGGAGACAGCGAGGGAGACAGCGAGGGAGACAGCGAGAGAGACTGCGAGAGAGACTGCGAGAGAGACTGCGAGGGAGACTGCGAGGGAGACTGCGAGGGAGACTGCGAGGGAGACTGCGAGAGAGACTGCGAGAGAGACTGCGAGAGCGACTGCGAGAGCGACTGCTAGGGAGACAGCGAGGGAGGCAGCGAGGGAGACAGCGAGGGAGACAGCGAGGGAGACAGCGAGGGAGACAGCGAGGGAGACAGCGAGAGAAACTGCGAGGAAGACAGCGAGAGAGACTGCGAGAGAGACGGCAAGGGAGACAGTGAAGGAGACTGCGAGGGAGAGAGCGAGGGACACAGCGAGGGAGACAGCGAGGGAGACAGCGAGGGAGACAGCGAGGGAGACAGCGAGGGAGACAGCGAGAGAGACTGCGAGAGAGACTGCGAGGGAGAAAGCGAGGGAGACAGCGAGAGAGACTGCGAGAGAGACTGCGAGAGAGACTGCGAGAGAGACTGCGAGAGAGACTGCGAGAGAGACTGCGAGGGAGACAGCGAGGGAGACAGCGAGGGAGACTGTGAGGGAGACTGCGAGAGAGACTGCTATGGAGATAGCGAGAGAGACAGCGAGGGATACAGCGAGAGAGACTGCGAGAGTGACTGCGAGGGAGATGGCGAGGGAGACGGCGAGGGCGACGGCGAGAGAGAGAGCGAGAGAGAGAGCGAGAGAGAGAGCGAGAGAGAGAGCGAGGGAGACAGCGAGAGAGACTTCGAGAGAGACTGCGAGGGAGACGGCGAGAGAGGCAGCGAGAGAGACTGTGAGGGAGACTGTGAGGGAGACAGCGAGAGAGACAGTGAGAGGGACTGCGAGAGAGAAAGCGAGAGAGAAAGCCAGAGAGAAAGCCAGAGAGTGCGAGGGAGACAGCGAGGGAGACAGCGAGAGAGAATGCGAGAGAGACTGAGAGAGAGACTGAGAGAGAGACTGAGAGAGAGACTGAGAGAGAGACTGAGAGGGAGACTGAGAGGGAGACTGAGAGGGAGACTGAGAGGGAGACAGCGAGAGAGACTGAGAGAGACAGCGAGAGACAGCGAGAGAGACAGCGAGAGACAGCGAGAGAGACAGCGAGGGAGACAGCGAGGGAGACAGCGAGGGAGACTGCGAGGGAGACTGCGAGGGAGACAGCGAGAGAGTCTGCGAGGGAGAGAGCGAGGGAGAAAGCGAGAGAGACTGCGAGAGAGACTGCGAGGGAGACAGCGATAGAGAATGTGAGGGAGACAGCGAGAGAGACTGCGAGGGAGACAGCGAGAGAGACTGCGAGGGAGACTGCGAGAGAGACTGCGAGAGAGACTCTGCGAGAGACTGCGAGGGAGACAGCAATAGAGACTGTGAGGGAGACAGCGAGGGAGACAGCGAGAGAGACTGCGAGAGAGACAGCGAGAGAGACTGCGAGGGAGAAAGCGAGAGAAACTGCGAGAGAGACTGCTATGGAGATAGTGAGAGAGACAGCGACGGATACAGCGATAGACACTGCGAGAGAGAATGCGAGGGAGACAGCGATTGAGATGGCGAGGGAGACGGCGAGAGAGACTGCGAGAGAGACTCTGCGAGAGACTGCGAGGGAGACAGCAATAGAGACTGTGAGGGAGACAGCGAGGGAGACAGCGAGAGAGACTGCGAGAGAGACAGCGAGAGAGACTGCGAGGGAGAAAGCGAGAGAAACTGCGAGAGAGACTGCTATGGAGATAGTGAGAGAGACAGCGACGGATACAGCGATAGACACTGCGAGAGAGAATGCGAGGGAGACAGCGATTGAGATGGCGAGGGAGACGGCGAGAGAGAGAGCGAGAGAGAGAGCGAGAGAGAGAGCGAGGGAGAGAGCGAGGGAGAGAGCGAGGGAGAGAGCGAGGGAGACAGCGAGGGAGACAGCGAGGGAGACAGCGAGGGAGACAGCGAGGGAGACAGCGAGGGAGACAGCGAAGGAGACAGCGAAGGAGACAGCGAGGTAGACAGCGAGGTAGACAGCGAGAGAGACAGCGAGAGAGACAGCGAGAGAGACAGCGAGAGAGACTTCGAGAGACTGCGAGGGAGGCAGCGAGGGAGACAGCGAGGGAGACAGCGACAGAGCCTGTGAGAGAGACTGCGAGGGACACAGCGAGAGAGACTGCGAGGGAGACAACGAGAGAGAATGCGAGAGAGATCGCGTGAGACAGCGAGGGAGACAGCGAGGGAGATAGCGAGGGAGACTGCGAGAGAGACAGCGAGGGAGACAGCGAGGGAGACAGCGAGGGAGACAGCGAGGGAGACAGCGAGGGAGACTGCAAGAGAGACTGCGAGGGAGACAGCGAGGGAGACAGCGAGGGAGACAGCGAGGGAGACAGCGAGAGAAACTGCGAGAGAAACTGCGAGGAAGACTGCGAGAGAGACTGCGAGGGAGACTGCGAGGTAGACTGCGAGGGAGACTGCGAGGGAGACTGCGAGGGAGACTGCGAGGGAGAAAGCGAGAGAGACTGCGAGAGAGACTGCAAGGGAGACAGCGAGAGAGACAGCGAGGGAGATAGCGAGGGAGATAGCGAGAGAGACTGCGAGAGAGACTGCGAGAGAGACTGCGAGGGAGACAGCGAGGGAGACTGTGAGGGAGACTGCGAGAGAGACTGCTATGGAGATAGCGAGAGAGACAGCGAGGGATACAGCGAGAGAGACTGCGAGAGTGACTGCGAGAGAAACTGCGAGAGAGACTGCTATGGAGATAGTGAGAGAGACAGCGAGGGATACAGCGATAGACACTGCGAGAGAGAATGCGAGGGAGACAGCGATTGAGACGGCGAGGGAGAGAGCGAGAGAGACAGCGAAAGAGACTTCGAGAGAGACTGCGAGGGAGGCAGCGAGGGAGACAGCGAGGGAGACAGCAAGGGAGACGGCGACAGAGACAGCGACAGAGCCTGTGAGAGAGACTGCGAGGGACACAGCGAGAGAGACTGCGAGGGAGACAACGAGAGAGAATGCGAGAGAGATCGCGTGAGACAGCGAGGGAGACAGCGAGGGAGACAGCGAGGGAGAGAGCGAGAGACACAGCGAGGGAGACAGCGAGAGAGACTGCAAGAGAGACTGCAAGAGAGACTGCAAGAGATACTGCAAGGGAGAGAGCGAGAGAGACTGCGAGAGAGACAGCGAGAGAGACAGCGAGAGAGACTGCGAGAGAGACTGCGAGAGAGACTGCGAGAGAGACTGCGAGAGAGACTGCGAGAGAGACTGTGAGGGAGACTGTGAGAGAGACTGCTATGGAGATAGCGAGAGAGACAGCGAGGGATACAGCGAGAGAGACTGCGAGAGTGACTGCGAGAGAAACTGCGAGAGAGACTGCTATGGAGATAGTGAGAGAGACAGCGAGGGATACAGCGATAGACACTGCGAGAGAGAATGCGAGGGAGACAGCGATTGAGACGGCGAGGGAGACGGCGAGAGAGAGAGTGAGAGAGAGAGCGAGGGAGACAGCGAGGGAGACAGCGAGGTAGACAGCGAGGGAGACAGCGAGGGAGACAGCGAGGGAGACAGCGAGAGAAACTGCGAGGAAGACTGCGAGAGAGACTGCGAGAGAGACTGCGAGAGAGACTGCGAGAGAGACTGCGAGGGAGAAAGCGAGAGAGACTGCGAGAGAGACTGCGAGAGAGACTGCGAGAGAGAAAGCGAGAGAGACTGCGAGGGAGACTGCAAGGGAGACAGCGAGAGAGACAGCGAGGGAGATAGCGAGAGAGACTGCGAGGGAGACAGCGAGGGAGACTGTGAGGGAGACTGCGAGAGAGACTGCTATGGAGATAGCGAGAGAGACAGCGAGGGATACAGTGAGAGAGACTGCGAGAGTGACTGCGAGGGAGACGGCGAGGGAGACGGCGAGGGCGACGGCGAGAGAGAGAGCGAGAGAGACAGCGAGGGAGACAGCGAGAGAGACTTCGAGAGAGACTTCGAGAGAGACTGCGAGGGAGACGGCGAGAGAGACAGCGAGAGAGGCAGCGAGAGAGACTGTGAGGGAGACAGCGAGAGAGACAGCGAGAGAGACTGCGAGAGAGACTGCGAGAGAGACAGTGAGAGGGACTGCGAGAGAGAAAGCCAGAGAGTGCGAGGGAGACAGCGAGGGAGACAGCGAGAGAGAATGCGAGAGAGACTGAGAGAGAGACTGAGAGGGAGACAGCGAGGGAGACAGCGAGGGAGACAACGAGAGAGACATCGAGAGAGACATCGAGAGAGACTGAGAGGGAGACATCCAGGGTGACTGCGAGGGAGACAGCGAGAGAGACTGTGAGGGAGACAGCGAGGGAGACTGTGAGGGAGACTGCGAGAGAGACTGCTATGGAGATAGCGAGAGAGACAGCGAGGGAGACAGCGAGAGAGACTTCGAGAGAGACTGCGAGGGAGACGGCGAGATAGACAGCGAGAGAGACTGCGAGGGAGACGGCGAGAGAGACAGCGAGAGAGACAGCGAGAGAGACTGTGAGGGAGACTGTGAGGGAGACTGTGAGGGAGACTGTGAGGGAGACAGCGAGAGAGACTGCGAGAGAGACTGCGAGAGAGACAGTGAGAGGGACTGCGAGATAGAAAGCGAGAGAGAAAGCCAGAGAGTGCGAGGGAGACAGCGAGAGAGACTGAGAGAGAGACTGAGAGGGAGACAGCGAGGGAGACAGCGAGGGTGACAATGAGAGAGACATCGAGAGAGACAACGAGAGAGACAACGAGAGAGACAGCGAAAGAGACTGTGAGGGAGACAGCGAAAGAGACTGTGAGGGAGACAGCGAGGGAGACAGCGAGAGAGACTGCGAGAGAGACTGCGAGAGAGACTGCGAGAGAGACTGCGAGGGAGACTGCGAGGGAGACTGCGAGGGAGACTGCGAGAGAGACTGCGAGAGAGACTGCGAGAGAGACTGCGAGGGAGACAGCGAGAGAGAATGCGAGGGAGAAAGCGAGAGAAACTGCGAGAGAGACTGCTAGGGAAATAGCGAGAGAGACAGCGAGGGATAAAGCGAGAGACACTGCGAGAGAGACTGCGAGGGAGACGGCGAGAGAGACAGCGAGAGAGACAGCGAGGGAGACAGCGAGGGAGACAGCGAGAGAGACTTCGAGAGAGACTGCGAGAGAGACTGCGAGAGCGACTGCGAGAGCGACTGCTAGGGAGACAGCGAGGGAGGCAGCGAGGGAGACAGCGAGGGAGACAGCGAGGGAGACAGCGAGGGAGACAGCGAGAGAAACTGCGAGGAAGACAGCGAGAGAGACTGCGAGAGAGACGGCAAGGGAGACAGTGAGGGAGACTGCGAGGGAGAGAGCGAGGGACACAGCGAGGGAGACAGCGAGGGAGACAGCGAGGGAGACAGCGAGGGAGACAGCGAGAGAGACTGCAAGAGAGACTGCGAGGGAGACAGCGAGAGAGACAGCGAGAGAGACAGCAAGAGAGACAGCAAGAGAGACAGCGAGAGAGACAGCGAGAGAGACAGCGAGGGAGAAAGCGAGGGAGAAAGCGAGGGAGACAGCGAGAGAGACTGCGAGAGAGACTGCGAGAGAGACAGCGAGGGAGAAAGCGAGAGAGACTGCGAGAGAGACTGCGAGAGAGACTGCGAGGGAGAAAGCGAGAGAGACTGCGAGAGAGACTGCAAGGGAGACAGCGAGAGAGACAGCGAGGGAGATAGCGAGGGAGACAGCGAGAGAGACTGCGAGAGAGACTGCGAGAGAGACTGCGAGAGAGACTGCGAGAGAGAATGCGAGAGAGACTGCGAGGGAGACAGCGAGGGAGACAGCGAGGGAGACTGTGAGGGAGACTGCGAGAGAGACTGCTATGGAGATAGCGAGAGAGACAGCGAGGGATACAGCGAGAGAGACTGCGAGAGTGACTGCGAGGGAGACGGCGACGGAGACGGCGAGGGCGAATGCGAGAGAGAGAGCGAGAGAGAGAGCGAGAGAGAGAGCGAGGGAGACAGCGAGAGAGACTTCGAGAGAGACTGCGAGGGAGACGGCGAGAGAGACAGCGAGAGAGGCAGTGAGAGAGACGGTGAGGGAGACTGTGAGGGAGACAGCGAGAGAGACAGTGAGAGGGACTGCGAGAGAGAAAGCCAGAGAGAAAGCCAGAGAGAAAGCCAGAGAGTGCGAGGGAGACAGCGAGGGAGACAGCGAGAGAGAATGCGAGAGAGACTGAGAGAGAGACTGAGAGAGAGACTGAGAGAGAGACTGAGAGGGAGACTGAGAGGGAGACTGAGAGGGAGACAGCGAGGGAGACAGCGAGGGAGACAGCGAGGGAGACAACGAGAGAGACATCGAGAGAGACAGCGAAAGAGAATGCGAGAGAGACTGCAAGAGAGACATCCAGGGTGACTGCGAGGGAGACAGCAAGAGAGACTGTGAGGGAGACAGCGAGGGAGACTGTGAGGGAGACTGCGAGAGAGACTGCTATGGAGATAGCGAGAGAGACAGCGAGGGATACAGCGAGAGAAACTGCGAGAGAGACTGCGAGGGAGACGGCGAGGGAGACGGTGAGAGCGACAGCGAGAGAGACAGCGAGGGAGACAGCGAGAGAGACTTCGAGAGAGACTGCGAGGGAGACGGCGAGAGAGACAGCGAGAGAGACAGCGAGAGAGACAGCGAGAGAGACAGCGAGAGAGACTGTGAGGGAGACTGTGAGGGAGACAGCGAGAGAGACTGCGAGAGAGACTGCGAGAGAGACTGCGAGAGAGACTGCGAGAGAGACTGTGAGGGAGACTGCGAGAGAGACTGCTATGGAGATAGCGAGTGAGACAGCGAGGGATACAGCGAGAGAGACTGCGAGAGAGACTGCGAGGGAGACGGCGAGGGAGACGGTGAGAGCGACAGCGAGAGAGACAGCGAGAGAGACAGCGAGAGAGACTGTGAGGGAGACTGTGAGGGAGACAGCGAGAGAGACTGCGAGAGAGACTGCGAGAGAGACAGTGAGAGGGACTGCGAGAGAGAAAGCCAGAGAGTGCGAGGGAGACAGCGAGGGAGACAGCGAGAGAGAATGCGAGAGAGACTGAGAGAGAGACTGAGAGGGAGACAGCGAGGGAGACAGCGAGAGAGACATCGAGAGAGACATTGAGAGAGACTGAGAGGGAGACATCCAGGGTGACTGCGAGGGAGACAGCGAGAGAGACTGTGAGGGAGACAGCGAGGGAGACTGTGAGGGAGACTGCGAGAGAGACTGCTATGGAGATAGCGAGAGAGACAGCGAGGGAGACAGCGAGAGAGACTTCGAGAGAGACTGCGAGGGAGACGGCGAGATAGACAGCGAGAGAGACTGCGAGGGAGACGGCGAGAGAGACGGCGAGAGAGACAGCGAGAGAGACAGCGAGAGAGACTGTGAGGGAGACTGTGAGGGAGACTGTGAGGGAGACTGTGAGGGAGACTGTGAGGGAGACAGCGAGAGAGACTGCGAGAGAGACTGCGAGAGAGACTGCGAGAGAGACTGCGAGAGAGAAAGCGAGAGAGAAAGCCAGAGAGTGCGAGGGAGACAGCGAGAGAGACTGAGAGAGAGACTGAGAGAGAGACTGAGAGAGAGACAGCGAGGGAGACAGCGAGGGAGACAATGAGAGAGACATCGAGAGAGACAACGAGAGAGACAACGAGAGAGACAGCGAAAGAGAATGCGAGAGAGACTGCGAGTGAGACAGCGAGAGAGTCTGCGAGGGAGAGAGCGAGGGAGAAAGCGAGAGAGACAGCGAGAGAGACTGCGAGAGAGACTGCGAGAGAGACTGCGAGAGAGAAAGCGAGAGAGACTGCGAGGGAGACAGCGAGAGAGAATGCGAGGGAGAAAGCGAGAGAAACTGCGAGAGAGACTGCTAGGAAAATAGCGAGAGAGACAGCGAGGGATACAGCGAGAGACACTGCGAGAGAGACTGCGAGGGAGACGGCGAGAGAGAGAGCGAGAGAGACAGCGAGGGAGACAGCGAGGGAGACAGCGAGGGAGACTTCGAGAGATACTGCGAGGGAGACAGCGAGGGAGACAGCGAGGGAGACAGCGAGGGAGACAGCGAGGGAGACAGCGAGAGAGACTGCGAGAGAGACTGCGAGAGAGACTGCGAGAGCGACTGCTAGGGAGACAGCGAGGGAGACAGCGAGGGAGACAGCGAGGGAGACAGCGAGGGAGACAGCGAGGGAGACAGCGAGGGAGACAGCGAGA
This sequence comes from Heterodontus francisci, assembly GCF_036365525.1. Lineage (NCBI taxonomy): Eukaryota > Metazoa > Chordata > Chondrichthyes > Heterodontiformes > Heterodontidae > Heterodontus > Heterodontus francisci. Next base: position 106,584,721 of record NC_090385.1, on the reverse strand, counting down.
GAAACTGCGAGGAAGACAGCGAGAGAGACTGCGAGAGAGACGGCAAGGGAGACAGTGAGGGAGACTGTGAGGGAGACAGCGAGAGAGACAGTGAGAGGGACTGCGAGAGAGAAAGCGAGAGAGAAAGCCAGAGAGAAAGCCAGAGAGTGCGAGGGAGACAGCGAGGGAGACAGCGAGAGAGAATGCGAGAGAGACTGAGAGAGAGACTGAGAGAGAGACTGAGAGAGAGACTGAGAGGGAGACTGAGAGGGAGACTGAGAGGGAGACAGCGAGGGAGACAGCGAGGGAGACAGCGAGGGAGACAGCGAGGGAGACATCGAGAGAGACAGCGAGAGAGACATCCAGGGTGACTGCGAGGGAGACAGCAAGAGAGACTGTGAGGGAGACAGCGAGGGAGACTGTGAGGGAGACTGCGAGAGAGACTGCTATGGAGATAGCGAGAGAGACAGCGAGGGATACAGCGAGAGAGAGTGCGAGAGAGACTGCGAGGGAGACGGCGAGGGAGACGGTGAGAGCGACAGCGAGAGAGACAGCGAGAGAGACAGCGAGAGAGACTGTGAGGGAGACTGTGAGGGAGACAGCGAGAGAGACTGCGAGAGAGACTGCGAGAGAGACAGTGAGAGGGACTGCGAGAGAGAAAGCCAGAGAGTGCGAGGGAGACAGCGAGGGAGACAGCGAGAGAGAATGCGAGAGAGACTGAGAGAGAGACTGAGAGGGAGACAGCGAGGGAGACAGCGAGAGAGACATCGAGAGAGACATTGAGAGAGACTGAGAGGGAGACATCCAGGGTGACTGCGAGGGAGACAGCGAGAGAGACTGTGAGGGAGACAGCGAGGGAGACTGTGAGGGAGACTGCGAGAGAGACTGCTATGGAGATAGCGAGAGAGACAGCGAGGGAGACAGCGAGAGAGACTTCGAGAGAGACTGCGAGGGAGACGGCGAGATAGACAGCGAGAGAGACTGCGAGGGAGACGGCGAGAGAGACGGCGAGAGAGACAGCGAGAGAGACAGCGAGAGAGACTGTGAGGGAGACTGTGAGGGAGACTCTGAGGGAGACTGTGAGGGAGACTGTGAGGGAGACAGCGAGAGAGACTGCGAGAGAGACTGCGAGAGAGACTGCGAGAGAGACAGTGAGAGGGACTGCGAGAGAGAAAGCGAGAGAGAAAGCCAGAGAGTGCGAGGGAGACAGCGAGAGAGACTGAGAGAGAGACTGAGAGAGAGACTGAGAGAGAGACAGCGAGGGAGACAGCGAGGGAGACAATGAGAGAGACATCGAGAGAGACAACGAGAGAGACAACGAGAGAGACAGCGAAAGAGAATGCGAGAGAGACTGCGAGTGAGACAGCGAGAGAGTCTGCGAGGGAGAGAGCGAGGGAGAAAGCGAGAGAGACAGCGAGAGAGACTGCGAGAGAGACTGCGAGAGAGAAAGCGAGAGAGACTGCGAGGGAGACAGCGAGAGAGAATGCGAGGGAGAAAGCGAGAGAAACTGCGAGAGAGACTGCTAGGGAAATAGCGAGAGAGACAGCGAGGGATACAGCGAGAGACACTGCGAGAGAGACTGCGAGGGAGACGGCGAGAGAGAGAGCGAGAGAGACAGCGAGGGAGACAGCGAGGGAGACAGCGAGGGAGACAGCGAGGGAGACAGCGAGGGAGACTTCGAGAGATACTGCGAGGGAGACAGCGAGGGAGACAGCGAGGGAGACAGCGAGGGAGACAGCGAGGGAGACAGCGAGAGAGACTGCGAGAGAGACTGCGAGAGAGACTGCGAGAGCGACTGCGAGAGCGACTGCTAGGGAGACAGCGAGGGAGACAGCGAGGGAGACAGCGAGGGAGACAGCGAGGGAGACAGCGAGGGAGACAGCGAGAGAAACTGCGAGGAAGACAGCGAGAGAGACTGCGAGAGAGACGGCAAGGGAGACAGTGAGGGAGACTGCGAGGGAGAGAGCGAGGGACACAGCGAGGGAGACAGCGAGGGAGACAGCGAGGGAGACAGCGAGAGAGACAGCGAGAGAGACTGCAAGAGAGACTGCGAGGGAGACAGCAAGGGAGACAGCGAGAGAGACAGCGAGAGAGACAGCAAGAGAGACAGCGAGAGAGACAGCGAGAGAGACAGCGAGGGAGAAAGCGAGGGAGAAAGCGAGGGAGACAGCGAGAGAGACTGCGAGAGAGACTGCGAGGGAGAAAGCGAGAGAGACTGCGAGAGAGACTGCAAGGGAGACAGCGAGAGAGACAGCGAGGGAGATAGCGAGGGAGACAGCGAGAGAGACTGCGAGAGAGACTGCGAGAGAGACTGCGAGAGAGACTGCGAGAGAGACTGCGAGAGAGACTGCGAGGGAGACAGCGAGGGAGACAGCGAGGGAGACAGCGAGGGAGACTGTGAGGGAGACTGCGAGAGAGACTGCTATGGAGATAGCGAGAGAGACAGCGAGGGATACAGCGAGAGAGACTGCGAGAGTGACTGCGAGGGAGACGGCGAGGGAGACGGCGAGGGCGACGGCGAGAGAGAGAGCGAGAGAGAGAGCGAGAGAGAGAGCGAGGGAGACAGCGAGAGAGACTTCGAGAGAGACTTCGAGAGAGACTGCGAGGGAGACGGCGAGAGAGGCAGCGAGAGAGACTGTGAGGGAGACTGTGAGGGAGACAGCGAGAGAGACAGTGAGAGGGACTGCGAGAGAGAAAGCGAGAGAGAAAGCCAGAGAGAAAGCCAGAGAGTGCGAGGGAGACAGCGAGGGAGACAGCGAGAGAGAATGCGAGAGAGACTGAGAGAGAGACTGAGAGAGAGACTGAGAGAGAGACTGAGAGGGAGACTGAGAGGGAGACTGAGAGGGAGACTGAGAGGGAGACAGCGAGGGAGACAGCGAGGGAGACAGCGAGGGAGACAACGAGAGAGACATCGAGAGAGACAGCGAAAGAGAATGCGAGAGAGACTGCGAGAGAGACATCCAGGGTGACTGCGAGGGAGACAGCAAGAGAGACTGTGAGGGAGACAGCGAGGGAGACTGTGAGGGAGACTGCGAGAGAGACTGCTATGGAGATAGCGAGAGAGACAGCGAGGGATACAGCGAGAGAGACTGCGAGAGAGACTGCGAGGGAGACGGCGAGGGAGACGGTGAGAGCGACAGCGAGAGAGACAGCGAGGGAGACAGTGAGAGAGACTTTGAGAGAGACTGCGAGGGAGACGGTGAGAGAGACAGCGAGAGAGACAGCGAGAGAGACTGTGAGGGAGACTGAGAGGGAGACAGCGAGAGAGACTGCGAGAGAGACTGCGAGAGAGACTGCGAGAGAGACAGTGAGAGGGACTGCGAGAGAGAAAGCCAGAGACTGAGAGGGAGACAGCGAGGGAGACAGCGAGAGAGACATCGAGAGAGACATCGAGAGAGACTGAGAGGGAGACATCCAGGGTGACTGCGAGGGAGACAGCGAGAGAGACTGTGAGGGAGACAGAGAGGGAGACTGTGAGGGAGACTGCGAGAGAGACTGCTATGGAGATAGCGAGAGAGACAGCGAGGGAGACAGCGAGAGAGACTTCGAGAGAGACTGTGAGGGAGACTGTGAGGGAGACAGCGAGAGAGACTGCGAGAGAGACTGCGAGAGAGACTGCGAGAGAGACAGTGAGAGGGACTGCGAGAGGAAGCGAGAGAGAAAGCCAGAGAGTGTGAGGGAGACAGCGAGAGAGACTGCGAGAGAGACTGCGAGAGAGACAGCGAGAGAGAATGCGAGGGAGAAAGCGAGAGAAACTGCGAGAGAGACTGCTAGGGAAATAGCGAGAGAGACAGCGAGGGATACAGCGAGAGACACTGCGAGAGAGACTGCGAGGGAGACGGCGAGAGAGAGAGCGAGGGAGACAGCGAGGGAGACAGCGAGGGAGACAGCGAGGGAGACAGCGAGAGAGACTTCGAGAGATACTGCGAGGGAGGCAGCGAGGGAGACAGCGAGGGAGACAGCGAGAGAGACTGCGAGAGAGACTCCGAGAGAGACTGCGAGAGCGACTGCGAGAGCGACTGCTAGGGAGACAGCGAGGGAGGCAGCGAGGGAGACAGCGAGGGAGACAGCGAGGGAGACAGCGAGGGAGACAGCGAGAGAAACTGCGAGGAAGACAGCGAGAGAGGCTGCGAGAGAGACGGCAAGGGAGACAGTGAGGGAGACTGCGAGGGAGAGAGCGAGGGTCACAGCGAGGGAGACAGCGAGGGAGACAGCGAGGGAGACAGCGAGAGACACTGCGAGAGAGACTGCGAGGGAGACAGCGAGAGAGTCTGCGAGGGAGAGAGCGAGGGAGAAAGCGAGAGAGACAGCGAGAGAGACTGCGAGAGAGACTGCGAGAGAGAAAGCGAGAGAGACTGCGAGGGAGACAGCGAGAGAGAATGCGAGGGAGAAAGCGAGAGAAACTGCGAGAGAGACTGCTAGGGAAATAGCGAGAGAGACAGCGAGGGATACAGCGAGAGACACTGCGAGAGAGACTGCGAGGGAGACGGCGAGAGAGAGAGCGAGAGAGACAGCGAGGGAGACAGCGAGGGAGACAGCGAGGGAGACAGCGAGGGAGACTTCGAGAGATACTGCGAGGGAGACAGCGAGGGAGACAGCGAGGGAGACAGCGAGGGAGACAGCGAGAGAGACTGCGAGAGAGACTGCGAGAGAGACTGCGAGAGCGACTGCGAGAGCGACTGCTAGGGAGACAGCGAGGGAGACAGCGAGGGAGACAGCGAGGGAGACAGCGAGGGAGACAGCGAGGGAGACAGCGAGAGAAACTGCGAGGAAGACAGCGAGAGAGACTGCGAGAGAGACGGCAAGGGAGACAGTGAGGGAGACTGCGAGGGAGAGAGCGAGGGACACAGCGAGGGAGACAGCGAGGGAGACAGCGAGGGAGACAGCGAGGGAGACAGCGAGAGAGACAGCGAGAGAGACTGCAAGAGAGACTGCGTGGGAGACAGCGAGGGAGACAGCGAGAGAGACAGCGAGAGAGACTGCAAGAGAGACTGCGAGGGAGACAGCGAGGGAGACAGCGAGAGAGACAGCGAGAGAGACAGCAAGAGAGACAGCGAGAGAGACAGCGAGAGAGACAGCGAGGGAGAAAGCGAGGGAGAAAGCGAGGGAGACAGCGAGAGAGACTGCGAGAGAGACTGCGAGGGAGAAAGCGAGAGAGACTGCGAGAGAGACTGCAAGGGAGACAGCGAGAGAGACAGCGAGGGAGATAGCGAGGGAGACAGCGAGAGAGACTGCGAGAGAGACTGCGAGAGAGACTGCGAGAGAGACTGCGAGAGAGACTGCGAGAGAGACTGCGAGGGAGACAGCGAGGGAGACAGCGAGGGAGACTGTGAGGGAGACTGCGAGAGAGACTGCTATGGAGATAGCGAGAGAGACAGCGAGGGATACAGCGAGAGAGACTGCGAGAGTGACTGCGAGGGAGACGGCGAGGGAGACGGCGAGGGCGACGGCGAGAGAGAGAGCGAGAGAGAGAGCAAGAGAGAGAGCGAGGGAGACAGCGAGAGAGACTTCGAGAGAGACTTCGAGAGAGACTGCGAGGGAGACGGCGAGAGAGGCAGCGAGAGAGACTGTGAGGGAGACTGTGAGGGAGACAGCGAGAGAGACAGTGAGAGGGACTGCGAGAGAGAAAGCGAGAGAGAAAGCCAGAGAGAAAGCCAGAGAGTGCGAGGGAGACAGCGAGGGAGACAGCGAGAGAGAATGCGAGAGAGACTGAGAGAGAGACTGAGAGAGAGACTGAGAGAGAGACTGAGAGGGAGACTGAGAGGGAGACTGAGAGGGAGACTGAGAGGGAGACTGAGAGGGAGACAGCGAGGGAGACAGCGAGGGAGACAGCGAGGGAGACAACGAGAGAGACATCGAGAGAGACAGCGAAAGAGAATGCGAGAGAGACTGCGAGAGAGACATCCAGGGTGACTGCGAGGGAGACAGCAAGAGAGACTGTGAGGGAGACAGCGAGGGAGACTGTGAGGGAGACTGCGAGAGAGACTGCTATGGAGATAGCGAGAGAGACAGCGAGGGATACAGCGAGAGAGACTGCGAGAGAGACTGCGAGGGAGACGGCGAGGGAGACGGTGAGAGCGACAGCGAGAGAGACAGCGAGGGAGACAGTGAGAGAGACTTCGAGAGAGACTGCGAGGGAGACGGTGAGAGAGACAGCGAGAGAGACAGCGAGAGAGACTGTGAGGGAGACTGTGAGGGAGACAGCGAGAGAGACTGCGAGAGAGACTGCGAGAGAGACTGCGAGAGAGACAGTGAGAGGGACTGCGAGAGAGAAAGCCAGAGACTGAGAGGGAGACAGCGAGGGAGACAGCGAGAGAGACATCGAGAGAGACATCGAGAGAGACTGAGAGGGAGACATACAGGGTGACTGCGAGGGAGACAGCGAGAGAGACTGTGAGGGAGACAGAGAGGGAGACTGTGAGGGAGACTGCGAGAGAGACTGCTATGGAGATAGCGAGAGAGACAGCGAGGGAGACAGCGAGAGAGACTTCGAGAGAGACTGTGAGGGAGACTGTGAGGGAGACAGCGAGAGAGACTGCGAGAGAGACTGCGAGAGAGACTGCGAGAGAGACAGTGAGAGGGACTGCGAGAGGAAGCGAGAGAGAAAGCCAGAGAGTGCGAGGGAGACAGCGAGAGAGACTGAGAGAGAGACTGAGAGAGACTGAGAGAGAGACAGCGAGGGAGACAATGAGAGAGACATCGAGAGAGACAACGAGAGAGACAACGAGAGAGACAGCGAAAGAGAATGCGAGAGAGACTGCGAGGGAGACAGCGAGAGAGTCTGCGAGGGAGAGAGCGAGGGAGAAAGCGAGAGAGACTGCGAGAGAGACTGCGAGGGAGACAGCGATAGAGACAGCGATCGAGACTGCGAGAGAGACAGCGAGAGAGACTGCGAGAGAGACTGCGAGGGAGACTGCGAGGGAGACAGCGAGAGAGACTGTGAGGGAGACAGCGAGGGAGACAGCGAGGGAGACAGCGAGAGAGACTGCGAGAGAGACTGCGAGAGAGACTGCGAGAGAGACTGCGAGAGAGACTGCGAGGGAGACTGCGAAGGAGACTGCGAGAGAGACTGCGAGAGAGACTGCGAGAGAGACAGCGAGAGAGAATGCGAGGGAGAAAGCGAGAGAAACTGCGAGAGAGACTGCTAGGGAAATAGCGAGAGAGACAGCGAGGGATACAGCGAGAGACACTGCGAGAGAGACTGCGAGGGAGACGGCGAGAGAGAGAGCGAGGGAGACAGCGAGGGAGACAGCGAGGAAGACAGCGAGGGAGACAGCGAGGGAGACAGCGAGAGAGACTTCGAGAGATACTGCGAGGGAGGCAGCGAGGGAGACAGCGAGAGAGACTGCGAGAGAGACTCCGAGAGAGACTGCGAGAGCGACTGCGAGAGCGACTGCTAGGGAGACAGCGAGGGAGGCAGCGAGGGAGACAGCGAGGGAGACAGCGAGGGAGACAGCGAGGGAGACAGCGAGAGAAACTGCGAGGAAGACAGCGAGAGAGGCTGCGAGAGAGACGGCAAGGGAGACAGTGAGGGAGACTGCGAGGGAGAGAGCGAGGGTCACAGCGAGGGAGACAGCGAGGGAGACAGCGAGGGAGACAGCGAGAGAGACTGCAAGAGAGACTGCGAGGGAGACAGCGAGAGAGACAGCGAGAGAGACAGCGAGAGAGACAGCGAGAGAGACAGCGAGAGAGACAGCGAGGGAGAAAGCGAGGGAGAAAGCGAGGGAGAAAGCGAGGGAGACAGCGAGAGAGACTGCGAGAGAGACTGCGAGAGAGACTGCGAGAGAGACAGCGAGGGAGAAAGCGAGAGAGACTGCGAGAGAGACTGCGAGGGAGAAAGCGAGAGAGACTGCGAGAGAGACTGCAAGGGAGACAGCGAGAGAGACAGCGAGGGAGATAGCGAGGGAGACTGCGAGAGAGACTGCGAGAGAGACTGCGAGAGAGACTGTGAGAGAGACTGCGAGAGAGACTGCGAGGGAGACAGCGAGGGAGACAGCGAGGGAGACAGCGAGGGAGACTGTGAGGGAGACTGCGAGAGAGACTGCTATGGAGATAGCGAGAGAGACAGCGAGGGATACAGCGAGAGAGACTGCGAGAGTGACTGCGAGGGAGACGGCGAGGGAGACGGCGAGGGCGACGGCGAGAGAGAGAGCGAGAGAGAGAGCGAGAGAGAGAGCGAGGGAGACAGCGAGAGAGACTTCGAGAGAGACTGCGAGGGAGACGGCGAGAGAGACAGCGAGAGAGGCAGCAAGAGAGACTGTGAGGGAGACTGTGAGGGAGACAGCGAGAGAGACAGTGAGAGGGACTGCGAGAGAGAAAGCGAGAGAGAAAGCCAGAGAGAAAGCCAGAGAGTGCGAGGGAGACAGCGAGGGAGACAGCGAGAGAGACTGAGAGAGAGACTGAGAGGGAGACTGAGAGGGAGACTGAGAGGGAGACAGCGAGGGAGACAGCGAGGGAGACAGCGAGGGAGACAGCGAGGGAGACAGCGAGGGAGACAACGAGAGAGACATCGAGAGAGACAGCGCAAGAGAATGCGAGAGAGACTGCGAGAGAGACATCCAGGGTGACTGCGAGGGAGACAGCAAGAGAGACTGTGAGGGAGACAGCGAGGGAGACTGTGAGGGAGACTGCGAGAGAGACTGCTATGGAGATAGCGAGAGAGACAGCGAGGGATACAGCGAGAGAGACTGCGAGAGAGACTGCGAGGGAGATGGCGAGGGAGACGGCGAGAGCGACAGCGAGAGAGACAGCGAGGGAGACAGCGAGAGAGACTTCGAGAGAGAATGCGAGGGAGACGGCGAGAGAGACAGCGAGAGAGACAGCGAGAGAGACAGCGAGAGAGACTGCGAGAGAGACTGCGAGAGAGACTGCGAGAGAGACTGCGAGGGAGACTGCGAGGGAGACTGCGAGAGAGACTGCGAGAGAGACTGCGAGAGAGACTGCAAGGGAGACAGCGAGAGAGAATGCGAGGGAGAAAGCGAGAGAAACTGCGAGAGAGACTGCTAGGGAAATAGCGAGAGAGACAGCGAGGGATACAGCGAGAGACACTGCGAGAGAGACTGCGAGGGAGACGGCGAGAGAGAGAGCGAGAGAGACAGCGAGGGAGACAGCGAGGGAGACAGCGAGGGAGACAGCGAGGGAGACAGCGAGAGAGACTTCGAGAGATACTGCGAGGGAGGCAGCGAGGGAGACAGCGAGGGAGACAGCGAGAGAGACTGCGAGAGAGACTGCGAGAGCGACTGCGAGAGCGACTGCTAGGGAGACAGCGAGGGAGGCAGCGAGGGAGACAGCGAGGGAGACAGCGAGGGAGACAGCAAGAGAAACTGCGAGGAAGACAGCGAGAGAGGCTGCGAGAGAGACGGCAAGGGAGACAGAGAGGGAGACTGCGAGGGAGAGAGCGAGGGACACAGCGAGGGAGACAGCGAGGGAGACAGCGAGGGAGACAGCGAGGGAGACAGCGAGGGAGACAGCGAGAGAGACAGCGAGAGAGACAGCGAGAGAGACTGCAAGAGAGACTGCGAGGGAGACAGCGAGAGAGACAGCAAGAGAGACAGCGAGAGAGACAGCGAGAGAGACAGCGAGAGAGACAGCGAGAGAGACAGCGAGAGAGACAGCGAGGGAGAAAGCGAGGGAGAAAGCGAGGGAGAAAGCGAGGGAGAAAGCGAGGGAGAAAGCGAGGGAGAAAGCGAGGGAGACAGCGAGAGAGACTGCGAGAGAGACTGCGAGGAAGACGGCGAGAGAGACGGCGAGAGAGACGGCGAGGGAGACAGTGAGGGAGACTGCGAGGGAGAGAGCGATGGACACAGCGAGGGAGACAGCGAGGGAGACAGCGAGGGAGACAGCGAGGGAGACAGCGAGGGAGACAGCGAGAGAGACAGCGAGAGAGACTGCAAGAGAGACTGCGAGGGAGACAGCGAGAGAGACAGCGAGAGAGACAGCGAGAGAGACAGCGAGAGAGACAGCGAGAGAGACAGCGAGAGAGACATCGAGAGAGACAGCGAGGGAGACAGCGAGGGAGAAAGCGAGGGAGAAAGCGAGGGAGAAAGCGAGGGAGACAGCGAGAGAGACTGCGAGAGAGACGGTGAGAGAGACGGCGAGAGAGACGGCGAGGGAGACAGCGAGGGAGACTGCGAGGGAGAGAGCGAGGGACACAGCGAGGGAGACAGCGAGGGAGACAGCGAGGGAGACAGCGAGAGAGACTGCGAGAGAGACTGCGAGAGAGACTGCGAGGGAGACAGCGAGAGAGACAGCGAGAGAGACAGCAAGGGAGAAAGCGAGGGAGACAGTGAGAGAGACTGTGAGAGAGACTGCGAGGGAGACAGCGTGGGAGACAGCGAGAGAGACTGCGAGAGAGACTGCGAGAGAGACTGCGAGAGAGACTGGGAGGGAGACTGCGAGAGAGTCTGGGAGGGAGACAGCGAGGGAGACTGCGAGAGAGACTGCGAGAGAGACTGCGAGAGAGACTGCGAGGGAGACTGCGAGGGAGACAGCGAGGGAGACAGCGAGGGAGACTGCGAGAGAGATGGCGAGAGAGATGGAGAGAGAGATGGAGAGAGAGACGGCGAGAGAGACGGCGAGAGAGACGGCGAGGGAGACAGCGAGGGAGAGAGCGAGTGAGACAGCGAGGGAGACAGCGAGAGAGACAGCGAGAGAGACAGCGAGAGAGACTGCGAGAGATACAGCGAGGGATAGAGTGAGTGAGACAGCGAGGGAGACAGCGAGAGTACATTGAGAGAGACAGCGAGAGAGACTGCGAGAGAGACTGCGAGAGAGACTGCGAGGGAGACTGCGAGGGAGACGGCCAGGGAGACGGCCAGGGAGACGGCCAGGGAGACGGCCAGGGAGACGGCGAGGGAGACGGCCAGGGAGACGGCCAGGGAGACAGCGAGGGAGACAGCGAGGGAGACAGCGAGGGAGACAGCGAGGGAGACAGCGAGGGAGACAGCGAGAGAGACAGCGAGAGAGACTTAGAGAGAGACTGCGAGGGACACAGCGAGAGAGACTGCGAGGGAGACAACGAGAGAGAATGCGAGAGAGATCGCGTGAGACAGTGAGGGAGACAGCGAGGGAGATAGCGAGGGAGACTGCGAGAGAGACAGCGAGGGAGACAGCAAGGGAGACAGCGAGGGAGACAGCGAGGGAGACTGCAAGAGAGACTGCGAGGGAGACAGCGAGGGAGACAGTGAGAGAGACTGCGAGGGAGACAACGAGAGAGAATGCGAGAGAGATCGCGTGAGACAGCGAGGGAGAAAGCGAGAGAGACTGCGAGGGAGAAAGCGAGAGAGACTGCGAGGGAGACAGCGAGAGAGACAGCGAGGGAGACAGCGAGAGAGACTGCGAGAGAGACTGCGAGAGAGACTGCGAGAGAGACTGCGAGAGAGACTGTGAGGGAGACAGCGAGGGAGACTGTGAGGGAGACTGCGAGAGAGACTGCTATGGAGATAGCGAGAGAGACAGCGAGGGATACAGCGAGAGAGACTGCGAGAGTGACTGCGAGGGAGACGGCGAGGGCGATGGCGAGAGAGAGAGCGAGAGAGACAGCGAGGGAGACAGAGAGAGAGACTTCGAGAGAGACTTCGAGAGAGACTGTGAGAGAGACTGCGAGGGAGACTGTGAGGGAGACTGCGAGAGAGACAGTGAGAGGGACTGCGAGAGAGACTGCGAGAGAGACTGCGAGAGAGACAGTGAGAGGGACTGCGAGAGAGAAAGCCAGAGAGAAAGCCAGAGAGTGTGAGGGAGACAGCGAGGGAGACAGCGAGATAGAATGCGAGTGAGACTGAGAGAGAGACTGAGAGAGAGACTGAGAGAGAGACTGAGAGGGAGACAGCGAGGGAGACAACGAGAGAGACATCGAGAGAGACATCGAGAGAGACAGCGAAAGAGAATGCGAGAGAGAATGCGAGAGAGACTGCGAGAGAGACATCCAGGGTGACTGCGAGGGAGACAGCGAGGAGACTGTGAGGGAGACTGCGAGAGAGACTGCTATGGAGATAGCGAGAGAGACAGCGAGGGATACAGCGAGAGAGACTGCGAGAGTGACTGCGAGGGAGACGGCGAGGGAGACGGCGAGGGAGACGGCGAGAGAGAGAGCGAGAGAGACAGCGAGGGAGACAGCGAGGGAGACTTCGAGAGAGACTGCGCGGGAGACGGCGAGAGAGACTTCGAGAGAGACTGCGAGGGAGACGGCGAGAGCGACGGCGAGAGAGAGAGCGAGAGAGACAGCGAGGGAGACAGCGAGAGAGACTTCGAGAGAGACTGCGAGGGAGACGGCGAGAGAGACAGCGAGAGAGACAGCGAGAGAGACAGCGAGAGAGACTGTGAGGGAGACTGTGAGAGAGACAGCGAGAGAGACAGCGAGAGAGACTGTGAGGGAGACTGTGAGGGAGACTGTGAAGGAGACTGTGAGGGAGACTGTGAGGGAGACAGCGAGAGAGACTGCGAGAGAGACTGCGAGAGAGACAGTGAGAGGGACTGCGAGAGAGAAAGCGAGAGAGAAAGCCAGAGAGTGCGAGGGAGACAGCGAGAGAGAATGCGAGAGAGACTGAGAGAAAGACTGAGAGGGAGACAGCGAGGGAGACAATGAGAGAGACATCGAGAGAGACAACGAGAGAGACAGCGAAAGAGAATGCGAGAGAGACTGCGAGAGAGACTGCGAGGGAGACAGCGAGAGAGCCTGCGAGGGAGACTGCGAGGGAGACTGCGAGGGAGACAGCGAGAGAGCCTGCGAGGGAGAGAGCGAGGGAGAAAGCGAGTGAGACTGCGAGAGAGACTGCGAGGGAGACAGCGATAGAGACTGCGAGGGAGACACCGATAGAGACTGCGAGGGAGACAGCGATAGAGACAGCGAGAGAGACTGCGAGAGAGACTGCGAGAGAGACTGCGAGGGAGACAGCGAGAGAGACAGCGAGGGAGACAGCGAGGGAGACAGCGAGGGAGACAGCGAGAGAGACTGCGAGAGAGACTGCGAGAGAGACTGCGAGAGAGACTGCGAGGGAGACTGCGAGGGACACTGCGAGAGAGACTGCGAGAGAGACTGCGAGAGAGACTGCGAGAGAGACTGCGAGAGAGACTGCGAGGGAGACAGCGAGAGAGAAAGCGAGAGAAACTGCGAGAGAGACTGCTAGGGAAATAGCGAGAGAGACAGCGAGGGATACAGCGAGAGACACTGCGAGAGAGACTGCGAGGGAGACGGCGAGAGAGAGAGCGAGAGAGACAGCGAGGGAGACAGCGAGGGAGACAGCGAGGGAGACAGCGAGAGAGACTTCGAGAGAGACTGCGAGGGAGGCAGCGAGGGAGACAGCGAGGGAGACAGCGAGGGAGACAGCGAGAGAGACTGCGAGAGAGACTGCGAGAGAGACTGCGAGAGAGACTGCGAGAGCGACTGCTAGGGAGACAGCGAGGGAGACAGCGAGGGAGGCAGCGAGGGAGACAGTGAGGGAGACAGCAAGGGAGACAGCGAGAGAAACTGCGAGGAAGACAGCGAGGGAGACAGCGAGGGAGACAGCAAGGGAGACAGCGAGAGAGACGGCAAGGGAGACAGTGAGGGAGACTGCGAGGGAGAGAGCGAGGGAGACAGCGAGGGAGACAGCGAGGGAGACAGCGAGGGAGACAGCGAGAGAGACTGCAAGAGAGACTGCGAGGGAGACAGCGAGAGACACAGCGAGAGAGACAGCGAGAGAGACAGCGAGGGAGAAAGCGAGGGAGACAGCGAGAGAGACTGCGAGAGAGACTGCGAGAGAGACTGCGAGAGAGACTGCGAGGGAGAAAGCGAGAGAGACTGCGAGAGTGACTGCGAGAGAGACTGCGAGAGAGACTGCGAGGGAGAAAGCGAGAGAGACTGCGAGGGAGACTACAAGGGAGACAGCGAGAGAGACAGCGAGGGAGATAGCGAGGGAGATAGCGAGAGAGACTGCGAGAGAGACTGTGAGAGAGACTGCGAGAGAGACTGCGATGGAGACTGCGAGGGAGACTGCGAGGGAGACTGCGAGAGAGACTGCTATGGAGATAGCGAGAGAGACAGCGAGGGATACAGCGAGAGAGACTGCGAGAGTGACTGCGAGGTAGACGGCGAGGGAGACGGCGAGGGCGACGGCGAGAGAGAGAGCGAGAGAGACAGCGAGAGAGACTTCGAGAGAGACTGCGAGGGAGACGGCGAGAGAGACAGCGAGAGAGGCAGCGAGAGAGACTGTGAGGGAGACTGCGAGAGAGACAGTGAGAGGGACTGCGAGAGAGAAAGCCAGAGAGAAAGCCAGAGAGAAAGCCAGAGAGTGCGAGGGTGACAGCGAGAGAGAATGCGAGAGAGATTGAGAGAGAGACTGAGAGAGAGACTGAGAGAGAGACTGAGAGGGAGACTGAGAGGGAGACAGCGAGGGAGACAGCGAGGGAGACAGCGAGGGAGACAGCGAGGGAGACAACGAGAGAGACATCGAGAGAGACAGCGAAAGAGAATGCGAGAGAGACTGCGAGAGAGACATCCAGGGTGACTGCGAGGGAGACAGCGAGAGAGACTGTGAGGGAGACAGCGAGAGAGACTGTGAGGGAGGCAGCGAGGGAGACTGTGAGGGAGACTGCGAGAGAGACTGCTATGGAGATAGCGAGAGAGACAGCGAGGGATACAGCGAGAGAGACTGCGAGAGTGACTGCGAGGGAGACGGCGAGGGAGACGGTGAGAGCGACGGCGAGAGAGAGAGCGAGAGAGACAGCGAGGGAGACAGCGAGAGAGACTTCGAGAGAGACTGCGAGGGAGACGGCGAGAGAGACAGCGAGAGAGACAGTGAGGGAGACTGTGAGGGAGACTGTGAGGGAGACAGCGAGAGAGACTGCGAGAGAGACAGTGAGAGGGACTGCGAGAGAGAAAGCGAGAGAGAAAGCCAGAGAGTGCGAGGGAGACAGCGAGAGAGAATGCGAGAGAGACTGAGAGAGAGACTGAGAGAGAGACTGAGAGGGAGACTGAGAGGGAGACAACGAGAGAGACATCGAGAGAGACAGCGAAAGAGAATGCGAGAGAGACTGCGAGAGAGACATCCAGGGTGACTTCGAGGGAGAATTCGAGGGAGACTGCGAGGGAGACAGCGAGAGAGACTGCGATGGAGACAGCGAGAGAGACAGTGAGGGAGACAGCGAGAGAGTCTGCGAGAGAGTCTGCGAGGGAGAGAGCGAGGGAGAAAGCAAGAGAGACTGCGAGAGAGACTGCGAGAGAGACTGCGAGAGAGACTGCGAGGGAGACAGCGAGAGAGACAGCGAGAGAGACTGCGAGAGAGAATGCGAGAGAGACTGCGAGAGAGACTGCGAGGGAGACAGCGAGAGAGACAGCGAGGGAGACAGCGAGGGAGACAGCGAGGGAGACAGCGAGAGAGACTGCGAGAGAGACTGCGAGAGGGACTGCGAGGGAGACTGCGAGGGAGACTGCGAGAGAGACTGCGAGAGAGACTGCGAGAGAGACTGCGAGAGAGACTGCGAGGGAGACAGCGAGAGAGAAAGCGAGAGAAACTGCGAGAGAGACTGCTCGGGAAATAGCGAGAGAGACAGCGAGGGATACAGCGAGAGACACTGCGAGAGAGACTGCGAGGGAGACGGCGAGAGAGAGAGCGAGAGACACAGCGAGGGAGACAGCGAGGGAGACAGCGAGTGAGACAGCGAGAGAGACTTCGAGAGAGACTGCGAGGGAGGCAGCGAGGGAGACAGCGAGGGAGACAGCGAGGGAGACAGCGAGAGAGACTGCGAGAGAGACTGCGAGAGACTGCGAGAGCGACTGCTAGGGAGACAGCGAGGGAGACAGCGAGGGAGGCAGCGAGGGAGACAGCGAGGGAGACAGCGAGGGAGACAGCAAGGGAGACAGCGAGAGAAACTGCGAGGAAGACAGCGAGGGATACAGCGAGAGACACTGCGAGAGAGACTGCGAGGGAGACGGCGAGAGAGAGAGCGAGAGAGACAGCGAGGGAGACAGCGAGGGAGACAGCGAGGGAGACAGCGAGAGAGACTTCGAGAGAGACTGCGAGGGAGGCAGCGAGGGAGACAGCGAGGGAGACAGCGAGGGAGACAGCGAGAGAGACTGCGAGAGAGACTGCGAGAGAGACTGCGAGAGAGACTGCGAGAGCGACTGCTAGGGAGACAGCGAGGGAGACAGCGAGGGAGGCAGCGAGGGAGACAGCGAGGGAGACAGCAAGGGAGACAGCGAGAGAAACTGCGAGGAAGACAGCGAGGGAGACAGCGAGGGAGACAGCAAGGGAGACAGCGAGAGAGACGGCAAGGGAGACAGTGAGGGAGACTGCGAGGGAGAGAGCGAGGGAGACAGCGAGGGAGACAGCGAGGGAGACAGCGAGGGAGACAGCGAGAGAGACTGCAAGAGAGACTGCGAGGGAGACAGCGAGAGACACAGCGAGAGAGACAGCGAGAGAGACAGCGAGGGAGAAAGCGAGGGAGACAGCGAGAGAGACTGCGAGAGAGACTGCGAGAGAGACTGCGAGAGAGACTGCGAGGGAGAAAGCGAGAGAGACTGCGAGAGTGACTGCGAGAGAGACTGCGAGAGAGACTGCGAGGGAGAAAGCGAGAGAGACTGCGAGGGAGACTACAAGGGAGACAGCGAGAGAGACAGCGAGGGAGATAGCGAGGGAGATAGCGAGAGAGACTGCGAGAGAGACTGTGAGAGAGACTGCGAGAGAGACTGCGATGGAGACTGCGAGGGAGACTGCGAGGGAGACTGCGAGAGAGACTGCTATGGAGATAGCGAGAGAGACAGCGAGGGATACAGCGAGAGAGACTGCGAGAGTGACTGCGAGGTAGACGGCGAGGGAGACGGCGAGGGCGAAGGCGAGAGAGAGAGCGAGAGAGACAGCGAGAGAGACTTCGAGAGAGACTGCGAGGGAGACGGCGAGAGAGACAGCGAGAGAGGCAGCGAGAGAGACTGTGAGGGAGACTGCGAGAGAGACAGTGAGAGGGACTGCGAGAGAGAAAGCCAGAGAGAAAGCCAGAGAGAAAGCCAGAGAGTGCGAGGGTGACAGCGAGAGAGAATGCGAGAGAGATTGAGAGAGATACTGAGAGAGAGACTGAGAGAGAGACTGAGAGAGAGACTGAGAGGGAGACTGAGAGGGAGACAGCGAGGGAGACAGCGAGGGAGACAGCGAGGGAGACAACGAGAGAGACATCGAGAGAGACAGCGAAAGAGAATGCGAGAGAGACTGCGAGAGAGACATCCAGGGTGACTGCGAGGGAGACAGCGAGAGAGACTGTGAGGGAGACAGCGAGAGAGACTGTGAGGGAGGCAGCGAGGGAGACTTTGAGGGAGACTGCGAGAGAGACTGCTATGGAGATAGCGAGAGAGACAGCGAGGGATACAGCGAGAGAGACTGCGAGAGTGACTGCGAGGGAGACGGCGAGGGAGACGGTGAGAGCGACGGCGAGAGAGAGAGCGAGAGAGACAGCGAGGGAGACAGCGAGAGAGACTTCGAGAGAGACTGCGAGGGAGACGGCGAGAGAGACAGCGAGAGAGACAGTGAGGGAGACTGTGAGGGAGACTGTGAGGGAGACAGCGAGAGAGACTGCGAGAGAGACAGTGAGAGGGACTGCGAGAGAGAAAGCGAGAGAGAAAGCCAGAGAGTGCGAGGGAGACAGCGAGAGAGAATGCGAGAGAGACTGAGAGAGAGACTGAGAGAGAGACTGAGAGGGAGACTGAGAGGGAGACAACGAGAGAGACATCGAGAGAGACAGCGAAAGAGAATGCGAGAGAGACTGTGAGAGAGACATCCAGGGTGACTTCGAGGGAGACTTCGAGGGAGACTGCGAGGGAGACAGCGAGAGAGACTGCGAGGGAGACAGCGAGAGAGACAGTGAGGGAGACAGCGAGAGAGTCTGCGAGAGAGTCTGCGAGGGAGAGAGCGAGGGAGAAAGCGAGAGAGACTGCGAGAGAGACTGCGAGAGAGACTGCGAGAGAGACTGCGAGAGAGACTGCGAGGGAGACAGCGAGAGAGACAGCGAGAGAGACTGCGAGAGAGACTGCGAGAGAGACTGCGAGAGAGACTGCGAGGGAGACAGCGAGAGAGACAGCGAGGGAGACAGCGAGGGAGACAGCGAGGGAGACAGCGAGAGAGACTGCGAGAGAGACTGCGAGAGAGACTGCGAGGGAGACTGCGAGGGAGACTGCGAGAGAGACTGCGAGAGAGACTGCGAGAGAGACTGCGAGAGAGACTGCGAGGGAGACAGCGAGAGAGAAAGCGAGAGAAACTGCGAGAGAGACTGCTCGGGAAATAGCGAGAGAGACAGCGAGGGATACAGCGAGAGACACTGCGAGAGAGACTGCGAGGGAGACGGCGAGAGAGAGAGCGAGAGAGACAGCGAGGGAGACAGCGAGGGAGACAGCGAGAGAGACTTCGAGAGAGACTGCGAGGGAGGCAGCGAGGGAGACAGCGAGGGAGACAGCGAGGGAGACAGCGAGAGAGACTGCGAGAGAGACTGCGAGAGAGACTGCGAGAGACTGCGAGAGCGACTGCTAGGGAGACAGCGAGGGAGACAGCGAGGGAGGCAGCGAGGGAGACAGCGAGGGAGACAGCGAGGGAGACAGCAAGGGAGACAGCGAGAGAAACTGCGAGGAAGACAGCGAGGGAGACAGCGAGGGAGACAACAAGGGAGACAGCGAGAGAGACGGCAAGGGAGACAGTGAGGGAGACTGCGAGGGAGAGAGCGAGGGAGACAGCGAGGGAGACAGCGAGGGAGACAGCGAGGGAGACAGCGAGAGAGACTGCAAGAGAGACTGCGAGGGAGACAGCGAGAGACACAGCGAGAGAGACAGCGAGGGAGAAAGCGAGGGAGAAAGCGAGGGAGACAGCGAGAGAGACTGCGAGGGAGAAAGCGAGAGAAACTGCGAGAGAGACTGCTAGGCAAATAGCGAGAGAGAGAGCGAGGGATACAGAGAGAGACACTGCGAGGGAGACTGCGAGGGAGACTGCGAGAGAGACTGCGAGAGAGACTGCGAGAGAGACTGCGAGGGAGACAGCGAGAGAGAATGCGAGGGAGAAAGCGAGAGAAACTGCGAGAGAGACTGCTAGGGAAATAGCGAGAGAGACAGCGAGGGATACAGCGAGAGACACTGCGAGAGAGACTGCGAGGGAGACGGCGAGAGAGAGAGCGAGGGAGACAGCGAGGGAGACAGTGAGAGAAACTGCGAGGAAGACAGCGAGAGAGACTGCGAGAGAGACGGCAAGGGAGACAGCGAGGGAGAGAGCGAGGGACACAGCGAGGGAGACAGCGAGGGAGACAGCGAGGGAGACAGCGAGGGAGACAGCGAGGGAGACAGCGAGGGAGACAGCGAGAGAGACTGCAAGAGAGACTGCGATGGAGACAGCGAGAGAGACAGCGAGAGAGACAGCGAGAGAGACAGCGAGAGAGACAGCGAGAGAGACAGCGAGGGAGAAAGCGAGGGAGAAAGCGAGGGAGAAAGTGAGGGAGACAGCGAGAGAGACTGCGAGAGAGACTGCGAGAGAGACAGCGAGGGAGAAAGCGAGAGAGACTGCGAGAGAGACTGCGAGGGAGAAAGCGAGAGAGACTGCGAGAGAGACTGCAAGGGAGACAGCGAGAGAGACAGCGAGGGAGATAGCGAGGGAGACTGCGAGAGAGACTGCGAGGGAGAAAGCGAGAGAGACAGCGAGGGAGAAAGCGAGAGAGACTGCGAGAGAGACTGCGAGGGAGAAAGCGAGAGAGACTGCGAGAGAGACTGCAAGGGAGACTGCGAGAGAGACTGCGAGAGAGACTGCGAGAGAGACTGCGAGAGAGACTGCGAGGGAGACAGCGAGGGAGACAGCGAGGGAGACTGTGAGGGAGACTGCGAGAGAGACTGCTATGGAGATAGCGAGAGAGACAGCGAGGGATACAGCGAGAGAGACTGCGAGAGTGACTGCGAGGGAGACGGCGAGGGAGACCGCGAGGGCGACGGCGAGAGAGAGAGCGAGAGAGAGAGCGAGAGAGAGAGCGAGAGAGAGAGCGAGGGAGACAGCGAGAGAGACTTCGAGAGAGACTGAGAGAGAGACTGAGAGAGAGACTGAGAGAGAGACTGAGAGGGAGACTGAGAGGGAGACTGAGAGGGAGACAGCGAGAGAGACTGAGAGAGACAGCGAGAGACAGCGAGAGAGACAGCGAGGGAGACAGCGAGGGAGACAGCGAGGGAGACTGCGAGGGAGACTGCGAGGGAGACAGCGAGAGAGTCTGCAAGGGAGAGAGCGAGGGAGAAAGCGAGAGAGACTGCGAGAGAGACTGCGAGGGAGACAGCGATAGAGACTGCGAGGGAGACAGCGAGAGAGACAGCGAGAGAGACTGCTTGGGAGACAGCGAGAGAGACTGCGAGGGAGACTGCGAGAGAGACTGCGAGAGAGACTGCGAGAGAGACTCTGCGAGAGAGATAGTGAGAGGGACTGCGAGAGAGAAAGCCAGAGAGTGCGAGGGAGACAGCGAGGGAGACAGCGAGAGAGAATGCGAGAGAGACTGAGAGAGAGACTGAGAGAGAGACTGAGAGAGAGACTGAGAGGGAGACTGAGAGGGAGACTGAGAGGGAGACAGCGAGAGAGACTGAGAGAGACAGCGAGAGACAGCGAGAGAGACAGCGAGGGAGACAGCGAGGGAGACAGCGAGGGAGACTGCGAGGGAGACTGCGAGGGAGACAGCGAGAGAGTCTGCAAGGGAGAGAGCGAGGGAGAAAGCGAGAGAGACTGCGAGAGAGACTGCGAGGGAGACAGCGATAGAGACTGCGAGGGAGACAGCGAGAGAGACAGCGAGAGAGACTGCTTGGGAGACAGCGAGAGAGACTGCGAGGGAGACTGCGAGAGAGACTGCGAGAGAGACTGCGAGAGAGACTCTGCGAGAGAGATAGTGAGAGGGACTGCGAGAGAGAAAGCCAGAGAGTGCGAGGGAGACAGCGAGGGAGACAGCGAGAGAGAATGCGAGAGAGACTGAGAGAGAGACTGAGAGGGAGACAGCGAGGGAGACAGCGAGGGAGACAGCGAGAGAGACAGCGAGAGAGACATCGAGAGAGACATCGAGAGAGACTGAGAGGGAGACATCCAGGGAGACAGCGAGAGAGACTGTGAGGGAGACAGCGAGGGAGACAACGAGAGAGACAACGAGAGGGACAGCGAAAGAGAATGCGAGAGAGACTGCGAGGGAGACAGCGAGAGAGTCTGAGAGGGAGAGAGCGAGGGAGAAAGCGAGAGAGACTGCGAGAGAGACTGCGAGGGAGACAGCGATAGAGACAGCGATAGAGACTGCGAGGGAGACAGTGAGAGAGACTGCGAGAGAGACTGCGAGGGAGACTGCGAGGGAGACTGCGAGGGAGACTGCGAGAGAGACTGCGAGGGAGACTGCGAGGGAGACAGCGAAAGAGACTGTGAGGGAGACAGCGAGGGAGACAGCGAGGGAGACTGCGAGAGAGACTGTGAGAGAGACTGCTATGGAGATAGCGAGAGAGACAGCGAGGGATACAGCGAGAGAGACTGCGAGAAAGACTGCGAGAGAAACTGCGAGAGAGACTGCTATGGAGATAGTGAGAGAGACAGCGAGGGATACAGCGATAGACACTGCGAGAGAGAATGCGAGGGAGACAGCGATTGAGACGGCGAGGGAGACGGCGAGAGAGAGAGCGAGAGAGAGACCGAGAGAGATAGCGAGGGATACTGCGAGGGAGACAGCGAGGGAGACTGTGAGGGAGACTGCGAGAGAGACTGCTATGGAGATAGCGAGAGAGACAGCGAGGGATAAAGCGAGAGAGACTGCGAGAGTGACTGCGAGGGAGATGGCGAGGGAGACGGCGAGGGCGACGGCGAGAGAGAGAGCGAGAGAGACAGCGAGGGAGACAGCGAGAGAGACTTCGAGAGAGACTTCGAGAGAGACTGCGAGGGAGACGGCGAGAGAGACAGCGAGAGAGGCAGCGAGAGAGACTGTGAGGGAGACTGTGAGGGAGACAGCGAGAGAGACAGCGAGAGAGACTGCGAGAGAGACTGCGAGAGAGACTGCGAGAGAGACTGCGAGAGAGACAGTGAGAGGGACTGCGAGAGAGAAAGCCAGAGAGTGCGAGGGAGACAGCGAGGGAGACAGCGAGAGAGAATGCGAGAGAGACTGAGAGAGAGACTGAGAGGGAGACAGCGAGGGAGACAGCGAGGGAGACAACGAGAGAGACATCGAGAGAGACATCGAGAGAGACTGAGAGGGAGACATCCAGGGTGACTGCGAGGGAGACAGCGAGAGAGACTGTGAGGGAGACAGCGTGGGAGACTGTGAGGGAGACTGCGAGAGAGACTGCTATGGAGATAGCGAGAGAGACAGCGAGGGAGACAGCGAGAGAGACTTCGAGAGAGACTGCGAGGGAGACGGCGAGATAGACAGCGAGAGAGACTGCGAGGGAGACGGCGAGAGAGACAGCGAGAGAGACAGCGAGAGAGACTGTGAGGGAGACTGTGAGGGAGACTGTGAGGGAGACAGGGAGAGAGACTGCGAGAGAGACTGCGAGAGAGACAGTGAGAGGGACTGCGAGAGAGAAAGCGAGAGAGAAAGCCAGAGAGTGCGAGGGAGACAGCGAGAGAGACTGAGAGAGAGACTGAGAGAGAGACTGAGAGAGAGACTGAGAGGGAGACAGCGAGGGAGACAGCGAGGGAGACAATGAGAGAGACATCGAGAGAGACAACGAGAGAGACAACGAGAGAGACAGCGAAAGAGACTGTGAGGGAGACAGCGAAAGAGACTGTGAGGGAGACAGCGAGGGAGACAGCGAGGGAGACAGCGAGAGAGACTGCGAGAGAGACTGCGAGAGAGACTGCGAGGGAGACTGCGAGGGAGACTGCGAGGGAGACTGCGAGAGAGACTGCGAGAGAGACTGCGAGGGAGACAGCGAGAGAGAATGCGAGGGAGAAAGCGAGAGAAACTGCGAGAGAGACTGCTAGGGAAATAGCGAGAGAGACAGCGAGGGATACAGCGAGAGACACTGCGAGAGAGACTGCGAGGGAGACGGCGAGAGAGACAGCGAGAGAGACAGCGAGGGAGACAGCGAGGGAGACAGCGAGGGAGACAGCGAGAGAGACTTCGAGAGATACTGCGAGGGAGGCAGCGAGGGAGACAGCGAGGGAGACAGCGAGGGAGACAGCGAGGGAGACAGCGAGAGAGACTGCGAGAGAGACTGCGAGAGCGACTGCGAGAGCGACTGCGAGAGCGACTGCGAGAGCGACTGCTAGGGAGACAGCGAGGGAGACAGCGAGGGAGACAGCGAGGGAGACAGCGAGGGAGACAGCGAGAGAAACTGCGAGGAAGACAGCGAGAGAGACTGCGAGAGAGACGGCAAGGGAGACAGCGAGGGAGACTGCGAGGGAGAGAGCGAGGGACACAGCGAGGGAGACAGCGAGGGAGACAGCGAGGGAGACAGCGAGAGAGACTGCAAGAGAGACTGCGAGGGAGACAGCGAGAGAGACATCGAGAGAGACAGCGAGAGAGACAGCGAGAGAGACAGCGAGGGAGAAAGCGAGGGAGAAAGCGAGGGAGACAGCGAGAGAGACTGCGAGAGAGACTGCGAGAGAGACTGCGAGAGAGACTGCGAGAGAGACAGCGAGGGAGAAAGCGAGAGAGACTGCGAGAGAGACTGCGAGGGAGAAAGCGAGAGAGACTGCGAGAGAGACTGCAAGGGAGACAGCGAGAGAGACAGCGAGGGAGATAGCGAGGGAGACAGCGAGAGAGACTGCGAGAGAGACTGCGAGAGAGACTGCGAGAGAGACTGCGAGAGAGACTGCGAGAGAGACTGCGAGGGAGACAGCGAGGGAGACAGCGAGGGAGACTGTGAGGGAGACTGCGAGAGAGACTGCTATGGAGATAGCGAGAGAGACAGCGAGGGATACAGCGAGAGAGACTGCGAGAGTGACTGCGAGGGAGACGGCGAGGGAGACGGCGAGGGCGACGGCGAGAGAGAGAGCGAGAGAGAGAGCGATAGAGAGAGCGAGGGAGACAGCGAGAGAGACTTCGAGAGAGACTGCGAGGGAGACGGCGAGAGAGACAGCGAGAGAGACGGTGAGGGAGACTGTGAGGGAGACAGCGAGAGAGACAGTGAGAGGGACTGCGAGAGAGAAAGCGAGAGAGAAAGCCAGAGAGAAAGCCAGAGAGTGCGAGGGAGACAGCGAGGGAGACAGCGAGAGAGAATGCGAGAGAGACTGAGAGAGAGACTGAGAGAGAGACTGAGAGAGAGACTGAGAGGGAGACTGAGAGGGAGACTGAGAGGGAGACAGCGAGGGAGACAGCGAGGGAGACAGTGAGGGAGACAGCGAGGGAGACAGCGAGGGAGACAAGGAGAGAGACATCGAGAGAGACAGCGAAAGAGAATGCGAGAGAGACTGCAAGAGAGACATCCAGGGTGACTGCGAGGGAGACAGCAAGAGAGACTGTGAGGGAGACAGCGAGGGAGACTGTGAGGGAGACTGCGAGAGAGACTGCTATGGAGATAGCGAGAGAGACAGCGAGGGATACAGCGAGAGAAACTGCGAGACAGACTGCGAGGGAGACGGTGAGAGAGACAGCGAGAGAGACTGTGAGGGAGACTGTGAGGGAGACAGCGAGAGAGACTGCGAGAGAGACTGCGAGAGAGACTGCGAGAGAGACTGCGAGAGAGATAGTGAGAGGGACTGCGAGAGAGAAAGCCAGAGAGTGCGAGGGAGACAGCGAGGGAGACAGCGAGAGAGAATGCGAGAGAGACTGAGAGAGAGACTGAGAGGGAGACAGCGAGGGAGACAGCGAGGGAGACAGCGAGAGAGACATCGAGAGAGACATCGAGAGAGACTGAGAGGGAGACATCCAGGGTGACTGCGAGGGAGACAGCGAGAGAGACTGTGAGGGAGACAGCGAGGGAGACAACGAGAGAGACAACGAGAGAGACAGCGAAAGAGAATGCGAGAGAGACTGCGAGGGAGACAGCGAGAGAGTCTGCGAGGGAGAGAGCGAGGGAGAAAGCGAGAGAGACTGCGAGAGAGACTGCGAGGGAGACAGCGATAGAGACAGCGATAGAGACTGCGAGGGAGACAGTGAGAGAGACTGCGAGAGAGACTGCGAGGGAGACTGCGAGGGAGACTGCGAGGGAGACTGCGAGGGAGACAGCGAAAGAGACTGTGAGGGAGACAGCGAGGGAGACAGCGAGGGAGACAGCGAGAGAGACTGCGAGAGAGACTGCGAGGGAGACTGCGAGGGAGACTGCGAGGGAGACTGCGAGAGAGACTGCGAGAGAGACTGCGAGAGAGACTGCGAGGGAGACAGCGAGAGAGAATGCGAGGGAGAAAGCGAGAGAAACTGCGAGAGAGACTGCTAGGGAAATAGCGAGAGAGACAGCGAGGGATACAGCGAGAGACACTGCGAGAGAGACTGCGAGGGAGACGGCGAGAGAGAGAGCGAGAGAGACAGCGAGGGAGACAGCGAGGGAGACAGCGAGGGAGACAGCGAGAGAGACTTCGAGAGATACTGCGAGGGAGGCAGCGAGGGAGACAGCGAGGGAGACAGCGAGGGAGACAGCGAGAGAGACTGCGAGAGAGACTGCGAGAGAGACTGCGAGAGCGACTGCGAGAGCGACTGCTAGGGAGACAGCGAGGGAGGCAGCGAGGGAGACAGCAAGGAGACAGCGAGGGAGACAGCGAGGGAGACAGCGAGAGAAACTGCGAGGAAGACAGCGAGAGAGACTGCGAGAGAGACGGCAAGGGAGACAGTGAGGGAGACTGCGAGGGAGAGAGCGAGGGACACAGCGACAGAGACAGCGAGGGAGACAGCAAGGGAGACAGCGAGGGAGACAGCGAGGGAGACAGCGAGGGAGACAGCGAGAGAGACTGCAAGAGAGACTGCGAGGGAGACAGCGAGAGAGACAGCGAGAGAGACAGCAAGAGAGACAGCGAGAGAGACAGCGAGAGAGACAGCGAGGGAGAAAGCGAGGGAGAAAGCGAGGGAGACAGCGAGAGAGACTGCGAGAGAGACTGCGAGGGAGAAAGCGAGAGAGACTGCGAGAGAGACTGCAAGGGAGACAGCGAGAGAGACAGCGAGGGAGATAGCGAGGGAGACTGCGAGAGAGACTGCGAGAGAGACTGCGAGAGAGACTGCGAGAGAGACTGCGAGAGAGACTGCGAGAGAGACTGCGAGAGAGACTGCGAGGGAGACAGCGAGGGAGACAGCGAGGGAGACTGTGAGGGAGACTGCAAGAGAGACTGCTATGGAGATAGCGAGAGAGACAGCGAGGGATACAGCGAGAGAGACTGCGAGAGTGACTGCGAGGGAGACGGCGAGAGAGGCAGCGAGAGAGGCAGTGAGAGAGACGGTGAGGGAGACTGTGAGGGAGACAGCGAGAGAGAGAGCGAGAGAGAGAGCGAGAGAGAGAGCGAGAGAGAGAGCGAGGGAGACAGCGAGAGAGACTTCGAGAGAGACTGCGAGGGAGACGGCGAGAGAGGCAGCGAGAGAGGCAGTGAGAGAGACGGTGAGGGAGACTGTGAGGGAGACAGCGAGAGAGACAGTGAGAGGGACTGCGAGAGAGAAAGCGAGAGAGAAAGCCAGAGAGAAAGCCAGAGAGTGCGAGGGAGACAGCGAGGGAGACAGCGAGAGAGAATGCGAGAGAGACTGAGAGAGAGACTGAGAGAGAGACTGAGAGAGAGACTGAGAGAGAGACTGAGAGGGAGACTGAGAGGGAGACTGAGAGGGAGACAGCGAGAGAGACTGAGAGAGACAGCGAGAGACAGCGAGAGAGACAGCGAGGGAGACAGCGAGGGAGACAGCGAGGGAGACTGCGAGGGAGACTGCGAGGGAGACAGCGAGAGAGTCTGCGAGGGAGAGAGCGAGGGAGAAAGCGAGAGAGACTGCGAGAGAGACTGCGAGGGAGACAGCGATAGAGACAGCGATAGAGACTGCGAGGGAGACAGTGAGAGAGACTGCGAGAGAGACTGCGAGGGAGACTGCGAGGGAGACTGCGAGGGAGACTGCGAGGGAGACAGCGAAAGAGACTGTGAGGGAGACAGCGAGGGAGACAGCGAGGGAGACAGCGAGAGAGACTGCGAGAGAGACTGCGAGGGAGACTGCGAGGGAGACTGCGAGGGAGACTGCGAGAGAGACTGCGAGAGAGACTGCGAGAGAGACTGCGAGGGAGACAGCGAGAGAGAATGCGAGGGAGAAAGCGAGAGAAACTGCGAGAGAGACTGCTAGGGAAATAGCGAGAGAGACAGCGAGGGATACAGCGAGAGACACTGCGAGAGAGACTGCGAGGGAGACGGCGAGAGAGAGAGCGAGAGAGACAGCGAGGGAGACAGCGAGGGAGACAGCGAGGGAGACAGCGAGAGAGACTTCGAGAGATACTGCGAGGGAGGCAGCGAGGGAGACAGCGAGGGAGACAGCGAGGGAGACAGCGAGAGAGACTGCGAGAGAGACTGCGAGAGAGACTGCGAGAGCGACTGCGAGAGCGACTGCTAGGGAGACAGCGAGGGAGGCAGCGAGGGAGACAGCAAGGAGACAGCGAGGGAGACAGCGAGGGAGACAGCGAGAGAAACTGCGAGGAAGACAGCGAGAGAGACTGCGAGAGAGACGGCAAGGGAGACAGTGAGGGAGACTGCGAGGGAGAGAGCGAGGGACACAGCGACAGAGACAGCGAGGGAGACAGCAAGGGAGACAGCGAGGGAGACAGCGAGGGAGACAGCGAGGGAGACAGCGAGAGAGACTGCAAGAGAGACTGCGAGGGAGACAGCGAGAGAGACAGCGAGAGAGACAGCAAGAGAGACAGCGAGAGAGACAGCGAGAGAGACAGCGAGGGAGAAAGCGAGGGAGAAAGCGAGGGAGACAGCGAGAGAGACTGCGAGAGAGACTGCGAGGGAGAAAGCGAGAGAGACTGCGAGAGAGACTGCAAGGGAGACAGCGAGAGAGACAGCGAGGGAGATAGCGAGGGAGACTGCGAGAGAGACTGCGAGAGAGACTGCGAGAGAGACTGCGAGAGAGACTGCGAGAGAGACTGCGAGAGAGACTGCGAGAGAGACTGCGAGGGAGACAGCGAGGGAGACAGCGAGGGAGACTGTGAGGGAGACTGCAAGAGAGACTGCTATGGAGATAGCGAGAGAGACAGCGAGGGATACAGCGAGAGAGACTGCGAGAGTGACTGCGAGGGAGACGGCGAGAGAGGCAGCGAGAGAGGCAGTGAGAGAGACGGTGAGGGAGACTGTGAGGGAGACAGCGAGAGAGAGAGCGAGAGAGAGAGCGAGAGAGAGAGCGAGAGAGAGAGCGAGGGAGACAGCGAGAGAGACTTCGAGAGAGACTGCGAGGGAGACGGCGAGAGAGGCAGCGAGAGAGGCAGTGAGAGAGACGGTGAGGGAGACTGTGAGGGAGACAGCGAGAGAGACAGTGAGAGGGACTGCGAGAGAGAAAGCGAGAGAGAAAGCCAGAGAGAAAGCCAGAGAGTGCGAGGGAGACAGCGAGGGAGACAGCGAGAGAGAATGCGAGAGAGACTGAGAGAGAGACTGAGAGAGAGACTGAGAGAGAGACTGAGAGAGAGACTGAGAGGGAGACTGAGAGGGAGACTGAGAGGGAGACAGCGAGAGAGACTGAGAGAGACAGCGAGAGACAGCGAGAGAGACAGCGAGGGAGACAGCGAGGGAGACAGCGAGGGAGACTGCGAGGGAGACTGCGAGGGAGACAGCGAGAGAGTCTGCGAGGGAGAGAGCGAGGGAGAAAGCGAGAGAGACTGCGAGAGAGACTGCGAGGGAGACAGCGATAGAGACTGCGAGGGAGACAGCGAGAGAGACAGCGAGAGAGACTGCGAGGGAGACAGCGAGAGAGACTGCGAGGGAGACTGCGAGAGAGACTGCGAGAGAGACTCTGCGAGAGACTGCGAGGGAGACAGCAAGAGAGACTGTGAGGGAGACAGCGAGGGAGACAGCGAGAGAGACTGCGAGGGAGACAGCGAGGGAGACGGTGAGAGCGACAGCGAGAGAGACTGCGAGAGAGACTGCGAGAGAGACTGCGAGAGAGACTGCGAGAGAGATAGTGAGAGGGACTGCGAGAGAGAAAGCCAGAGAGTGCGAGGGAGACAGCGAGGGAGACAGCGAGAGAGAATGCGAGAGAGACTGAGAGAGAGACTGAGAGGGAGATAGCGAGGGAGACAGCGAGAGAGACATCGAGAGAGACATCGAGAGAGACTGAGAGGGAGACATCCAGGGAGACAGCGAGAGAGACTGTGAGGGAGACAGCGAGGGAGACAACGAGAGAGACAACGAGAGGGACAGCGAAAGAGAATGCGAGAGAGACTGCGAGGGAGACAGCGAGAGAGTCTGCGAGGGAGAGAGCGAGGGAGAAAGCGAGAGAGACTGCGAGAGAGACTGCGAGGGAGACAGCGATAGAGACAGCGATAGAGACTGCGAGGGAGACAGTGAGAGAGACTGTGAGAGAGACTGCGAGGGAGACTGCGAGGGAGACTGCGAGGGAGACTGCGAGGGAGACAGCGAAAGAGACTGTGAGGGAGACAGCGAGGGAGACAGCGAGGGAGACAGCGAGAGAGACTGCGAGAGAGACTGCGAGAGAGACTGCGAGGGAGACTGCGAGGGAGACTGCGAGAGAGACTGCGAGAGAGACTGCGAGAGAGACTGCGAGGGAGACAGCGAGAGAGAATGCGAGGGAGAAAGCGAGAGAAACTGCGAGAGAGACTGCTAGGGAAATAGCGAGAGAGACAGCGAGGGATACAGCGAGAGACACTGCGAGAGAGACTGCGAGGGAGACGGCGAGAGAGAGAGCGAGAGAGACAGCGAGGGAGACAGCGAGGGAGACAGCGAGAGAGACTTCGAGAGATACTGCGAGGGAGGCAGCGAGGGAGACAGCGAGGGAGACAGCGAGGGAGACAGCGAGAGAGACTGCGAGAGAGACTGCGAGAGCGACTGCGAGAGCGACTGCTAGGGAGACAGCGAGGGAGGCAGCGAGGGAGACAGCGAGGGAGACAGCGAGGGAGACAGCGAGGGAGACAGCGAGGGAGACAGCGAGAGAAACTGCGAGGAAGACAGCGAGAGAGACTGCGAGAGAGACGGCAAGGGAGACAGTGAAGGAGACTGCGAGGGAGAGAGCGAGGGACACAGCGAGGGAGAGAGCGAGGGAGACAGCGAGGGAGACAGCGAGGGAGACAGCGAGGGAGACAGCGAGGGAGACAGCGAGAGAGACTGCAAGAGAGACTGCGAGGGAGACAGCGAGAGAGACAGCGAGAGAGACAGCAAGAGAGACCAGCGAGAGAGACAGCGAGGGAGAAAGCGAGGGAGAAAGCGAGGGAGACAGCGAGAGAGACTGCGAGAGAGACTGCGAGGGAGAAAGCGAGAGAGACTGCGAGAGAGTTTGCAAGGGAGACAGCGAGAGAGACAGCGAGGGAGATAGCGAGGGAGACAGCGAGAGAGACTGCGAGAGAGACTGCGAGAGAGACTGCGAGAGAGACTGCGAGAGAGACTGCGAGGGAGACAGCGAGGGAGACAGCGAGGGAGACTGTGAGGGAGACTGCGAGAGAGACTGCTATGGAGATAGCGAGAGAGACAGCGAGGGATACAGCGAGGGATACAGCGAGAGAGACTGCGAGAGTGACTGCGAGGGAGATGGCGAGGGAGACGGCGAGGGCGACGGCGAGAGAGAGAGCGAGAGAGAGAGCGAGAGAGAGAGCGAGAGAGAGAGCGAGGGAGACAGCGAGAGAGACTTCGAGAGAGACTGCGAGGGAGACGGCGAGAGAGGCAGCGAGAGAGACTGTGAGGGAGACTGTGAGGGAGACAGCGAGAGAGACAGTGAGAGGGACTGCGAGAGAGAAAGCGAGAGAGAAAGCCAGAGAGAAAGCCAGAGAGTGCGAGGGAGACAGCGAGGGAGACAGCGAGAGAGAATGCGAGAGAGACTGAGAGAGAGACTGAGAGAGAGACTGAGAGAGAGACTGAGAGAGAGACTGAGAGGGAGACTGAGAGGGAGACTGAGAGGGAGACTGAGAGGGAGACAGCGAGAGAGACTGAGAGGGAGACAGCGAGAGACAGCGAGAGAGACAGCGAGAGACAGCGAGAGAGACAGCGAGGGAGACAGCGAGGGAGACAGCGAGGGAGACTGCGAGGGAGACTGCGAGGGAGACAGCGAGAGAGTCTGCGAGGGAGAGAGCGAGGGAGAAAGTGAGAGAGACTGCGAGAGAGACTGCGAGGGAGACAGCGATAGAGACTGTGAGGGAGACAGCGAGAGAGACTGCGAGGGAGACAGCGAGAGAGACTGCGAGGGAGACTGCGAGAGAGACTGCGAGAGAGACTCTGCGAGAGACTGCGAGGGAGACAGCAAGAGAGACTGTGAGGGAGACAGCGAGGGAGACAGCGAGAGAGACTGCGAGAGAGACAGCGAGAGAGACTGCGAGGGAGAAAGCGAGAGAAACTGCGAGAGAGACTGCTATGGAGATAGTGAGAGAGACAGCGACGGATACAGCGATAGACACTGCGAGAGAGAATGCGAGGGAGACAGCGATTGAGATGGCGAGGGAGACGGCGAGAGAGAGAGCGAGAGAGAGAGCGAGAGAGAGAGCGAGGGAGAGAGCGAGGGAGAGAGCGAGGGAGACAGCGAGGGAGACAGCGAGGGAGACAGCGAGGGAGACAGCGAAGGAGACAGCGAAGGAGACAGCGAGGTAGACAGCGAGGTAGACAGCGAGAGAGACAGCGAGAGAGACAGCGAGAGAGACAGCGAGAGAGACTTCGAGAGACTGCGAGGGAGGCAGCGAGGGAGACAGCGAGGGAGACAGCGACAGAGCCTGTGAGAGAGACTGCGAGGGACACAGCGAGAGAGACTGCGAGGGAGACAACGAGAGAGAATGCGAGAGAGATCGCGTGAGACAGCGAGGGAGACAGCGAGGGAGATAGCGAGGGAGACTGCGAGAGAGACTGCGAGGGAGACAGCGAGGGAGACAGCGAGGGAGACAGCGAGGGAGACAGCGAGGGAGACTGCAAGAGAGACTGCGAGGGAGACAGCGAGGGAGACAGCGAGGGAGACAGCGAGAGAAACTGCGAGAGAAACTGCGAGGAAGACTGCGAGAGAGACTGCGAGGGAGACTGCGAGGGAGACTGCGAGGGAGACTGCGAGGGAGACTGCGAGGGAGACTGCGAGGGAGAAAGCGAGAGAGACTGCGAGAGAGACTGCAAGGGAGACAGCGAGAGAGACAGCGAGGGAGATAGCGAGGGAGATAGCGAGAGAGACTGCGAGAGAGACTGCGAGAGAGACTGCGTGGGAGACAGCGAGGGAGACTGTGAGGGAGACTGCGAGAGAGACTGCTATGGAGATAGCGAGAGAGACAGCGAGGGATACAGCGAGAGAGACTGCGAGAGTGACTGCGAGAGAAACTGCGAGAGAGACTGCTATGGAGATAGTGAGAGAGACAGCGAGGGATACAGCGATAGACACTGCGAGAGAGAATGCGAGGGAGACAGCGATTGAGACGGCGAGGGAGACGGCGAGGTAGACAGCGAGAGAGAGAGCGAGAGAGACAGCGAAAGAGACTTCGAGAGAGACTGCGAGGGAGGCAGCGAGGGAGACAGCGAGGGAGACAGCAAGGGAGACGGCGACAGAGACAGCGACAGAGCCTGTGAGAGAGACTGCGAGGGACACAGCGAGAGAGACTGCGAGGGAGACAACGAGGGAGACTGTGAGGGAGACTGCGAGAGAGACTGTGAGGGAGACAGCGAGGGAGACTGTGAGGGAGACTGCGAGAGAGACTGCTATGGAGATAGCGAGAGAGACAGCGAGGGATACAGCGAGAGAAACTGCGAGAGAGACTGCGAGGGAGACGGCGAGGGAGACGGTGAGAGCGACAGCGAGAGAGACAGCGAGGGAGACAGCGAGAGAGACTTCGAGAGAGACTGCGAGGGAGACGGCGAGAGAGACAGCGAGAGAGACAGCGAGAGAGACAGCGAGAGAGACAGCGAGAGAGACTGTGAGGGAGACTGTGAGGGAGACAGCGAGAGAGACTGCGAGAGAGACTGCGAGAGAGACTGCGAGAGAGACTGCGAGAGAGATAGTGAGAGGGACTGCGAGAGAGAAAGCCAGAGAGTGCGAGGGAGACAGCGAGGGAGACAGCGAGAGAGAATGCGAGAGAGACTGAGAGAGAGACTGAGAGGGAGACAGCGAGGGAGACAGCGAGAGAGACATCGAGAGAGACATCGAGAGAGACTGAGAGGGAGACATCCAGGGTGACTGCGAGGGAGACAGCGAGAGAGACTGTGAGGGAGACAGCGAGGGAGACAACGAGAGAGACAACGAGAGAGACAGCGAAAGAGAATGCGAGAGAGACTGCGAGGGAGACAGCGAGAGAGTCTGCGAGGGAGAGAGCGAGGGAGAAAGCGAGAGAGACTGCGAGAGAGACTGCGAGGGAGACAGCGATAGAGAAAGCGATAGAGACTGCGAGGGAGACAGTGAGAGAGACTGCGAGAGAGACTGCGAGGGAGACTGCGAGGGAGACTGGGAGGGAGACTGGGAGGGAGACTGCGAGGGAGACAGCGAAAGAGACTGTGAGGGAGACAGCGAGGGAGACAGCGAGGGAGACAGCGAGAGAGACTGCGAGAGAGACTGCGAGAGAGACTGCGAGGGAGACTGCGAGGGAGACTGCGAGGGAGACTGCGAGAGAGACTGCGAGAGAGACTGCGAGAGAGACTGCGAGGGAGACAGCGAGAGAGAATGCGAGGGAGAAAGCGAGAGAAACTGCGAGAGAGACTGCTAGGGAAATAGCGAGAGAGACAGCGAGGGATACAGCGAGAGACACTGCGAGAGAGACTGCGAGGGAGACGGCGAGAGAGAGAGCGAGAGAG
Organism: Heterodontus francisci; assembly: GCF_036365525.1. NCBI lineage: Eukaryota > Metazoa > Chordata > Chondrichthyes > Heterodontiformes > Heterodontidae > Heterodontus > Heterodontus francisci. The sequence continues at coordinate 106,550,945 of NC_090385.1, read as the reverse complement.
ACAGCGAGGGAGACAGCGAGGGAGACAGCGAGGGAGACAGCGAGGGAGACTTCGAGAGATACTGCGAGGGAGACAGCGAGGGAGACAGCGAGGGAGACAGCGAGAGAGACTGCGAGAGAGACTGCGAGAGAGACTGCGAGAGAGACTGCGAGAGCAACTGCGAGAGCGACTGCTAGGGAGACAGCGAGGGAGACAGCGAGGGAGACAGCGAGGGAGACAGCGAGGGAGACAGCGAGGGAGACAGCGAGGGAGACAGCGAGAGAAACTGCGAGGAAGACAGCGAGAGAGACTGCGAGAGAGACGGCAAGGGAGACAGTGAGGGAGACTGCGAGGGAGAGAGCGAGGGACACAGCGAGGGAGACAGCGAGGGAGACAGCGAGGGAGACAGCGAGGGAGACAGCGAGGGAGCCAGCGAGAGAGACAGCGAGAGAGACTGCAAGAGAGACTGCGAGGGAGACAGCGAGAGAGACAGCGAGAGAGACAGCGAGAGAGACAGCGAGAGAGACAGCGAGGGAGAAAGCGAGGGAGAAAGCGAGGGAGACAGCGAGAGAGACTGCGAGAGAGACTGCGAGGGAGAAAGCGAGAGAGACTGCGAGAGAGACTGCAAGGGAGACAGCGAGAGAGACAGCGAGGGAGATAGCGAGAGAGACTGCGAGAGAGACTGCGAGAGAGACTGCGAGAGAGACTGCGAGAGAGACTGCGAGAGAGACTGCGAGGGAGACAGCGAGGGAGACAGCGAGGGAGACTGTGAGGGAGACTGCGAGAGAGACTGCTATGGAGATAGCAAGAGAGACAGCGAGGGATACAGCGAGAGAGACTGCGAGAGTGACTGCGAGGGAGACGGCGAGGGAGACGGCGAGGGCGACGGCGAGAGAGAGAGCGAGAGAGAGAGCGAGAGAGAGAGCGAGGGAGACAGCGAGAGAGACTTCGAGAGAGACTTCGAGAGAGACTGCGAGGGAGACGGCGAGAGAGGCAGTGAGAGAGACTGTGAGGGAGACTGTGAGGGAGACAGCGAGAGAGACAGTGAGAGGGACTGCGAGAGAGAAAGCGAGAGAGAAAGCCAGAGAGAAAGCCAGAGAGTGCGAGGGAGACAGCGAGGGAGACAGCGAGAGAGAATGCGAGAGAGACTGAGAGAGAGACTGAGAGAGAGACTGAGAGAGAGACTGAGAGGGAGACTGAGAGGGAGACTGAGAGGGAGACAGCGAGGGAGACAGCGAGGGAGACAGCGAGGGAGACAATGAGAGAGACATCGAGAGAGACAGCGAGAGAGACATCCAGGGTGACTGCGAGGGAGACAGCAAGAGAGACTGTGAGGGAGACAGCGAGGGAGACTGTGAGGGAGACTGCGAGAGAGACTGCTATGGAGATAGCGAGAGAGACAGCGAGGGATACAGCGAGAGAGACTGCGAGAGAGACTGCGAGGGAGACGGCGAGGGAGACGGTGAGAGCGACAGAGAGAGAGACAGCGAGAGAGACAGCGAGAGAGACTGTGAGGGAGACTGTGAGGGAGACAGCGAGAGAGACTGCGAGAGAGACTGCGAGAGAGACAGTGAGAGGGACTGCGAGAGAGAAAGCCAGAGAGTGCGAGGGAGACAGCGAGGGAGACAGCGAGAGAGAATGCGAGAGAGACTGAGAGAGAGACTGAGAGGGAGACAGCGAGGGAGACAGCGAGAGAGACATCGAGAGAGACATCGAGAGAGACTGAGAGGGAGACATCCAGGGTGACTGCGAGGGAGACAGCGAGAGAGACTGTGAGGGAGACAGCGAGGGAGACTGTGAGGGAGACTGCGAGAGAGACTGCTATGGAGATAGCGAGAGAGACAGCGAGGGAGACAGCGAGAGAGACTTCGAGAGAGACTGCGAGGGAGACGGCGAGATAGACAGCGAGAGAGACTGCGAGGGAGACGGCGAGAGAGACGGCGAGAGAGACAGCGAGAGAGACAGCGAGAGAGACTGTGAGGGAGACTGTGAGGGAGACTGTGAGGGAGACTGTGAGGGAGACTGTGAGGGAGACAGCGAGAGAGACTGCGAGAGAGACTGCGAGAGAGACTGCGAGAGAGACAGTGAGAGGGACTGCGAGAGAGAAAGCGAGAGAGAAAGCCAGAGAGTGCGAGGGAGACAGCGAGAGAGACTGAGAGAGAGACTGAGAGAGAGACTGAGAGAGAGACAGCGAGGGAGACAGCGAGGGAGACAATGAGAGAGACATCGAGAGAGACAACGAGAGAGACAACGAGAGAGACAGCGAAAGAGAATGCGAGAGAGACTGCGAGTGAGACAGCGAGAGAGTCTGCGAGTGAGACAGCGAGAGAGTCTGCGAGGGAGAGAGCGAGGGAGAAAGCGAGAGAGACAGCGAGAGAGACTGCGAGAGAGACTGCGAGAGAGAAAGCGAGAGAGACTGCGAGGGAGACAGCGAGAGAGAATGCGAGGGAGAAAGCGAGAGAAACTGCTAGGGAAATAGCGAGAGAGACAGCGAGGGATACAGCGAGAGACACTGCGAGAGAGACTGCGAGGGAGACGGCGAGAGAGAGAGCGAGAGAGACAGCGAGGGAGACAGCGAGGGAGACAGCGAGGGAGACAGCGAGGGAGACTTCGAGAGATACTGCGAGGGAGACAGCGAGGGAGACAGCGAGGGAGACAGCGAGGGAGACAGCGAGGGAGACAGCGAGAGAGACTGCGAGAGAGACTGCGAGAGAGACTGCGAGAGCGACTGCTAGGGAGACAGCGAGGGAGACAGCGAGGGAGACAGCGAGGGAGACAGCGAGGGAGACAGCGAGGGAGACAGCGAGAGAAACTGCGAGGAAGACAGCGAGAGAGACTGCGAGAGAGACGGCAAGGGAGACAGTGAGGGAGACTGCGAGGGAGAGAGCGAGGGACACAGCGAGGGAGACAGCGAGGGAGACAGCGAGGGAGACAGCGAGAGAGACAGCGAGAGAGACTGCAAGAGAGGCTGCGAGGGAGACAGCGAGGGAGACAGCGAGAGAGACAGCGAGAGAGACAGCAAGAGAGACAGCGAGAGAGACAGCGAGAGAGACAGCGAGGGAGAAAGCGAGGGAGAAAGCGAGGGAGACAGCGAGAGAGACTGCGAGAGAGACTGCGAGGGAGAAAGCGAGAGAGACTGCGAGAGAGACTGCAAGGGAGACAGCGAGAGAGAGAGCGAGAGAGAGAGCGAGAGAGAGAGCGAGAGAGAGAGCGAGGGAGACAGCGAGAGAGACTTCGAGAGAGACTGCGAGGGAGACGGCGAGAGAGGCAGCGAGAGAGACTGTGAGGGAGACTGTGAGGGAGACTGTGAGGGAGACAGCGAGAGAGACAGTGAGAGGGACTGCGAGAGAGAAAGCGAGAGAGAAAGCCAGAGAGAAAGCCAGAGAGTGCGAGGGAGACAGCGAGGGAGACAGCGAGAGAGAATGCGAGAGAGACTGAGAGAGAGACTGAGAGAGAGACTGAGAGAGAGACTGAGAGGGAGACTGAGAGGGAGACTGAGAGGGAGACTGAGAGGGAGACAGCGAGAGAGACTGAGAGGGAGACAGCGAGAGACAGCGAGAGAGACAGCGAGAAACAGCGAGAGAGACAGCGAGGGAGACAGCGAGGGAGACAGCGAGGGAGACTGCGAGGGAGACTGCGAGGGAGACAGCGAGAGAGTCTGCGAGGGAGAGAGCGAGGGAGAGAGCGAGGGAGAAAGCGAGAGAGACTGCGAGAGAGACTGCGAGGGAGACAGCGATAGAGACTGTGAGGGAGACAGCGAGAGAGACTGCGAGGGAGACAGCGAGAGAGACTGCGAGGGAGACTGCGAGAGAGACTGCGAGAGAGACTCTGCGAGAGACTGCGAGGGAGACAGCAAGAGAGACTGTGAGGGAGACAGCGAGGGAGACAGCGAGAGAGACTGCGAGAGAGACAGCGAGAGAGACTGCGAGGGAGAAAGCGAGAGAAACTGCGAGAGAGACTGCTATGGAGATAGTGAGAGAGACAGCGACGGATACAGCGATAGACACTGCGAGAGAGAATGCGAGGGAGACAGCGATTGAGATGGCGAGGGAGACGGCGAGAGAGAGAGCGAGAGAGAGAGCGAGAGAGAGAGCGAGGGAGAGAGCGAGGGAGAGAGCGAGGGAGAGAGCGAGGGAGACAGCGAGGGAGACAGCGAGTGAGACAGCGAGGGAGACAGCGAAGGAGACAGCGAAGGAGACAGCGAGGTAGACAGCGAGGTAGACAGCGAGAGAGACAGCGAGAGAGACAGCGAGAGAGACAGCGAGAGAGACTTCGAGAGACTGCGAGGGAGGCAGCGAGGGAGACAGCGAGGGAGACAGCGACAGAGCCTGTGAGAGAGACTGCGAGGGACACAGCGAGAGAGACTGCGAGGGAGACAACGAGAGAGAATGCGAGAGAGATCGCGTGAGACAGCGAGGGAGACAGCGAGGGAGATAGCGAGGGAGACTGCGAGAGAGACAGCGAGGGAGACAGCGAGGGAGACAGCGAGGGAGACAGCGAGGGAGACAGCGAGGGAGACTGCAAGAGAGACTGCGAGGGAGACAGCGAGGGAGACAGCGAGGGAGACAGCGAGAGAAACTGCGAGAGAAACTGCGAGGAAGACTGCGAGAGAGACTGCGAGGGAGACTGCGAGGTAGACTGCGAGGGAGACTGCGAGGAAGACTGCGAGGGAGACTGCGAGGGAGAAAGCGAGAGAGACTGCGAGAGAGACTGCAAGGGAGACAGCGAGAGAGACAGCGAGGGAGATAGCGAGGGAGATAGCGAGAGAGACTGCGAGAGAGACTGCGAGAGAGACTGCGAGGGAGACAGCGAGGGAGACTGTGAGGGAGACTGCGAGAGAGACTGCTATGGAGATAGCGAGAGAGACAGCGAGGGATACAGCGAGAGAGACTGCGAGAGTGACTGCGAGAGAAACTGCGAGAGAGACTGCTATGGAGATAGTGAGAGAGACAGCGAGGGATACAGCGATAGACACTGCGAGAGAGAATGCGAGGGAGACAGCGATTGAGACGGCGAGGGAGACGGCGAGGTAGACAGCGAGAGAGAGAGCGAGAGAGACAGCGAAAGAGACTTCGAGAGAGACTGCGAGGGAGGCAGCGAGGGAGACAGCGAGGGAGACAGCAAGGGAGACGGCGACAGAGACAGCGACAGAGCCTGTGAGAGAGACTGCGAGGGACACAGCGAGAGAGACTGCGAGGGAGACAACGAGAGAGAATGCGAGAGAGATCGCGTGAGACAGCGAGGGAGACAGCGAGGGAGACAGCGAGGGAGAGAGCGAGAGACACAGCGAGGGAGACAGCGAGAGAGACAGCGAGAGAGACTGCAAGAGAGACTGCAAGAGAGACTGCAAGAGAGACTGCAAGAGAGACTGCAAGGGAGAGAGCGAGAGAGACTGCGAGAGAGACAGTGAGAGAGACAGCGAGAGAGACTGCAAGAGAGACTGCGAGAGAGACTGCGAGAGAGACTGCGAGAGAGACTGTGAGGGAGACTGTGAGAGAGACTGCTATGGAGATAGCGAGAGAGACAGCGAGGGATACAGCGAGAGAGACTGCGAGAGTGACTGCGAGAGAAACTGCGAGAGAGACTGCTATGGAGATAGTGACAGAGACAGCGAGGGATACAGCGATAGACACTGCGAGAGAGAATGCGAGGGAGACAGCGATTGAGACGGCGAGGGAGACGGCGAGAGAGAGAGTGAGAGAGACAGCGAGGGAGACAGCGAGGGAGACAGCGAGGGAGACAGCGAGGGAGACAGCGAGGGAGACAGCGAGAGAAACTGCGAGGAAGACTGCGACAGAGACTGCGAGAGAGACTGCGAGAGAGACTGCGAGAGAGACTGCGAGAGAGACTGCGAGAGAGACTGCGAGGGAGAAAGCGAGAGAGACTGCGAGAGAGACTGCGAGAGAGACTGCGAGAGAGAAAGCGAGAGAGACTGCGAGGGAGACTGCAAGGGAGACAGCGAGAGAGACAGCGAGGGAGATAGCGAGAGAGACTGCGAGGGAGACAGCGAGGGAGACTGTGAGGGAGACTGCGAGAGAGACTGCTATGGAGATAGCGAGAGAGACAGCGAGGGATACAGCGAGAGAGACTGCGAGAGTGACTGCGAGGGAGACGGCGAGGGAGACGACGAGGGCGACGGCGAGAGAGAGAGCGAGAGAGACAGCGAGGGAGACAGCGAGAGAGACTTCGAGAGAGACTTCGAGAGAGACGGCGAGGGAGACGGCGAGAGAGACAGCGAGAGAGGCAGCGAGAGAGACTGTGAGGGAGACAGCGAGAGAGACAGCGAGAGAGACTGCGAGAGAGACTGCGAGAGAGACAGTGAGAGGGACTGCGAGAGAGAAAGCCAGAGAGTGCGAGGGAGACAGCGAGGGAGACAGCGAGAGAGAATGCGAGAGAGACTGAGAGAGAGACTGAGAGGGAGACAGCGAGGGAGACAGCGAGGGAGACAACGAGAGAGACATCGAGAGAGACATCGAGAGAGACTGAGAGGGAGACATCCAGGGTGACTGCGAGGGAGACAGCGAGAGAGACTGTGAGGGAGACAGCGAGGGAGACTGTGAGGGAGACTGCGAGAGAGACTGCTATGGAGATAGCGAGAGAGACAGCGAGGGAGACAGCGAGAGAGACTTCGAGAGAGACTGCGAGGGAGACGGCGAGATAGACAGCGAGAGAGACTGCGAGGGAGACGGCGAGAGAGACAGCGAGAGAGACAGCGAGAGAGACTGTGAGGGAGACTGTGAGGGAGACTGTGAGGGAGACTGTGAGGGAGACAGCGAGAGAGACTGCGAGAGAGACTGCGAGAGAGACAGTGAGAGGGACTGCGAGATAGAAAGCGAGAGAGAAAGCCAGAGAGTGCGAGGGAGACAGCGAGAGAGACTGAGAGAGAGACTGAGAGAGAGACTGAGAGAGAGACTGAGAGAGAGACTGAGAGGGAGACAGCGAGGGAGACAATGAGAGAGACATCGAGAGAGACAACGAGAGAGACAACGAGAGAGACAGCGAAAGAGACTGTGAGGGAGACAGCGAAAGAGACTGTGAGGGAGACAGCGAGGGAGAAAGCGAGAGAGACTGCGAGAGAGACTGCGAGGGAGACTGCGAGGGAGACTGCGAGGGAGACTGCGAGAGAGACTGCGAGAGAGACTGCGAGAGAGACTGCGAGGGAGACAGCGAGAGAGAATGCGAGGGAGAAAGCGAGAGAAACTGCGAGAGAGACTGCTAGGGAAATAGCGAGAGAGACAGCGAGGGATAAAGCGAGAGACACTGCGAGAGAGACTGCGAGGGAGACGGCGAGAGAGACAGCGAGAGAGACAGCGAGGGAGACAGCGAGGGAGACAGCGAGAGAGACTTCGAGAGATACTGCGTGGGAGGCAGCGAGGGAGACAGCGAGGGAGACAGCGAGGGAGACAGCGAGGGAGACAGCGAGAGAGACTGCGAGAGAGACTGCGAGAGCGACTGCGAGAGCGACTGCTAGGGAGACAGCGAGGGAGGCAGCGAGGGAGACAGCGAGGGAGACAGCGAGGGAGACAGCGAGGGAGACAGCGAGGGAGACAGCGAGAGAAACTGCGAGGAAGACTGCGAGAGAGACGGCAAGGGAGACAGTGAGGGAGACTGCGAGGGAGAGAGCGAGGGACACAGCGAGGGAGACAGCGAGGGAGACAGCGAGGGAGACAGCGAGGGCGACAGCGAGAGAGACTGCAAGAGAGACTGCGAGGGAGACAGCGAGAGAGACAGCGAGAGAGACAGCAAGAGAGACAGCGAGAGAGACAGCGAGAGAGACAGCGAGGGAGAAAGCGAGGGAGAAAGCGAGGGAGACAGCGAGAGAGACTGCGAGAGAGACTGCGAGAGAGACAGCGAGGGAGAAAGCGAGAGAGACTGCGAGAGAGACTGCGAGGGAGAAAGCGAGAGAGACTGCGAGAGAGACTGCAAGGGAGACAGCGAGAGAGACAGCGAGGGAGATAGCGAGGGAGACAGCGAGATAGACTGCGAGAGAGACTGCGAGAGAGACTGCGAGAGAGACTGCGAGAGAGACTGCGAGAGAGACTGCGAGGGAGACAGCGAGGGAGACAGCGAGGGAGACTGTGAGGGAGACTGCGAGAGAGACTGCTATGGAGATAGCGAGAGAGACAGCGAGGGATACAGCGAGAGAGACTGCGAGAGTGACTGCGAGGGAGACGGCGACGGAGACGGCGAGGGCGAATGCGAGAGAGAGAGCGAGAGAGAGAGCGAGAGAGAGAGCGAGGGAGACAGCGAGAGAGACTTCGAGAGAGACTGCGAGGGAGACGGCGAGAGAGACAGCGAGAGAGGCAGTGAGAGAGACGGTGAGGGAGACTGTGAGGGAGACAGCGAGAGAGACAGTGAGAGGGACTGCGAGAGAGAAAGCCAGAGAGAAAGCCAGAGAGAAAGCCAGAGAGTGCGAGGGAGACAGCGAGGGAGACAGCGAGAGAGAATGCGAGAGAGACTGAGAGAGAGACTGAGAGAGAGACTGAGAGAGAGACTGAGAGGGAGACTGAGAGGGAGACTGAGAGGGAGACAGCGAGGGAGACAGCGAGGGAGACAGCGAGGGAGACAACGAGAGAGACATCGAGAGAGACAGCGAAAGAGAATGCGAGAGAGACTGCAAGAGAGACATCCAGGGTGACTGTGAGGGAGACAGCAAGAGAGACTGTGAGGGAGACAGCGAGGGAGACTGTGAGGGAGACTGCGAGAGAGACTGCTATGGAGATAGCGAGAGAGACAGCGAGGGATACAGCGAGAGAAACTGCGAGAGAGACTGCGAGGGAGACGGCGAGGGAGACGGTGAGAGCGACAGCGAGAGAGACAGCGAGGGAGACAGCGAGAGAGACTTCGAGAGAGACTGCGAGGGAGACGGCGAGAGAGACAGCGAGAGAGACAGCGAGAGAGACAGCGAGAGAGACAGCGAGAGAGACTGTGAGGGAGACTGTGAGGGAGACAGCGAGAGAGACTGCGAGAGAGACTGCGAGAGAGACTGCGAGAGAGACTGCGAGAGAGATAGTGAGAGGGACTGCGAGAGAGAAAGCCAGAGAGTGCGAGGGAGACAGCGAGGGAGACAGCGAGAGAGAATGCGAGAGAGACTGAGAGAGAGACTGAGAGGGAGACAGCGAGGGAGACAGCGAGAGAGACATCGAGAGAGACATCGAGAGAGACTGAGAGGGAGACGTCCAGGGTGACTGCGAGGGAGACAGCGAGAGAGACTGTGAGGGAGACAGCGAGGGAGACAACGAGAGAGACAACGAGAGAGACAACGAAAGAGAATGCGAGAGAGACTGCGAGGGAGACAGCGAGAGAGTCTGCGAGGGAGAGAGCGAGGGAGAAAGCGAGAGAGACTGCGAGAGAGACTGCGAGGGAGACAGCGATAGAGACAGCGATAGAGACTGCGAGGGAGACAGTGAGAGAGACTGCGAGAGAGACTGCGAGGGAGACTGCGAGGGAGACTGGGAGGGAGACTGGGAGGGAGACTGCGAGGGAGACAGCGAAAGAGACTGTGAGGGAGACAGCGAGGGAGACAGCGAGGGAGACAGCGAGGGAGACAGCGAGAGAGACTGCGAGAGAGACTGCGAGAGAGACTGCGAGGGAGACTGCGAGGGAGACTGCGAGGGAGACTGCGAGAGAGACTGCGAGAGAGACTGCGAGAGAGACTGCGAGGGAGACAGCGAGAGAGAATGCGAGGGAGAAAGCGAGAGAAACTGCGAGAGAGACTGCTAGGGAAATAGCGAGAGAGACAGCGAGGGATACAGCGAGAGACACTGCGAGAGAGACTGCGAGGGAGACGGCGAGAGAGAGAGCGAGAGAGACAGCGAGGGAGACAGCGAGGGAGACAGCGAGGGAGACAGCGAGGGAGACTTCGAGAGATACTGCGAGGGAGGCAGCGAGGGAGACAGCGAGGGAGACAGCGAGAGAGACTGCGAGAGAGACTGCGAGAGAGACTGCGAGAGAGACTGCGAGAGCGACTGCGAGAGCGACTGCTAGGGAGACAGCGAGGGAGACAGCGAGGGAGACAGCGAGGGAGACAGCGAGGGAGACAGAGAGGGAGACAGCGAGGGAGACAGCGAGAGAAACTGCGAGGAAGACAGCGAGAGAGACTGCGAGAGAGACGGCAAGGGAGACAGTGAGGGAGACTGCGAGGGAGAGAGCGAGGGACACAGCGAGGGAGACAGCGAGGGAGACAGCGAGGGAGACAGCGAGGGAGACAGCGAGGGAGACAGCGAGAGAGACAGCGAGAGAGACTGCAAGAGAGACTGCGAGGGAGACAGCGAGAGAGACAGCGAGAGAGACAGCGAGAGAGACAGCGAGAGAGACAGCGAGGGAGAAAGCGAGGGAGAAAGCGAGGGAGACAGCGAGAGAGACTGCGAGAGAGACTGCGAGGGAGAAAGCGAGAGAGACTGCGAGAGAGACTGCAAGGGAGACAGCGAGAGAGACAGCGAGGGAGATAGCGAGAGAGACTGCGAGAGAGACTGCGAGAGAGACTGCGAGAGAGACTGCGAGAGAGACTGCGAGAGAGACTGCGAGGGAGACAGCGAGGGAGACAGCGAGGGAGACTGTGAGGCAGACTGCGAGAGAGACTGCTATGGAGATAGCAAGAGAGACAGCGAGGGATACAGCGAGAGAGACTGCGAGAGTGACTGCGAGGGAGACGGCGAGGGAGACGGCGAGGGCGACGGCGAGGGCGACGGCGAGAGAGACATCGAGAGAGACAGCGAAAGAGAATGCGAGAGAGACTGCAAGAGAGACATCCAGGGTGACTGTGAGGGAGACAGCAAGAGAGACTGTGAGGGAGACAGCGAGGGAGACTGTGAGGGAGACTGCGAGAGAGACTGCTATGGAGATAGCGAGAGAGACAGCGAGGGATACAGCGAGAGAAACTGCGAGAGAGACTGCGAGGGAGACGGCGAGGGAGACGGTGAGAGCGACAGCGAGAGAGACAGCGAGGGAGACAGCGAGAGAGACTTCGAGAGAGACTGCGAGGGAGACGGCGAGAGAGACAGCGAGAGAGACAGCGAGAGAGACAGCGAGAGAGACAGCGAGAGAGACTGTGAGGGAGACTGTGAGGGAGACAGCGAGAGAGACTGCGAGAGAGACTGCGAGAGAGACTGCGAGAGAGACTGCGAGAGAGATAGTGAGAGGGACTGCGAGAGAGAAAGCCAGAGAGTGCGAGGGAGACAGCGAGGGAGACAGCGAGAGAGAATGCGAGAGAGACTGAGAGAGAGACTGAGAGGGAGACAGCGAGGGAGACAGCGAGAGAGACATCGAGAGAGACATCGAGAGAGACTGAGAGGGAGACGTCCAGGGTGACTGCGAGGGAGACAGCGAGAGAGACTGTGAGGGAGACAGCGAGGGAGACAACGAGAGAGACAACGAAAGAGAATGCGAGAGAGACTGCGAGGGAGACAGCGAGAGAGTCTGCGAGGGAGAGAGCGAGGGAGAAAGCGAGAGAGACTGCGAGAGAGACTGCGAGGGAGACAGCGATAGAGACAGCGATAGAGACTGCGAGGGAGACAGTGAGAGAGACTGCGAGAGAGACTGCGAGGGAGACTGCGAGGGAGACTGGGAGGGAGACTGGGAGGGAGACTGCGAGGGAGACAGCGAAAGAGACTGTGAGGGAGACAGCGAGGGAGACAGCGAGGGAGACAGCGAGAGAGACTGCGAGAGAGACTGCGAGAGAGACTGCGAGGGAGACTGCGAGGGAGACTGCGAGGGAGACTGCGAGAGAGACTGCGAGAGAGACTGCGAGAGAGACTGCGAGAGAGACTGCGAGGGAGACAGCGAGAGAGAATGCGAGGGAGAAAGCGAGAGAAACTGCGAGAGAGACTGCTAGGGAAATAGCGAGAGAGACAGCGAGGGATACAGCGAGAGACACTGCGAGAGAGACTGCGAGGGAGACGGCGAGAGAGAGAGCGAGAGAGACAGCGAGGGAGACAGCGAGGGAGACAGCGAGGGAGACAGCGAGGGAGACTTCGAGAGATACTGCGAGGGAGGCAGCGAGGGAGACAGCGAGGGAGACAGCGAGAGAGACTGCGAGAGAGACTGCGAGAGAGACTGCGAGAGAGACTGCGAGAGCGACTGCGAGAGCGACTGCTAGGGAGACAGCGAGGGAGACAGCGAGGGAGACAGCGAGGGAGACAGCGAGGGAGACAGCGAGGGAGACAGCGAGGGAGACAGCGAGGGAGACAGCGAGAGAAACTGCGAGGAAGACAGCGAGAGAGACTGCGAGAGAGACGGCAAGGGAGACAGTGAGGGAGACTGCGAGGGAGAGAGCGAGGGACACAGCGAGGGAGACAGCGAGGGAGACAGCGAGGGAGACAGCGAGGGAGACAGCGAGGGAGACAGCGAGGGAGACAGCGAGAGAGACAGCGAGAGAGACTGCAAGAGAGACTGCGAGGGAGACAGCGAGAGAGACAGCGAGAGAGACAGCGAGAGAGACAGCGAGAGAGACAGCGAGGGAGAAAGCGAGGGAGAAAGCGAGGGAGACAGCGAGAGAGACTGCGAGAGAGACTGCGAGGGAGAAAGCGAGAGAGACTGCGAGAGAGACTGCAAGGGAGACAGCGAGAGAGACAGCGAGGGAGATAGCGAGAGAGACTGCGAGAGAGACTGCGAGAGAGACTGCGAGAGAGACTGCGAGAGAGACTGCGAGAGAGACTGCGAGGGAGACAGCGAGGGAGACAGCGAGGGAGACTGTGAGGGAGACTGCGAGAGAGACTGCTATGGAGATAGCAAGAGAGACAGCGAGGGATACAGCGAGAGAGACTGCGAGAGTGACTGCGAGGGAGACGGCGAGGGAGACGGCGAGGGCGACGGCGAGGGCGACGGCGAGAGAGAGAGCGAGAGAGAGAGCGAGAGAGAGAGCGAGGGAGACAGCGAGAGAGACTTCGAGAGAGACTTCGAGAGAGACTGCGAGGGAGACGGCGAGAGAGGCAGCGAGAGAGACTGTGAGGGAGACTGTGAGGGAGACAGCGAGAGAGACAGTGAGAGGGACTGCGAGAGAGAAAGCGAGAGAGAAAGCCAGAGAGAAAGCCAGAGAGTGCGAGGGAGACAGCGAGGGAGACAGCGAGAGAGAATGCGAGAGAGACTGAGAGAGAGACTGAGAGAGAGACTGAGAGAGAGACTGAGAGAGAGACTGAGAGGGAGACTGAGAGGGAGACTGAGAGGGAGACTGAGAGGGAGACTGAGAGGGAGACAGCGAGGGAGACAGCGAGGGAGACAGCGAGGGAGACAGCGAGGGAGACAACGAGAGAGACATCGAGAGAGACAGCGAGAGAGACATCCAGGGTGACTGCGAGGGAGACAGCAAGAGAGACTGTGAGGGAGACAGCGAGGGAGACTGTGAGGGAGACTGCGAGAGAGACTGCTATGGAGATAGCGAGAGAGACAGCGAGGGATACAGCGAGAGAGACTGCGAGAGAGACTGCGAGGGAGACGGCGAGGGAGACGGTGAGAGCGACAGCGAGAGAGACAGCGAGAGAGACAGCGAGAGAGACTGTGAGGGAGACTGTGAGGGAGACAGCGAGAGAGACTGCGAGAGAGACTGCGAGAGAGACAGTGAGAGGGACTGCGAGAGAGAAAGCCAGAGAGTGCGAGGGAGACAGCGAGGGAGACAGCGAGAGAGAATGCGAGAGAGACTGAGAGAGAGACTGAGAGGGAGACAGCGAGGGAGACAGCGAGAGAGACATCGAGAGAGACATTGAGAGAGACTGAGAGGGAGACATCCAGGGTGACTGCGAGGGAGACAGCGAGAGAGACTGTGAGGGAGACAGCGAGGGAGACTGTGAGGGAGACTGCGAGAGAGACTGCTATGGAGATAGCGAGAGAGACAGCGAGGGAGACAGCGAGAGAGACTTCGAGAGAGACTGCGAGGGAGACGGCGAGATAGACAGCGAGAGAGACTGCGAGGGAGACGGCGAGAGAGACGGCGAGAGAGACAGCGAGAGAGACTGTGAGGGAGACTGTGAGGGAGACTGTGAGGGAGACTGTGAGGGAGACAGCGAGAGAGACTGCGAGAGAGACTGCGAGAGAGACTGCGAGAGAGACAGTGAGAGGGACTGCGAGAGAGAAAGCGAGAGAGAAAGCCAGAGAGTGCGAGGGAGACAGCGAGAGAGACTGAGAGAGAGACTGAGAGAGAGACTGAGAGAGAGACAGCGAGGGAGACAGCGAGGGAGACAATGAGAGAGACATCGAGAGAGACAACGAGAGAGACAACGAGAGAGACAGCGAAAGAGAATGCGAGAGAGACTGCGAGTGAGACAGCGAGAGAGTCTGCGAGGGAGAGAGCGAGGGAGAAAGCGAGAGAGACAGCGAGAGAGACTGCGAGAGAGACTGCGAGAGAGAAAGCGAGAGAGACTGCGAGGGAGACAGCGAGAGAGAATGCGAGGGAGAAAGCGAGAGAAACTGCGAGAGAGACTGCTAGGGAAATAGCGAGAGAGACAGCGAGGGATACAGCGAGAGACACTGCGAGAGAGACTGCGAGGGAGACGGCGAGAGAGAGAGCGAGAGAGACAGCGAGGGAGACAGCGAGGGAGACAGCGAGGGAGACAGCGAGGGAGACTTCGAGAGATACTGCGAGGGAGACAGCGAGGGAGACAGCGAGGGAGACAGCGAGGGAGACAGCGAGAGAGACTGCGAGAGAGACTGCGAGAGAGACTGCGAGAGCGACTGCTAGGGAGACAGCGAGGGAGACAGCGAGGGAGACAGTGAGGGAGACAGCGAGGGAGACAGCGAGGGAGACAGCGAGAGAAACTGCGAGGAAGACAGCGAGAGAGACTGCGAGAGAGACGGCAAGGGAGACCGTGAGGGAGACTGCGAGGGAGAGAGCGAGGGACACAGCGAGGGAGACAGCGAGGGAGACAGCGAGGGAGACAGCGAGAGAGACAGCGAGAGAGACTGCAAGAGAGACTGCGAGGGAGACAGCGAGGGAGACAGCGAGAGAGACAGCGAGAGAGACAGCAAGAGAGACAGCGAGAGAGACAGCGAGAGAGACAGCGAGGGAGAAAGCGAGGGAGAAAGCGAGGGAGACAGCGAGAGAGACTGCGAGAGAGACTGCGAGGGAGAAAGCGAGAGAGACTGCGAGAGAGACTGCAAGGGAGACAGCGAGAGAGACAGCGAGGGAGATAGCGAGGGAGACAGCGAGAGAGACTGCGAGAGAGACTGCGAGAGAGACTGCGAGAGAGACTGCGAGAGAGACTGCGAGAGAGACTGCGAGGGAGACAGCGAGGGAGACAGCGAGGGAGACAGCGAGGGAGACTGTGAGGGAGACTGCGAGAGAGACTGCTATGGAGATAGCGAGAGAGACAGCGAGGGATACAGCGAGAGAGACTGCGAGAGTGACTGCGAGGGAGACGGCGAGGGAGACGGCGAGGGCGACGGCGAGAGAGAGAGCGAGAGAGAGAGCGAGAGAGAGAGCGAGGGAGACAGCGAGAGAGACTTCGAGAGAGACTTCGAGAGAGACTGCGAGGGAGACGGCGAGAGAGGCAGCGAGAGAGACTGTGAGGGAGACTGTGAGGGAGACAGCGAGAGAGACAGTGAGAGGGACTGCGAGAGAGAAAGCGAGAGAGAAAGCCAGAGAGAAAGCCAGAGAGTGCGAGGGAGACAGCGAGGGAGACAGCGAGAGAGAATGCGAGAGAGACTGAGAGAGAGACTGAGAGAGAGACTGAGAGAGAGACTGAGAGGGAGACTGAGAGGGAGACTGAGAGGGAGACTGAGAGGGAGACTGAGAGGGAGACAGCGAGGGAGACAGCGAGGGAGACAGCGAGGGAGACAACGAGAGAGACATCGAGAGAGACAGCGAAAGAGAATGCGAGAGAGACTGCGAGAGAGACATCCAGGGTGACTGCGAGGGAGACAGCAAGAGAGACTGTGAGGGAGACAGCGAGGGAGACTGTGAGGGAGACTGCGAGAGAGACTGCTATGGAGATAGCGAGAGAGACAGCGAGGGATACAGCGAGAGAGACTGCGAGAGAGACTGCGAGGGAGACGGCGAGGGAGACGGTGAGAGCGACAGCGAGAGAGACAGCGAGGGAGACAGTGAGAGAGACTTCGAGAGAGACTGCGAGGGAGACGGTGAGAGAGACAGCGAGAGAGACAGCGAGAGAGACTGTGAGGGAGACTGAGAGGGAGACAGCGAGAGAGACTGCGAGAGAGACTGCGAGAGAGACTGCGAGAGAGACAGTGAGAGGGACTGCGAGAGAGAAAGCCAGAGACTGAGAGGGAGACAGCGAGGGAGACAGCGAGAGAGACATCGAGAGAGACATCGAGAGAGACTGAGAGGGAGACATCCAGGGTGACTGCGAGGGAGACAGCGAGAGAGACTGTGAGGGAGACAGAGAGGGAGACTGTGAGGGAGACTGCGAGAGAGACTGCTATGGAGATAGCGGGAGAGACAGCGAGGGAGACAGCGAGAGAGACTTCGAGAGATACTGTGAGGGAGACTGTGAGGGAGACAGCGAGAGAGACTGCGAGAGAGACTGCGAGAGAGACTGCGAGAGAGACAGTGAGAGGGACTGCGAGAGGAAGCGAGAGAGAAAGCCAGAGAGTGCGAGGGAGACAGCGAGAGAGACTGAGAGAGAGACTGAGAGAGAGACTGAGAGAGAGACAGCGAGGGAGACAGCGAGGGAGACAATGAGAGAGACATCGAGAGAGACAACGAGAGAGACAACGAGAGAGACAGCGAAAGAGAATGCGAGAGAGACTGCGAGGGAGACAGCGAGAGAGTCTGCGAGGGAGAGAGCGAGGGAGAAAGCGAGAGAGACTGCGAGAGAGACTGCGAGGGAGACAGCGATAGAGACAGCGATCGAGACTGCGAGGGAGACAGCGAGAGAGACTGCGAGAGAGACTGCGAGGGAGACTGCGAGGGAGACAGCGAGAGAGACTGCGAGGGAGACAGCGAGGGAGACAGCGAGAGAGACTGCGAGAGAGACTGCGAGAGAGACTGCGAGAGAGACTGCAAGGGAGACTGCGAGGGAGACTGCGAGAGAGACTGCGAGAGAGACTGCGAGAGAGACTGCGAGAGAGACAGCGAGAGAGAATGCGAGGGAGAAAGCGAGAGAAACTGCGAGAGAGACTGCTAGGGAAATAGCGAGAGAGACAGCGAGGGATACAGCGAGAGACACTGCGAGAGAGACTGCGAGGGAGACGGCGAGAGAGAGAGCGAGGGAGACAGCGAGGGAGACAGCGAGGGAGACAGCGAGGGAGACAGCGAGAGAGACTTCGAGAGATACTGCGAGAGATACTGCGAGGGAGGCAGCGAGGGAGACAGCGAGGGAGACAGCGAGAGAGACTGCGAGAGAGACTCCGAGAGAGACTGCGAGAGCGACTGCGAGAGCGACTGCTAGGGAGACAGCGAGGGAGGCAGCGAGGGAGACAGCGAGGGAGACAGCGAGGGAGACAGCGAGGGAGACAGCGAGGGAGACAGCGAGAGAAACTGCGAGGAAGACTGTGAGAGAGACGGCAAGGGAGACAGTGAGGGAGACTGCGAGGGAGAGAGCGAGGGTCACAGCGAGGGAGACAGCGAGGGAGACAGCGAGGGAGACAGCGAGAGACACTGCGAGAGAGACTGCGAGGGAGACAGCGAGAGAGTCTGCGAGGGAGAGAGCGAGGGAGAAAGCGAGAGAGACAGCGAGAGAGACTGCGAGAGAGACTGCGAGAGAGAAAGCGAGAGAGACTGCGAGGGAGACAGCGAGAGAGAATGCGAGGGAGAAAGCGAGAGAAACTGCGAGAGAGACTGCTAGGGAAATAGCGAGAGAGACAGCGAGGGATACAGCGAGAGACACTGCGAGAGAGACTGCGAGGGAGACGGCGAGAGAGAGAGCGAGAGAGACAGCGAGGGAGACAGCGAGGGAGACAGCGAGGGAGACTTCGAGAGATACTGCGAGGGAGACAGCGAGGGAGACAGCGAGGGAGACAGCGAGGGAGACAGCGAGAGAGACTGCGAGAGAGACTGCGAGAGAGACTGCGAGAGCGACTGCGAGAGCGACTGCTAGGGAGACTGCGAGGGAGACAGCGAGGGAGACAGCGAGGGAGACAGCGAGGGAGACAGCGAGGGAGACAGCGAGAGAAACTGCGAGGAAGACAGCGAGAGAGACTGCGAGAGAGACGGCAAGGGAGACAGTGAGGGAGACTGCGAGGGAGAGAGCGAGGGACACAGCGAGGGAGACAGCGAGGGAGACAGCGAGGGAGACAGCGAGGGAGACAGCGAGAGAGACAGCGAGAGAGACTGCAAGAGAGACTGCGAGGGAGACAGCGAGGGAGACAGCGAGAGAGACAGCGAGAGAGACAGCGAGAGAGACAGCGAGAGAGACAGCGAGAGAGACAGCGAGGGAGAAAGCGAGGGAGAAAGCGAGGGAGACAGCGAGAGAGACAGCGAGGGACACAGCGAGGGAGACAGCGAGGGAGACTTCGAGAGATACTGCGAGGGAGACAGCGAGGGAGACAGCGAGGGAGACAGCGAGGGAGACAGCGAGAGAGACTGCGAGAGAGACTGCGAGAGAGACTGCGAGAGCGACTGCGAGAGCGACTGCTAGGGAGACTGCGAGGGAGACAGCGAGGGAGACAGCGAGGGAGACAGCGAGGGAGACAGCGAGGGAGACAGCGAGAGAAACTGCGAGGAAGACAGCGAGAGAGACTGCGAGAGAGACGGCAAGGGAGACAGTGAGGGAGACTGCGAGGGAGAGAGCGAGGGACACAGCGAGGGAGACAGCGAGGGAGACAGCGAGGGAGACAGCGAGGGAGACAGCGAGAGAGACAGCGAGAGAGACTGCAAGAGAGACTGCGAGGGAGACAGCGAGGGAGACAGCGAGAGAGACAGCGAGAGAGACAGCGAGAGAGACAGCGAGAGAGACAGCGAGAGAGACAGCGAGGGAGAAAGCGAGGGAGAAAGCGAGGGAGACAGCGAGAGAGACTGCGAGAGAGACTGCGAGGGAGAAAGCGAGAGAGACTGCGAGAGAGACTGCAAGGGAGACAGCGAGAGAGACAGCGAGGGAGATAGCGAGGGAGACAGCGAGAGAGACTGCGAGAGAGACTGCGAGAGAGACTGCGAGAGAGACTGCGAGGGAGACAGCGAGGGAGACAGCGAGGGAGACTGTGAGGGAGACTGCGAGAGAGACTGCTATGGAGATAGCGAGAGAGACAGCGAGGGATACAGCGAGAGAGACTGCGAGAGTGACTGCGAGGGAGACGGCGAGGGAGACGGCGAGGGCGACGGCGAGAGAGAGAGCGAGAGAGAGAGCGAGAGAGAGAGCGAGGGAGACAGCGAGAGAGACTTCGAGAGAGACTTCGAGAGAGACTGCGAGGGAGACGGCGAGAGAGGCAGCGAGAGAGACTGTGAGGGAGACTGTGAGGGAGACAGCGAGAGAGACAGTGAGAGGGACTGCGAGAGAGAAAGCGAGAGAGAAAGCCAGAGAGAAAGCCAGAGAGTGCGAGGGAGACAGCGAGGGAGACAGCGAGAGAGAATGCGAGAGAGAATGCGAGAGAGACTGAGAGAGAGACTGAGAGAGAGACTGAGAGGGAGACTGAGAGGGAGACTGAGAGGGAGACTGAGAGGGAGACTGAGAGGGAGACTGAGAGGGAGACAGCGAGGGAGACAGCGAGGGAGACAACGAGAGAGACATCGAGAGAGACAGCGAAAGAGAATGCGAGAGAGACTGCGAGAGAGACATCCAGGGTGACTGCGAGGGAGACAGCAAGAGAGACTGTGAGGGAGACAGCGAGGGAGACTGTGAGGGAGACTGCGAGAGAGACTGCTATGGAGATAGCGAGAGAGACAGCGAGGGATACAGCGAGAGAGACTGCGAGAGAGACTGCGAGGGAGACGGCGAGGGAGACGGTGAGAGCGACAGCGAGAGAGACAGCGAGGGAGACAGTGAGAGAGACTGCGAGAGAGACTGCGAGGGAGACGGTGAGAGAGACAGCGAGAGAGACAGCGAGAGAGACTGTGAGGGAGACAGCGAGAGAGACTGCGAGAGAGACTGCGAGAGAGACAGTGAGAGGGACTGCGAGAGAGAAAGCCAGAGACTGAGAGGGAGACAGCGAGGGAGACAGCGAGAGAGACATCGAGAGAGACATCGAGAGAGACTGAGAGGGAGACATCCAGGGTGACTGCGAGGGAGACAGCGAGAGAGACTGTGAGGGAGACAGAGAGGGAGACTGTGAGGGAGACTGCGAGAGAGACTGCTATGGAGATAGCGAGAGAGACAGCGAGGGAGACAGCGAGAGAGACTTCGAGAGAGACTGTGAGGGAGACTGTGAGGGAGACAGCGAGAGAGACTGCGAGAGAGACTGCGAGAGAGACTGCGAGAGAGACAGTGAGAGGGACTGCGAGAGGAAGCGAGAGAGAAAGCCAGAGAGTGCGAGGGAGACAGCGAGAGAGACTGAGAGAGAGACTGAGAGAGAGACTGAGAGAGAGACAGCGAGGGAGACAGCGAGGGAGACAATGAGAGAGACATCGAGAGAGACAACGAGAGAGACAACGAGAGAGACAGCGAAAGAGAATGCGAGAGAGACTGCGAGGGAGACAGCGAGAGAGTCTGCGAGGGAGAGAGCGAGGGAGAAAGCGAGAGAGACTGCGAGAGAGACTGCGAGGGAGACAGCGATAGAGACAGCGATCGAGACTGCGAGGGAGACAGCGAGAGAGACTGCGAGAGAGACTGCGAGGGAGACTGCGAGGGAGACAGCGAGAGAGACTGTGAGGGAGACAGCGAGGGAGACAGCGAGGGAGACAGCGAGAGAGACTGCGAGAGAGACTGCGAGAGAGACTGCGAGAGAGACTGCGAGGGAGACTGCGAAGGAGACAGCGAGAGAGACTGCGAGAGAGACTGCGAGAGAGACAGCGAGAGAGAATGCGAGGGAGAAAGCGAGAGAAACTGCGAGAGAGACTGCTAGGGAAATAGCGAGAGAGACAGCGAGGGATACAGCGAGAGACACTGCGAGAGAGACTGCGAGGGAGACGGCGAGAGAGAGAGCGAGGGAGACAGCGAGGGAGACAGCGAGGGAGACAGCGAGGGAAACAGCGAGGGAGACAGCGAGAGAGACTTCGAGAGATACTGCGAGGGAGGCAGCGAGGGAGACAGCGAGGGAGACAGCGAGAGAGACTGCGAGAGAGACTCCGAGAGAGACTGCGAGAGCGACTGCGAGAGCGACTGCTAGGGAGACAGCGAGGGAGGCAGCGAGGGAGACAGCGAGGGAGACAGCGAGGGAGACAGCGAGGGAGACAGCGAGAGAAACTGCGAGGAAGACAGCGAGAGAGGCTGCGAGAGAGACGGCAAGGGAGACAGTGAGGGAGACTGCGAGGGAGAGAGCGAGGTTCACAGCGAGGGAGACAGCGAGGGAGACAGCGAGGGAGACAGCGAGAGAGCCTGCGAGAGAGACTGCGAGAGAGACTGCGAGAGCGACTGCGAGAGCGACTGCTAGGGAGACAGCGAGGGAGACAGCGAGGGAGACAGCGAGGGAGACAGCGAGGGAGACAGCGAGAGAAACTGCGAGGAAGACAGCGAGAGAGACTGCGAGAGAGACGGCAAGGGAGACAGTGAGGGAGACTGCGAGGGAGAGAGCGAGGGACACAGCGAGGGAGACAGCGAGGGAGACAGCGAGGGAGACAGCGAGGGAGACAGCGAGAGAGACAGCGAGAGAGACTGCAAGAGAGACTGCGAGGGAGACAGCGAGGGAGACAGCGAGAGAGACAGCGAGAGAGACAGCGAGAGAGACAGCGAGAGAGACAGCGAGAGAGACAGCGAGGGAGAAAGCGAGGGAGAAAGCGAGGGAGACAGCGAGAGAGACAGCGAGGGAGACAGCGAGGGAGACAGCGAGGGAGACTTCGAGAGATACTGCGAGGGAGACAGCGAGGGAGACAGCGAGGGAGACAGCGAGGGAGACAGCGAGAGAGACTGCGAGAGAGACTGCGAGAGAGACTGCGAGAGCGACTGCGAGAGCGACTGCTAGGGAGACTGCGAGGGAGACAGCGAGGGAGACAGCGAGGGAGACAGCGAGGGAGACAGCGAGGGAGACAGCGAGAGAAACTGCGAGGAAGACAGCGAGAGAGACTGCGAGAGAGACGGCAAGGGAGACAGTGAGGGAGACTGCGAGGGAGAGAGCGAGGGACACAGCGAGGGAGACAGCGAGGGAGACAGCGAGGGAGACAGCGAGGGAGACAGCGAGAGAGACAGCGAGAGAGACTGCAAGAGAGACTGCGAGGGAGACAGCGAGGGAGACAGCGAGAGAGACAGCGAGAGAGACAGCGAGAGAGACTGCGAGAGAGACTGCGAGAGAGACTGCGAGGGAGACAGCGAGGGAGACAGCGAGGGAGACAGCGAGGGAGACAGCGAGAGAGACTGCGAGAGAGACTGCGAGAGAGACTGCGAGAGAGACTGCGAGGGAGACTGCGAGGGAGACTGCGAGAGAGACTGCGAGAGAGACTGCGAGAGAGACTGCGAGAGAGACTGCGAGGGAGACAGCGAGAGAGAAAGCGAGAGAAACTGCGAGAGAGACTGCTAGGGAAATAGCGAGAGAGACAGCGAGGGATACAGCGAGAGACACTGCGAGAGAGACTGCGAGGGAGACGGCGAGAGAGAGAGCGAGAGAGACAGCGAGGGAGACAGCGAGGGAGACAGCGAGGGAGACAGCGAGAGTGACTTCGAGAGAGACTGCGAGGGAGGCAGCGAGGGAGACAGCGAGGGAGACAGCGAGGGAGACAGCGAGAGAGACTGCGAGAGAGACTGCGAGAGACTGCGAGAGCGACTGCTAGGGAGACAGCGAGGGAGACAGCGAGGGAGGCAGCGAGGGAGACAGCGAGGGAGACAGCGAGGGAGACAGCAAGGGAGACAGCGAGAGAAACTGCGAGGAAGACAGCGAGGGAGACAGCGAGGGAGACAACAAGGGAGACAGCGAGAGAGACGGCAAGGGAGACAGTGAGGGAGACTGCGAGGGAGAGAGCGAGGGAGACAGCGAGGGAGACAGCGAGGGAGACAGCGAGGGAGACAGCGAGGGAGACAGCGAGAGAGACTGCAAGAGAGACTGAGAGGGAGACAGCGAGAGACACAGCGAGAGAGACAGCGAGGGAGAAAGCGAGGGAGAAAGCGAGGGATACAGCGAGAGAGACTGCGAGGGAGAAAGCGAGAGAAACTGCGAGAGAGACTGCTAGGGAAATAGCGAGAGAGAGAGCGAGGGATACAGAGAGAGACACTGCGAGGGAGACTGCGAGGGAGACTGCGAGAGAGACTGCGAGAGAGACTGCGAGAGAGACTGCGAGGGAGACAGCGAGAGAGAATGCGAGGGAGAAAGCGAGAGAAACTGCGAGAGAGACTGCTAGGGAAATAGTGAGAGAGACAGCGAGGGATACAGCGAGAGACACTGCGAGAGAGACTGCGAGGGAGACGGCGAGAGAGAGAGCGAGGGAGACAGCGAGGGAGACAGTGAGAGAAACTGCGAGGAAGACAGCGAGAGAGACTGCGAGAGAGACGGCAAGGGAGACAGCGAGGGAGAGAGCGAGGGACACAGCGAGGGAGACAGCGAGGGAGACAGCGAGGGAGACAGCGAGGGAGACAGCGAGGGAGACAGCGAGAGAGACTGCAAGAGAGACTGCGAGGGAGACAGCGAGAGAGACAGCGAGAGAGACAGCGAGAGAGACAGCGAGAGAGACAGCGAGAGAGACAGCGAGAGAGACAGCGAGGGAGAAAGCGAGGGAGAAAGCGAGGGAGAAAGTGAGGGAGACAGCGAGAGAGACTGCGAGAGAGACTGCGAGAGAGACAGCGAGGGAGAAAGCGAGAGAGACTGCGAGAGAGACTGCGAGGGAGAAAGCGAGAGAGACTGCGAGAGAGACTGCAAGGGAGACAGCGAGAGAGACAGCGAGGGAGATAGCGAGGGAGACAGCGAGAGAGACTGCGAGAGAGACTGCGAGAGAGACTGCGAGAGAGACTGCGAGAGAGACTGCGAGAGAGACTGCGAGGGAGACAGCGAGGGAGACAGCGAGGGAGACTGTGAGGGAGACTGCGAGAGAGACTGCTATGGAGATAGCGAGAGAGACTGCGAGGGAGACGGCGAGGGAGACGGCGAGGGCGACGGCGAGAGAGAGAGCGAGAGAGAGAGCGAGAGAGAGAGCGAGGGAGACAGCGAGAGAGACTTCGAGAGAGACTGCGAGGGAGACGGCGAGAGAGACAGCGAGAGAGGCAGCGAGAGAGACTGTGAGGGAGACTGTGAGAGAGACAGCGAGAGAGACAGTGAGAGGGACTGCGAGAGAGAAAGCGAGAGAGAAAGCCAGAGAGAAAGCCAGAGAGTGCGAGGGAGACAGCGAGGGAGACAGCGAGAGAGAATGCGAGAGAGACTGAGAGAGAGACTGAGAGGGAGACTGTGAGGGAGACTGAGAGGGAGACTGAGAGGGAGACAGCGAGGGAGACAGCGAGGGAGACAACGAGAGAGACATCGAGAGAGACAGCGAAAGAGAATGCGAGAGAGACTGCGAGAGAGACATCCAGGGTGACTGCGAGGGAGACAGCAAGAGAGACTGTGAGGGAGACAGCGAGGGAGACTGTGAGGGAGACTGCGAGAGAGACTGCTATGGAGATAGCGAGAGAGACAGCGAGGGATACAGCGAGAGAGACTGCGAGAGAGACTGCGAGGGAGACGGCGAGGGAGACGGAGAGAGCGACGGCGAGAGAGAGAGCGAGAGAGACAGCGAGGGAGACAGCGAGAGAGACTTCGAGAGAGACTGCGAGGGAGACGGCGAGAGAGACAGCGAGAGAGACAGCGAGAGAGACAGCGAGAGAGACAGCGAGAGAGACTGTGAGGGACACAGCGAGAGAGACTGCGAGAGAGACTGCGAGAGAGACTGCGAGAGAGACAATGAGAGGGACTGCGAGAGAGAAAGCGAGAGAGAAAGCCAGAGAGTGCGAGGGAGACAGCGAGAGAGAATGCGAGAGAGACTGAGAGAGAGACTGAGAGGGAGACAGCGAGGGAGACAACGAGAGAGACATCGAGAGAGACATCGAGAGAGACAGCAAAAGAGAATGCGAGAGAGACTGCGAGAGAGACATCCAGGGTGACTTCGAGGGAGACTTCGAGGGAGACTTCGAGGGAGACTGCGAGGGAGACTGCGAGGGAGACAGCGAGAGAGACAGCGAGAGAGAATGTGAGGGAAACAGCGAGAGAGACAGTGAGGGAGACAGCGAGGGAGACAGCGAGGGAGACAGCGAGGGAGACAGCGAGGGAGACAGCGAGAGAGTCTGCGAGAGAGTCTGCGAGGGAGAGAGCGAGGGAGAAAGCGAGGGAGAAAGCGAGAGAGACTGCGAGAGAGACTGCGAGGGAGACAGCGATAGAGACTGCGAGGGAGACAGCGAGAGAGACTGCGAGAGAGACTGTGAGAGAGACTGCGAGAGAGACTGCGAGAGAGACTGCGAGGGAGACAGCGAGGGAGACAGCGAGAGAGACTGCGAGAGAGACTGCGAGAGAGACTGCGAGAGAGACTGCGAGAGAGACTGCGAGGGAGACAGCGAGAGAAACTGCGAGAGAGACTGCTAGGGAAATAGCGAGAGAGACAGCGAGGGATATAGCGAGAGACACGGCGAGAGAGACGGCGAGGGAGACGGCGAGGGAGACAGCGAGGGAGACAGCGAGGGAGACTTCGAGAGAGACTGTGAGGGAGGCAGCGAGGGAGACAGCGAGTGAGACAGCGAGGGAGACTGCGAGAGAGACTGCGAGAGCGTCTGCTAGGGAGACAGCGAGGGAGGCAGCGAGGGAGACAGCGAGGGAGACAGCGAGGGAGACAGCGAGAGAAACTGCGAGGAAGACAGCGAGAGAGACTGCGAGAGAGACGGCGAGGGAGACGGCGAGGGAGAGAGCGAGAGAGACTGCAAGAGAGACTGCGAGGAAGACAGCGAGAGAGACAGCGAGAGAGACAGCGAGAGAGACAGCGAGAGAGACAGCGAGGGAGACAGCGAGGGAGACAGCGAGGGAGACTGCGAGGGAGACTGCGAGGGAGACAGTGAGAGAGTCTGCGAGTGAGAGAGCGAGGGAGAAAGCGAGAGAGACTGCGAGAGAGACTGCGAGAGAGACTGCGAGAGAGACTGCGAGAGAGACTGCGAGGGAGACAGCGATAGAGACTGCGAGGGAGACAGCGAGAGAGACTGCGAGAGAGACTGTGAGAGAGACTGCGAGGGAGACAGCGAGACAGACTGCGAGGGAGACAGCGAGAGAGACTGCGAGAGAGACTGCGAGAGAGACTGCGAGAGAGACTGCGAGGGAGACAGCGAGAGAGACTGCGAGGGAGAAAGCGAGAGAAACTGCGAGAGAGACTGCTAGGGAAATAGCGAGAGAGACAGCGAGGGATACAGCGAGAGAGACTGCGAGGGAGACGGCGAGGGAGAGAGCGAGAGAGACTGCAAGAGAGACTGCGAGGAAGACAGCGAGAGAGACAGCGAGAGAGACAGCGAGAGAGACAGCGAGAGAGACAGCGAGGGAGACAGCGAGGGAGACAGCGAGGGAGACTGCGAGGGAGACTGCGAGGGAGACAGTGAGAGAGTCTGCGAGTGAGAGAGCGAGGGAGAAAGCGAGAGAGACTGCGAGAGAGACTGCGAGAGAGACTGCGAGAGAGACTGCGAGAGAGACTGCGAGGGAGACAGCGATAGAGACTGCGAGGGAGACAGCGAGAGAGACTGCGAGAGAGACTGTGAGAGAGACTGCGAGGGAGACAGCGAGACAGACTGCGAGGGAGACAGCGAGAGAGACTGCGAGAGAGACTGCGAGAGAGACTGCGAGAGAGACTGCGAGGGAGACAGCGAGAGAGACTGCGAGGGAGAAAGCGAGAGAAACTGCGAGAGAGACTGCTAGGGAAATAGCGAGAGAGACAGCGAGGGATACAGCGAGAGAGACTGCGAGGGAGACGGCGAGAGAGAGAGCGAGAGAGAGAGCGAGGGAGACAGCGAGGGAGACAGCGAGGGAGACAGCGAGGGAGACAGCGAGGGAGACAGCGAGAGAGACTTCGAGAGAGACTTCGAGAGAGACTGCGAGGGAGGCAGCGAGGGAGACAGCGAGGGAGACAGCGAGGGAGACAGCGAGGGAGACAGCGAGGGAGACTGCGAGAGAGACTGCGAGAGAGACTGCGAGAGAGACTGCGAGAGAGACTGCGAGAGCGACTGCGAGGGAGACAGCGAGGGAGGCAGCGAGGGAGACAGCGAGGGAGACAGCGAGGGAGACAGCGAGGGAGACAGTGAGAGAAACTGCGAGGAAGACGGCGAGAGAGACGGCGAGAGAGACGGCGAGGGAGACGGCGAGGGAGACGGCGAGGGAGACTGCGAGGGAGGCAGCGAGGGAGACAGCGACAGAGACAGCGACAGAGACAGCGACAGAGCCTGTGAGAGAGACTGCGAGGGACACAGCGAGAGAGACTGCGAGGGAGACAACGAGAGAGAATGCGAGAGAGATCGCGTGAGACAGCGAGGGAGACAGCGAGGGAGATAGCGAGGGAGACTGCGAGAGAGACAGCAAGGGAGACAGCGAGGGAGACAGCGAGGGAGACAGCGAGGGAGACAGCGAGGGAGACTGCAAGAGAGACTGCGAGGGAGACAGCGAGGGAGACAGCGAGAGAAACTGCGAGGAAGACTGCGAGAGAGACTGCGAGGGAGAAAGCGAGAGAGACTGCGAGGGAGAAAGCGAGAGAGACTGCGAGGGAGACTGCAAGGGAGACAGCGAGAGAGACAGCGAGGGAGACAGCGAGAGAGACTGCGAGAGAGACTGTGAGAGAGACTGCGAGAGAGACTGCGAGAGAGACAGCGAGGGAGACTGTGAGGGAGACTGCGAGAGAGACTGCTATGGAGATAGCGAGAGAGACAGCGAGGGATACAGCGAGAGAGACTGCGAGAGTGACTGCGAGGGAGACGGCGAGGGAGACGGCGAGGGAGACGGCGAGAGAGACAGCGAGAGAGGCAGCGAGAGAGACTGTGAGGGAGACTGCGAGAGAGACAGTGAGAGGGACTGCGAGAGAGACTGTGAGAGAGACTGCGAGAGAGACAGTGAGAGGGACTGCGAGAGAGAAAGCCAGAGAGAAAGCCAGAGAGTGCGAGGGAGACAGCGAGGGAGACAGCGAGATAGAATGCGAGAGAGACTGAGAGAGAGACTGAGAGAGAGACTGAGAGAGAGACTGAGAGGGAGACAGCGAGGGAGACAACGAGAGAGACATCGAGAGAGACATCGAGAGAGACAGCGAAAGAGAATGCGAGAGAGACTGCGAGAGAGACATCCAGGGTGACTGCGAGGGAGACTTCGAGGGAGACTGTGAGGGAGACAGCGAGAGAGACTGTGAGGGAGACTGCGAGAGAGACTGCTATGGAGATAGCGAGAGAGACAGCGAGGGATACAGCGAGAGAGACTGCGAGAGTGACTGCGAGGGAGACGGCGAGGGAGACGGCGAGAGAGAGAGCGAGAGAGACAGCGAGGGAGACAGCGAGGGAGACTTCGAGAGAGACTGCGAGGGAGACGGCGAGAGAGACGGCGAGAGCGACGGCGAGAGAGAGAGCGGGAGAGACAGCGAGAGAGACTGCGAGAGAGACTTCGAGAGAGACTGCGAGGGAGACAGCGAGAGAGGCAGCGAGAGAGACTGTGAGGGAGACTGCGAGAGAGACAGTGAGAGGGACTGCGAGAGAGAAAGCGAGAGAGAAAGCCAGAGAGAAAGCCAGAGAGTGCGAGGGAGACAGCGAGGGAGACAGCGAGAGAGAATGCGAGAGAGACTGAGAGAGAGACTGAGAGAGAGACTGAGAGAGAGACTGAGAGGGAGACAGCGAGGGAGACAGCGAGGGAGACAGCGAGGGAGACAGCGAGGGAGACAGCGAGGGAGACAGCGAGGGAGACTGAGAGGGAGACAACGAGAGAGACATAGAGAGAGACAGCGAAAGAGAATGCGAGAGAGACTGCGAGAGAGACATCCAGGGTGACTGCGAGGGAGACAGCGAGAGAGACTGTGAGGGAGACAGCGAGAGAGACTGTGAGGGAGACAGCGAGGGAGACTGTGAGGGAGACTGCGAGAGAGACTGCTATGGAGATAGCGAGAGAGACAGCGAGGGATACAGCGAGAGAGACTGCGAGAGTGACTGCGAGGGAGACGGCGAGGGAGACGGTGAGAGCGACGGCGAGAGAGAGAGCGAGAGAGACAGCGAGGGAGACAGCGAGAGAGACTTCGAGAGAGACTGCGAGGGAGACGGCGAGAGAGACAGCGAGAGAGACAGCGAGAGAGACTGTGAGGGAGACTGTGAGGGAGACAGCGAGAGAGACTGCGAGAGAGACTGCGAGAGAGACTGCGAGAGAGACTGCGAGAGAGACAGTGAGAGGGACTGCGAGAGAGAAAGCGAGAGAGAAAGCCAGAGTTTGCGAGGGAGACAGCGAGAGAGAATGCGAGAGAGACTGAGAGAGAGACTGAGAGAGAGACTGAGAGGGAGACTGAGAGGGAGACTGAGAGGGAGACTGAGAGGGAGACAACGAGAGAGACATCGAGAGAGACAGCGAAAGAGACAGCGAAAGAGAATGCGAGAGAGACTGCGAGAGAGACATCCAAGGTGACTTCGAGGGAGACTTCGAGGGAGACTGCGAGGGAGACAGCGAGAGAGACTGCGAGGGAGACTGCGAGAGAGACAGTGAGGGAGACAGCGAGAGAGTCTGCGAGAGAGTCTGCGAGGGAGAGAGCGAGGGAGAAAGCGAGAGAGACTGCGAGAGAGACTGCGAGAGAGACTGCGAGAGAGACTGCGAGGGAGACAGCGATAGAGACTGCGAGGGAGACAGCGAGAGAGACTGCGAGAGAGACAGCGAGAGAGACTGCGAGGGAGACTGCGAGGGAGACAGCGAGGGAGACAGCGAGGGAGACTGCGAGAGAGATGGCGAGAGAGATGGAGAGAGAGATGGAGAGAGAGACGGCGAGAGAGACGGCGAGAGAGACGGCGAGGGAGACAGCGAGGGAGAGAGCGAGTGAGACAGCGAGGGAGACAGCGAGAGAGACAGCGAGAGAGACAGCGAGAGAGACTGCGAGAGATACAGCGAGGGATAGAGTGAGTGAGACAGCGAGGGAGACAGCGAGAGTACATTGAGAGAGACAGCGAGAGAGACTGCGAGAGAGACTGCGAGAGAGACTGCGAGGGAGACTGCGAGGGAGACGGCCAGGGAGACGGCCAGGGAGACGGCCAGGGAGACGGCCAGGGAGACGGCCAGGGAGACGGCCAGGGAGACGGCCAGGGAGACAGCGAGGGAGACAGCGAGGGAGACAGCGAGGGAGACAGCGAGGGAGACAGCGAGGGAGACAGCGAGAGAGACTTAGAGAGAGACTGCGAGGGAGGCAGCGAGGGAGACAGCGAGGGAGACAGCGACAGAGACAGCGACAGAGACAGCGACAGAGCCTGTGAGAGAGACTGCGAGGGACACAGCGAGAGAGACTGCGAGGGAGACAACGAGAGAGAATGCGAGAGAGATCGCGTGAGACAGCGAGGGAGACAGCGAGGGAGATAGCGAGGGAGACTGCGAGAGAGACAGCGAGGGAGACAGCAAGGGAGACAGCGAGGGAGACAGCGAGGGAGACTGCAAGAGAGACTGCGAGGGAGACAGCGAGGGAGACAGCGAGAGAAACTGCGAGGTAGACTGCGAGAGAGACTGCGAGGGAGAAAGCGAGAGAGACTGCGAGGGAGAAAGCGAGAGAGACTGCGAGGGAGACAGCGATGGAGACAGCGAGGGAGACAGCGAGAGAGACTGCGAGAGAGACTGCGAGAGAGACTGCGAGAGAGACTGCGAGAGAGACTGCGAGAGAGACTGCGAGAGAGACTGTGAGGGAGACAGCGAGGGAGACTGTGAGGGAGACTGCGAGAGAGACTGCTATGGAGATAGCGAGAGAGACAGCGAGGGATACAGCGAGAGAGACTGCGAGAGTGACTGCGAGGGAGACGGCGAGGGCGATGGCGAGAGAGAGAGCGAGAGAGACAGCGAGGGAGACAGAGAGAGAGACTTCGAGAGAGACTTCGAGAGAGACTGCGAGAGAGACTGCGAGGGAGACTGTGAGGGAGACTGCGAGAGAGACAGTGAGAGGGACTGCGAGAGAGACTGCGAGAGAGACTGCGAGAGAGACAGTGAGAGGGACTGCGAGAGAGAAAGCCAGAGAGAAAGCCAGAGAGTGCGAGGGAGACAGCGAGGGAGACAGCGAGATCGAATGCGAGTGAGACTGAGAGAGAGACTGAGAGAGAGACTGAGAGAGAGACTGAGAGGGAGACAGCGAGGGAGACAACGAGAGAGACATCGAGAGAGACATCGAGAGAGACAGCGAAAGAGAATGCGAGAGAGACTGCGAGAGAGACATCCAGGGTGACTGCGAGGGAGACAGCGAGAGAGACTGTGAGGGAGACTGCGAGAGAGACTGCTATGGAGATAGCGAGAGAGACAGCGAGGGATACAGCGAGAGAGACTGCGAGAGTGACTGCGAGGGAGACGGCGAGGGAGACGGCGAGAGAGAGAGCGAGAGAGACAGCGAGGGAGACAGCGAGGGAGACTTCGAGAGAGACTGCGAGGGAGACGGCGAGAGAGACTTCGAGAGAGACTGCGAGGGAGACGGCGAGAGCGACGGCGAGAGAGAGAGCGAGAGAGACAGCGAGGGAGACAGCGAGAGAGACTTCGAGAGAGACTGCGAGGGAGACGGCGAGAGAGACAGCGAGAGAGACAGCGAGAGAGACAGCGAGAGAGACTGTGAGGGAGACTGTGAGAGAGACAGCGAGAGAGACAGCGAGAGAGACTGTGAGGGAGACTGTGAGGGAGACTGTGAGGGAGACCTTGAGGGAGACTGTGAGGGAGACAGCGAGAGAGACTGCGAGAGAGACTGCGAGAGAGACAGTGAGAGGGACTGCGAGAGAGAAAGCGAGAGAGAAAGCCAGAGAGTGCGAGGGAGACAGCGAGAGAGAATGCGAGAGAGACTGAGAGAAAGACTGAGAGGGAGACAGCGAGGGAGACAATGAGAGAGACATCGAGAGAGACAACGAGAGAGACAGCGAAAGAGAATGCGAGAGAGACTGCGAGAGAGACTGCGAGGGAGACAGCGAGAGAGCCTGCGAGGGAGACTGCGAGGGAGACTGCGAGGGAGACAGCGAGAGAGCCTGCGAGGGAGAGAGCGAGGGAGAAAGCGAGTGAGACTGCGAGAGAGACTGCGAGGGAGACAGCGATAGAGACTGCGAGGGAGACACCGATAGAGACTGCGAGGGAGACAGCGATAGAGACAGCGAGAGAGACTGCGAGAGAGACTGCGAGAGAGACTGCGAGGGAGACAGCGAGAGAGACAGCGAGGGAGACAGCGAGGGAGACAGCGAGGGAGACAGCGAGGGAGACAGCGAGAGAGACTGCGAGAGAGACTGCGAGAGAGACTGCGAGAGAGACTGCGAGGGAGACTGCGAGGGACACTGCGAGAGAGACTGCGAGAGAGACTGCGAGAGAGACTGCGAGAGAGACTGCGAGAGAGACTGCGAGGGAGACAGCGAGAGAGAAAGCGAGAGAAACTGCGAGAGAGACTGCTAGGGAAATAGCGAGAGAGACAGCGAGGGATACAGCGAGAGACACTGCGAGAGAGACTGCGAGGGAGACGGCGAGAGAGAGAGCGAGAGAGACAGCGAGGGAGACAGCGAGTGAGACAGCGAGGGAGACAGCGAGAGAGACTTCGAGAGAGACTGCGAGGGAGGCAGCGAGGGAGACAGCGAGGGAGACAGCGAGGGAGACAGCGAGAGAGACTGCGAGAGAGACTGCGAGAGAGACTGCGAGAGAGACTGCGAGAGCGACTGCTAGGGAGACAGCGAGGGAGACAGCGAGGGAGGCAGCGAGGGAGACAGCGAGGGAGACAGCAAGGGAGACAGCAAGGGAGACAGCGAGAGAAACTGCGAGGAAGACAGCGAGGGAGACAGCGAGGGAGACAGCAAGGGAGACAGCGAGAGAGACGGCAAGGGAGACAGTGAGGGAGACTGCGAGGGAGAGAGCGAGGGAGAGAGCGAGGGAGACAGCGAGGGAGACAGCGAGGGAGACAGCGAGAGAGACTGCAAGAGAGACTGCGAGGGAGACAGCGAGAGACACAGCGAGAGAGACAGCGAGGGAGAAAGCGAGGGAGAAAGCGAGGGAGACAGCGAGAGAGACTGCGAGAGAGACTGCGAGAGAGACTGCGAGAGAGACTGCGAGGGAGAAAGCGAGAGAGACTGCGAGAGTGACTGCGAGAGAGACTGCGAGAGAGACTGCGAGGGAGAAAGCGAGAGAGACTGCGAGGGAGACTACAAGGGAGACAGCGAGAGAGACAGCGAGGGAGATAGCGAGGGAGATAGCGAGAGAGACTGCGAGAGAGACTGTGAGAGAGACTGCGAGAGAGACTGCGATGGAGACTGCGAGGGAGACTGCGAGGGAGACTGCGAGAGAGACTGCTATGGAGATAGCGAGAGAGACAGCGAGGGATACAGCGAGAGAGACTGCGAGAGTGACTGCGAGGTAGACGGCGAGGGAGACGGCGAGGGCGACG
This sequence comes from Heterodontus francisci, assembly GCF_036365525.1. NCBI lineage: Eukaryota > Metazoa > Chordata > Chondrichthyes > Heterodontiformes > Heterodontidae > Heterodontus > Heterodontus francisci. Next base: position 106,517,473 of record NC_090385.1, on the reverse strand, counting down.
GCGAGAGAGAGAGCGAGAGAGACAGCGAGAGAGACTTCGAGAGAGACTGCGAGGGAGACGGCGAGAGAGACAGCGAGAGAGGCAGCGAGAGAGACTGTGAGGGAGACTGCGAGAGAGACAGTGAGAGGGACTGCGAGAGAGAAAGCCAGAGAGAAAGCCAGAGAGAAAGCCAGAGAGTGCGAGGGAGACAGCGAGAGAGACTTCGAGAGAGACTGCGAGGGAGACGGTGAGAGAGACAGCGAGAGAGACAGTGAGGGAGACTGTGAGGGAGACTGTGAGGGAGACAGCGAGAGAGACTGCGAGAGAGACAGTGAGAGGGACTGCGAGAGAGAAAGCGAGAGAGAAAGCCAGAGAGTGCGAGGGAGACAGCGAGAGAGAATGCGAGAGAGACTGAGAGAGAGACTGAGAGAGAGACTGAGAGGGAGACTGAGAGGGAGACAACGAGAGAGACATCGAGAGAGACAGCGAAAGAGAATGCGAGAGAGACATCCAGGGTGACTTCGAGGGAGACTTCGAGTGAGACTGCGAGGGAGACAGCGAGAGAGACTGCGAGGGAGACAGCGAGAGAGACAGTGAGGGAGACAGCGAGAGAGTCTGCGAGAGAGTCTGCGAGGGAGAGAGCGAGGGAGAAAGCGAGAGAGACTGCGAGAGAGACTGCGAGAGAGACTGCGAGAGAGACTGCGAGGGAGACAGCGAGAGAGACAGCGAGAGAGACTGCGAGAGAGACTGCGAGAGAGACTGCGAGAGAGACTGCGAGAGAGACTGCGAGGGAGACAGCGAGGGAGACAGCGAGGGAGACAGCGAGGGAGACAGCGAGGGAGACAGCGAGAGAGACTGCGAGAGAGACTGCGAGAGAGACTGCGAGGGAGACTGCGAGGGAGACTGCGAGAGAGACTGCGAGAGAGACTGCGAGAGAGACTGCGAGAGAGACTGCGAGGGAGACAGCGAGAGAGAAAGCGAGAGAAACTGCGAGAGAGACTGCTAGGGAAATAGCGAGAGAGACAGCGAGGGATACAGCGAGAGACACTGCGAGAGAGACTGCGAGGGAGACGGCGAGAGAGAGAGCGAGAGAGACAGCGAGGGAGACAGCGAGGGAGACAGCGAGGGAGACAGCGAGAGAGACTTCGAGAGAGACTGCGAGGGAGGCAGCGAGGGAGACAGCGAGGGAGACAGCGAGGGAGACAGCGAGAGAGACTGCGAGAGAGACTGCGAGAGACTGCGAGAGCGACTGCTAGGGAGACAGCGAGGGAGACAGCGAGGGAGGCAGCGAGGGAGACAGCGAGGGAGACAGCGAGGGAGACAGCAAGGGAGACAGCGAGAGAAACTGCGAGGAAGACAGCGAGGGAGACAGCGAGGGAGACAACAAGGGAGACAGCGAGAGAGACGGCAAGGGAGACAGTGAGGGAGACTGCGAGGGAGAGAGCGAGGGAGACAGCGAGGGAGACAGCGAGGGAGACAGCGAGGGAGACAGCGAGAGAGACTGCAAGAGAGACTGCGAGGGAGACAGCGAGAGACACAGCGAGAGAGACAGCGAGGGAGAAAGCGAGGGAGAAAGCGAGGGAGACAGCGAGAGAGACTGCGAGGGAGAAAGCGAGAGAAACTGCGAGAGAGACTGCTAGGGAAATAGCGAGAGAGAGAGCGAGGGATACAGAGAGAGACACTGCGAGGGAGACTGCGAGGGAGACTGCGAGAGAGACTGCGAGAGAGACTGCGAGAGAGACTGCGAGGGAGACAGCGAGAGAGAATGCGAGGGAGAAAGCGAGAGAAACTGCGAGAGAGACTGCTAGGGAAATAGCGAGAGAGACAGCGAGGGATACAGCGAGAGACACTGCGAGAGAGACTGCGAGGGAGACGGCGAGAGAGAGAGCGAGGGAGACAGCGAGGGAGACAGTGAGAGAAACTGCGAGGAAGACAGCGAGAGAGACTGCGAGAGAGACGGCAAGGGAGACAGCGAGGGAGAGAGCGAGGGACACAGCGAGGGAGACAGCGAGGGAGACAGCGAGGGAGACAGCGAGGGAGACAGCGAGGGAGACAGCGAGAGAGACTGCAAGAGAGACTGCGAGGGAGACAGCGAGAGAGACAGCGAGAGAGACAGCGAGAGAGACAGCGAGAGAGACAGCGAGAGAGACAGCGAGGGAGAAAGCGAGGGAGAAAGCGAGGGAGAAAGTGAGGGAGACAGCGAGAGAGACTGCGAGAGAGACAGCGAGGGAGAAAGCGAGAGAGACTGCGAGAGAGACTGCGAGGGAGAAAGCGAGAGAGACTGCGAGAGAGACTGCAAGGGAGACAGCGAGAGAGACAGCGAGGGAGATAGCGAGGGAGATAGCGAGGGAGACAGCGAGAGAGACTGCGAGAGAGACTGCGAGAGAGACTGCGAGAGAGACTGCGAGAGAGACTGCGAGAGAGACTGCGAGAGAGACTGCGAGGGAGACAGCGAGGGAGACAGCGAGGGAGACTGTGAGGGAGACTGCGAGAGAGACTGCTATGGAGATAGCGAGAGAGACTGCGAGGGAGACGGCGAGGGAGACGGCGAGGGCGACGGCGAGAGAGAGAGCGAGAGAGAGAGCGAGAGAGAGAGCGAGGGAGACAGCGAGAGAGACTTCGAGAGAGACTGCGAGGGAGATGGCGAGAGAGACAGCGAGAGAGGCAGCGAGAGAGACTGTGAGGGAGACTGCGAGAGAGACAGTGAGAGGGACTGCGAGAGAGACTGTGAGAGAGACTGCGAGAGAGACAGTGAGAGGGACTGCGAGAGAGAAAGCCAGAGAGAAAGCCAGAGAGTGCGAGGGAGACAGCGAGGGAGACAGCGAGATAGAATGCGAGAGAGACTGAGAGAGAGACTGAGAGAGAGACTGAGAGAGAGACTGAGAGGGAGACAGCGAGGGAGACAACGAGAGAGACATCGAGAGAGACATCGAGAGAGACAGCGAAAGAGAATGCGAGAGAGACTGCGAGAGAGACATCCAGGGTGACTGCGAGGGAGACTTCGAGGGAGACTGTGAGGGAGACAGCGAGAGAGACTGTGAGGGAGACTGCGAGAGAGACTGCTATGGAGATAGCGAGAGAGACAGCGAGGGATACAGCGAGAGAGACTGCGAGAGTGACTGCGAGGGAGACGGCGAGGGAGACGGCGAGAGAGAGAGCGAGAGAGACAGCGAGGGAGACAGCGAGGGAGACTTCGAGAGAGACTGCGAGGGAGACGGCGAGAGAGACGGCGAGAGCGACGGCGAGAGAGAGAGCGGGAGAGACAGCGAGAGAGACTGCGAGAGAGACTTCGAGAGAGACTGCGAGGGAGACAGCGAGAGAGGCAGCGAGAGAGACTGTGAGGGAGACTGCGAGAGAGACAGTGAGAGGGACTGCGAGAGAGAAAGCGAGAGAGAAAGCCAGAGAGAAAGCCAGAGAGTGCGAGGGAGACAGCGAGGGAGACAGCGAGAGAGAATGCGAGAGAGACTGAGAGAGAGACTGAGAGAGAGACTGAGAGAGAGACTGAGAGGGAGACAGCGAGGGAGACAGCGAGGGAGACAGCGAGGGAGACAGCGAGGGAGACAGCGAGGGAGACTGAGAGGGAGACAACGAGAGAGACATAGAGAGAGACAGCGAAAGAGAATGCGAGAGAGACTGCGAGAGAGACATCCAGGGTGACTGCGAGGGAGACAGCGAGAGAGACTGTGAGGGAGACACCGAGAGAGACTGTGAGGGAGACAGCGAGGGAGACTGTGAGGGAGACTGCGAGAGAGACTGCTATGGAGATAGCGAGAGAGACAGCGAGGGATACAGCGAGAGAGACTGCGAGAGTGACTGCGAGGGAGACGGCGAGGGAGACGGTGAGAGCGACGGCGAGAGAGAGAGCGAGAGAGACAGCGAGGGAGACAGCGAGAGAGACTTCGAGAGAGACTGCGAGGGAGACGGCGAGAGAGACAGCGAGAGAGACAGCGAGAGAGACTGTGAGGGAGACTGTGAGGGAGACAGCGAGAGAGACTGCGAGAGAGACTGCGAGAGAGACTGCGAGAGAGACTGCGAGAGAGACTGCGAGAGAGACTGCGAGAGAGACAGTGAGAGGGACTGCGAGAGAGAAAGCGAGAGAGAAAGCCAGAGAGTGCGAGGGAGACAGCGAGAGAGACTGTGAGGGAGACTGTGAGGGAGACAGCGAGAGAGACTGCGAGAGAGACTGCGAGAGAGACTGCGAGAGAGACTGCGAGAGAGACAGTGAGAGGGACTGCGAGAGAGAAAGCGAGAGAGAAAGCCAGAGAGTGCGAGGGAGACAGCGAGAGAGAATGCGAGAGAGACTGAGAGAGAGACTGAGAGAGAGACTGAGAGGGAGACTGAGAGGGAGACTGAGAGGGAGACTGAGAGGGAGACAACGAGAGAGACATCGAGAGAGACAGCGAAAGAGACAGCGAAAGAGAATGCGAGAGAGACTGCGAGAGAGACATCCAAGGTGACTTCGAGGGAGACTTCGAGGGAGACTGCGAGGGAGACAGCGAGAGAGACTGCGAGGGAGACTGCGAGAGAGACAGTGAGGGAGACAGCGAGAGAGTCTGCGAGAGAGTCTGCGAGGGAGAGAGCGAGGGAGAAAGCGAGAGAGACTGCGAGAGAGACTGCGAGAGAGACTGCGAGAGAGACTGCGAGGGAGACAGCGATAGAGACTGCGAGGGAGACAGCGAGAGAGACTGCGAGAGAGACTGCGAGAGAGACTGCGAGAGAGACTGCGAGGGAGACAGCGAGAGAGACTGCGAGAGAGACTGCGAGTGAGACTGCGAGAGAGACTGCGAGAGAGACTGCGAGGGAGACAGCGAGAGGGACTGCGAGGGAGAAAGCGAGAGAAACTGCGAGAGAGACTGCTAGGGAAATAGCGAGAGAGACAGCGAGGGAGACAGCGAGGGAGACAGCGAGGGAGACAGCGAGGGAGACAGCGAGGGAGACAGCGAGAGAGACTGCGAGGGAGGCAGCGAGGGAGACAGCGAGGGAGACAGCGAGGGAGACAGCGAGGGAGACAGCGAGGGAGACTGCGAGAGAGACTGCGAGAGAGACTGCGAGAGAGACTGCGAGAGAGACTGTGAGAGCGACTGCTAGGGAGACAGCGAGGGAGGCAGCGAGGGAGACAGCGAGGGAGACAGCGAGGGAGACAGCGAGAGAAACTGCGAGGAAGACAGCGAGAGAGACTGCGAGAGAGACGGCGAGGGAGACTGCGAGGGAGACTGCGAGGGAGACAGCGAGGGAGACAGCGAGGGAGACAGCGAGGGAGACAGCGAGGGAGACAGCGAGAGAGACTGCAAGAGAGACTGCGAGGGAGACAGCGAGAGAGACAGCGAGAGAGACAGCGAGAGAGACAGTGAGAGAGACAGCGAGAGAGACAGCGAGGGAGACAGCGAGAGAGACAGCGAGGGAGACAGCGAGGGAGACAGCGAGGGAGACAGCGAGGGAGACTGCGAGGGAGACAGTGCGAGAGTCTGCGAGGGAGAGAGCGAGTGAGACTGCGAGAGAGACTGCGAGAGAGACTGCGAGAGAGACTGCGAGAGAGACTGCGAGGGAGACAGCGATGGAGACTGCGAGGGAGACAGCGAGAGAGACTGCGAGAGAGACTGCGAGGGAGACAGCGAGAGAGACTGCGAGAGAGACTGCGAGGGAGACAGCGAGAGAGACTGTGAGGGAGACAGCGGGGGAGACAGCGAGGGAGACAGCGAGGGAGACTGCGAGAGAGACTGCGAGAGAGACTGCGAGAGAGACTGCGAGAGAGACTGGGAGGGAGACAGCGAGGGAGACTGCGAGAGAGACTGCGAGAGAGACTGCGAGAGAGACTGCGAGGGAGACAGCGAGGGAGACAGCGAGGGAGACTGCGAGAGAGATGGCGAGAGAGATGGAGAGAGAGACGGCGAGAGAGACAGCGAGGGAGAGAGCGAGAGAGACTGCGAGGGAGACAGCGAGAGAGACAGCGAGAGAGACTGCGAGAGAGACTGCGAGAGAGACTGCGAGAGAGACTGCGAGAGATACAGCGAGAGATACAGCGAGGGATAGAGCGAGGGAGACAGCGAGGGTGACAGCGAGGGAGACAGCGAGGGAGACAGTGAGAGTACATTGAGAGAGACAGCGAGAGAGACTGCGAGAGAGACTGCGAGGGAGACGGCCAGGGAGACGGCGAGGGAGACGACGAGGGAGACGACGAGGGAGACGACGAGGGAGACGGCCAGGGAGACAGCGAGGGAGACAGCGAGGGAGACAGCGAGGGAGACAGCGACAGAGACAGCGACAGAGACAGCGACAGAGACAGAGACAGCGAGGGAGACAGTGAGAGATACTGCTATGGAGATAGCGAGAGAGACAGCCGGGGATACAGAGAGAGTGACTGCAAGGGAGACGGCGAGGGAGACGACGAGGGAGACAGCGAGGGAGACAGCGAGGGAGACAGCGAGAGAGACTGCGAGGGAGACAGCGAGGGAGACAGCGAGGGAGACTGCGAGAGAGACTGCGAGAGAGACTGCGAGAGCGACTGCTAGGGAGACAGCGAGGGAGGCAGCGAGGGAGACAGCGAGGGAGACAGCGAGGGAGACAGCGAGGGAGACAGTGAGAGAAACTGCGAGGAAGACGGCGAGAGAGACGGCGAGAGAGACGGCGAGGGAGACGGCGAGGGAGACGGCGAGGGAGACTGCGAGGGAGGCAGCGAGGGAGACAGCGACAGAGACAGCGACAGAGACAGCGACAGAGCCTGTGAGAGAGACTGCGAGGGACACAGCGAGAGAGACTGCGAGGGAGACAACGAGAGAGAATGCGAGAGAGATCGCGTGAGACAGCGAGGGAGACAGCGAGGGAGATAGCGAGGGAGACTGCGAGAGAGAGAGCAAGGGAGACAGCGAGGGAGACAGCGAGGGAGACAGCGAGGGAGACTGCAAGAGAGACTGCGAGGGAGACAGCGAGGGAGACAGCGAGAGAAACTGCGAGGAAGAATGCGAGAGAGACTGCGAGGGAGACTGCGAGGGAGAAAGCGAGAGAGACTGCGAGGGAGAAAGCGAGAGAGACTGCGAGGGAGACTGCAAGGGAGACAGCGAGAGAGACAGCGAGAGAGACAGCGAGGGAGACAGCGAGAGAGACTGCGAGAGAGACTGCGAGAGAGACTGCGAGAGAGACTGCGAGAGAGACAGCGAGGGAGACTGTGAGGGAGACTGCGAGAGAGACTGCTATGGAGATAGCGAGAGAGACAGCGAGGGATACAGCGAGAGAGACTGCGAGAGTGACTGCGAGGGAGACGGCGAGGGAGACGGCGAGGGAGACGGCGAGGGCGATGGCGAGAGAGAGAGCGAGAGAGACAGCGAGGGAGACAGCGAGAGAGACTTCGAGAGAGACTTCGAGAGAGACTGCGAGGGAGACTGCGAGGGAGACTGCGAGGGAGTCGGCGAGAGAGACAGCGAGAGAGGCAGCGAGAGAGACTGTGAGGGAGACTGCGAGAGAGACAGTGAGAGGGACTGCGAGAGAGACTGTGAGAGAGACTGCGAGAGAGACAGTGAGAGGGACTGCGAGAGAGAAAGCCAGAGAGAAAGCCAGAGAGTGCGAGGGAGACAGCGAGGGAGACAGCGAGATAGAATGCGAGAGAGACTGAGAGAGAGACTGAGAGAGAGACTGAGAGAGAGACTGAGAGGGAGACAGCGAGGGAGACAACGAGAGAGACATCGAGAGAGACATCGAGAGAGACAGCGAAAGAGAATGCGAGAGAGACTGCGAGAGAGACATCCAGGGTGACTGCGAGGGAGACTTCGAGGGAGACTGTGAGGGAGACAGCGAGAGAGACTGTGAGGGAGACTGCGAGAGAGACTGCTATGGAGATAGCGAGAGAGACAGCGAGGGATACAGCGAGAGAGACTGCGAGAGTGACTGCGAGGGAGACGGCGAGGGAGACGGCGAGGGAGAGAGCGAGAGAGACAGCGAGGGAGACAGCGAGGGAGACTTCGAGAGAGACTGCGAGGGAGACGGCGAGAGAGACGGCGCGAGAGACGGCGAGAGCGACGGCGAGAGAGAGAGCGGGAGAGACAGCGAGAGAGACTGCGAGAGAGACTTCGAGAGAGACTGCGAGGGAGACAGCGAGAGAGGCAGCGAGAGAGACTGTGAGGGAGACTGCGAGAGAGACAGTGAGAGGGACTGCGAGAGAGAAAGCCAGAGAGAAAGCCAGAGAGAAAGCCAGAGAGTGCGAGGGAGACAGCGAGGGAGACAGCGAGAGAGAATGCGAGAGAGACTGAGAGAGAGACTGAGAGAGAGACTGAGAGGGAGACAGCGAGGGAGACAGCGAGGGAGACAGCGAGGGAGACAGCGAGGGAGACAACGAGAGAGACATAGAGAGAGACAGCGAAAGAGAATGCGAGAGAGACTGCGAGAGAGACATCCAGGGTGACTGCGAGGGAGACAGCGAGAGAGACTGTGAGGGAGACAGCGAGAGAGACTGTGAGGGAGACAGCGAGGGAGACTGTGAGGGAGACTGCGAGAGAGACTGCTATGGAGATAGCGAGAGAGACAGCGAGGGATACAGCGAGAGAGACTGCGAGAGTGACTGCGAGGGAGACGGTGAGAGCGACGGCGAGAGAGACAGCGAGGGAGACAGCGAGAGAGACTTCGAGAGAGACTGCGAGGGAGACGGCGAGAGAGACAGCGAGAGAGACAGCGAGAGAGACTGTGAGGGAGACTGTGAGGGAGACAGCGAGAGAGACTGCGAGAGAGACTGCGAGAGAGACTGCGAGAGAGACTGCGAGAGAGACAGTGAGAGGGACTGCGAGAGAGAAAGCGAGAGAGAAAGCCAGAGAGTGCGAGGGAGACAGCGAGAGAGAATGCGAGAGAGACTGAGAGAGAGACTGAGAGGGAGACTGAGAGGGAGACTGAGAGGGAGACAACGAGAGAGACAGCGAAAGAGACAGCGAAAGAGAATGCGAAAGAGACTGCGAGAGAGACATCCAAGGTGACCTCTAGGGAGACTTCGAGGGAGACTGCGAGGGAGACAGCGAGAGAGACTGCGAGGGAGACAGCGAGAGAGACAGTGAGGGAGACAGCGAGAGAGTCTGCGAGAGAGTCTGCGAGGGAGAGAGCGAGGGAGAAAGCGAGAGAGACTGCGAGAGAGACTGCGAGAGAGACTGCGAGAGAGACTGCGAGGGAGACAGCGATAGAGACTGCGAGGGAGACAGCGAGAGAGACTGCGAGAGAGACTGCGAGAGAGACTGCGAGAGAGACTGTGAGAGAGACTGCGAGGGAGACAGCGAGAGAGACAGCAAGAGAGACTGCGAGAGAGACTGCGAGAGAGACTGCGAGAGAGACTGCGAGAGAGACTGCGAGGGAGACAGCGAGAGGGACTGCGAGGGAGAAAGCGAGAGAAACTGCGAGAGAGACTGCTAGGGAAATAGCGAGAGAGACAGCGAGGGAGACAGCGAGGGAGACAGCGAGGGAGACAGCGAGAGAGACTGCGAGGGAGGCAGCGAGGGAGACAGCGAGGGAGACAGCGAGGGAGACAGCGAGGGAGACAGCGAGGGAGACTGCGAGAGAGACTGCGAGAGAGACTGCGAGAGAGACTGCGAGAGCGACTGCTAGGGAGACAGCGAGGGAGGCAGCGAGGGAGACAGCGAGGGAGACAGCGAGGGAGACAGCGAGAGAAACTGCGAGGAAGACAGCGAGAGAGACTGCGAGAGAGACGGCGAGAGAGACGGCGAGGGAGACTGCGAGGGAGACTGCGAGGGAGACAGCGAGGGAGACAGCGAGGGAGACAGCGAGGGAGACAGCGAGGGAGACAGCGAGAGAGACTGCGAGGGAGACAGCGAGAGAGACAGCGAGAGAGACAGCGAGAGAGACAGCGAGAGAGACAGCGAGGGAGACAGCGAGAGAGACAGCGAGGGAGACAGCGAGGGAGACAGCGAGGGAGACTGCGAGGGAGACAGTGCGAGAGTCTGCGAGGGAGAGAGCGAGTGAGACTGCGAGAGAGACTGCGAGAGAGACTGCGAGAGAGACTGCGAGAGAGACTGCGAGGGAGACAGCGAGAGAGACTGCGAGAGAGACTGCGAGGGAGACAGCGAGAGAGACTGTGAGGGAGACAGCGAGGGAGACAGCGAGGGAGACAGCGAGCGAGACTGCGAGAGAGACTGCGAGAGAGACTGCGAGAGAGACTGCGAGAGAGACTGCGAGAGAGACTGCGAGAGAGACTGGGAGGGAGACAGCGAGGGAGACTGCGAGAGAGACTGCGAGAGAGACTGCGAGAGAGACTGCGAGAGAGACTGCGAGAGAGACTGCGAGGGAGACAGCGAGGGAGACAGCGAGGGAGACAGCGAGGGAGACTGCGAGAGAGATGGCGAGAGAGATGGAGAGAGAGATGGAGAGAGAGACGGAGAGAGAGACAGCGAGGGAGAGAGCGAGAGAGACTGCGAGGGAGACAGCGAGAGAGACAGCGAGAGAGACTGCGAGAGAGACTGCGAGAGAGACTGCGAGAGAGACTGCGAGAGATACAGCGAGAGATACAGCGAGGGATAGAGCGAGGGAGACAGCGAGGGTGACAGCGAGGGAGACAGCGAGGGAGACAGTGAGAGTACATTGAGAGAGACAGCGAGAGAGACTGCGAGAGAGACTGCGAGGGAGACGGCCAGGGAGACGGCGAGGGAGACGACGAGGGAGACGACGAGGGAGACGGCGAGGGAGACAGCGAGGGAGACAGCGAGGGAGACAGCGACAGAGACAGCGACAGAGACAGCGACAGAGACAGCGACAGAGACAGCGACAGAGACAGAGACAGCGAGGGAGACAGTGAGAGATTCTGCTATGGAGATAGCGAGAGAGACAGCCGGGGATACAGAGAGAGTGACTGCAAGGGAGACGGCGAGGGAGACGACGAGTGAGACAGCGAGGGAGACAGCGAGGGAGACAGCGAGAGAGACTGCGAGGGAGACAGCGAGGGAGACAGCGAGGGAGACTGCGAGAGAGACAGCGAGGGACACAGCGAGGGCAACAGCGAGGGACACAACAAGGGAGACAGCGAGAGAGACTGCGAGAGAGACTGCGAGAGAGAGCGCGTGAGACAGCGAGGGAAACAGCGAGGGAGAGAGCGAGAGACACAGCGAGGGAGACAGCAAGAGAGACTGCAAGAGAGACAGCGAGAGAGGCAGCGAGAGAGACAGCGAGAGAGACAGCGAGAGAGACAGCGAGAGAGACAGCGAGAAAGACAGCGAGAAAGACAGCGAGGGAGAAAGCGCTGGAGACAGCGAGAGAGACAGCGAGAGAGACTGCGTGGGAGACAGCGAGGGAGACAGCGAGGGAGACAGCGAGGGAGACAGCGAGGGAGACAGCGAGGGAGACAGCGAGGGAGACAGCGCTGGAGACAGCGAGAGAGACTGCGAGAAGGACTGTGAGAAGGACTGCGAGAGAGACAGCGAGGGAGAAAGCGAGGGAGAAAGCGAGAGCGACTTCGAGAGAGTCTGCGAGGGAGACAGCGAGAGAGACTGTGAGGGAGACAGCGAGAGAGACTGCGAGGGAGACTGCGAGGGAGACAGCGAGAGACACTGCGAGAGAGAATGCGAGGGAGACAGCGATTAAGACGGCGAGGGAGACGGCGAGAGAGAGAGCGAGAGAGACAGCGAGGGAGACAGCGAGGTAGACAGCGAGAGAGACTTCGAGAGAGACTGTGAGGGAGACAGCGAGGGAGACAGCGAGGGAGACAGCGACAGTGACAGCGACAGAGACAGCAATAGAGACTGCGAGAGAGACTGCGAGGGACACAGCGGGAGAGACTGCAAGGGAGACAACGAGAGAGAATGCGAGAGAGATCGCGTGAGACAGCGAGGGAGACAGCGTGGGAGGCAGCGAGGGAGACAGCGAGAGAAACTGCGAGGAAGACAGCGAGAGAGACTGCGAGAGCGACTGCTAGGGAGACAGCGAGGGAGCAGCGAGGGAGACAGCGAGAGAGACTGCGAGGGAGACAGCGAGAGAAACTGCGAGGAAGACAGCAAGAGAGACTGCGAGAGAGACGGCGAGGGAGACAGCGAGAGAGACTGCGAGAGAGACGGCGAGGGAGACGGTGAGGGAGACTGCGAGGGAGACAGCGAGGGAGACAGCGAGGGAGACAGCGAGGGAGACAGCGAGGGAGACAGCGAGGCAGACAGCGAGAGAGACTGCAAGGGAGACAGCGAGAGAGACAGCGAGAGAGACAGCGAAGGAGAAAGCGAGGGAGACAGCGAGAGAGACTGCGAGGGAGACTGCGAGGGAGACAGCATGGGAGACAGCGAGGGAGACAGCGAGGGAGACAGCGAGGGAGACAGCGAGGGAGACAGCGAGGGAGACAGCGAGAGAGACTGCGAGAAGGACTGCGAGAAGGAATGCGAGAGAGACAGTGAGAGAGACAGCGAGGGAGAAAGTGAGAGTGACTGCGAGGGAGACTGCGAGAGAGACTGCGAGAGAGACTGCGAGAGAGACTGCGAGAGAGACAGTGAGAGGGACTGCGAGAGAGAAAGCCAGAGAGTGCGAGGGAGACAGCGAGAGAGAATGCGAGAGAGACTGAGAGAGAGACTGAGAGAGAGACTGAGAGAGAGACTGAGAGAGAGACTGAGAGAGAGACAGCGAGGGAGACAACGAGAGAGACATCGAGAGAGACAGCGAAAGAGACAGCGAAAGAGACTGCGAGAGAGACATCCAGGGTGACTTCGAGGGAGACAGCGAGAGAGTCTGCGAGGGAGAGAGCGAGAGATTCTGCGAGGGAGAGAGCGAGGGAGAAAGCGAGGGAGAAAGCGAGAGAGAATGCGAGAGAGACTGCGAGAGAGACTGCGAGAGAGACTGCGAGAGAGACTGCGAGGGAGACAGCGATAGAGACTGCGAGGGAGACAGCGAGAGAGACTGCGAGAGAGACTGTGAGAGAGACTGCGAGGGAGACAGCGAGAGAGACTGTGAGGGAGACAGTGAGGGAGACAGTGAGGGAGACAGCGAGAAAGACTGCGAGAGAGACTGCGAGGGAGACAGCGAGAGAGAATGCGAGGGAGAAAGCGAGAGACACTGCGAGAGAGACTGCGAGGGAGACGGCGAGAGAGAGAGCGAGGGAGAGAGCGAGGGAGACAGCGAGGGAGACAGCGAGGGAGACAGCGAGGGAGACAGCGAGGGAGACTTCGAGAGAGACTGCGAGGGAGGCAGCGAGGGAGGTAGCGAGGGAGACAGCGAGGGAGACAGCGAGGGAGACAGCGAGGGAGACAGCGAGGGAGACAGCGAGGGAGACTGCGAGAGAGACTGCGAGAGCGACTGCGAGGGAGACAGCGAGGGAGACAGCGAGGGAGACAGCGAGGGAGGCAGCGAGGGAGACAGCGAGGGAGACAGCAAGGGAGACAGCGAGAGAAACTGCGAGGAAGACAGCGAGAGCGACTGCTAGGGAGACAGCGAGGGAGACAGCGAGGGAGTCAGCGAGAGAAACTGCGAGGAAGACAGCGAGAGAGACTGCGAGAGAGACGGCAAGGGAGACAGAGAGGGAGACTGCGAGGGAGAGAGCGAGGGAGACAGCGAGGGAGACAGCGAGGGAGACAGCGAGAGAGACTGCAAGAGAGACTGCGAGGGAGACAGCGAGAGACACAGCGAGAGAGACAGCGAGGGAGAAAGCGAGGGAGACAGGGAGAGAGACTGCGAGAGAGACTGCGAGAGAGACTGCGAGAGAGACTGCGAGGGAGAAAGGAGAGAGACTGCGAGAGTGACTGCGAGAGAGACTGCGAGAGAGACTGCGAGAGAGACTGCGAGGGAGACTGCGAGGGAGACTGCAAGGGAGACTGCAAGGGAGACAGTGAGAGAGACAGCGAGGGAGATAGCGAGGGAGACTGCGAGAGAGTCTGCGAGAGAGACTGCGAGAGAGACGGCGAGAGAGACTGCGATGGAGACTGCGAGGGAGACAGCGAGGGAGACTGCGAGAGAGACTGCTATGGAGATAGCGAGAGAGACAGCGAGGGATACAGCGAGAGAGACTGCGAGAGTGACTGCGAGGTAGACGGCGAGGGAGACGGCGAGGGCGACGGCGAGAGAGAGAGCGAGAGAGACAGCGAGGGAGACAGCGAGAGAGACTTCGAGAGAGACTGCGAGGGAGACGGCGAGAGAGACAGTGAGAGGGACTGCGAGAGAGAAAGCCAGAGAGAAAGCCAGAGAGAAAGCCAGAGAGTGCGAGGGAGACAGCGAGGGAGACAGCGAGAGAGAATGCGAGAGAGACTGAGAGAGAGACTGAGAGAGAGACTGAGAGAGAGACTGAGAGGGAGACAGCGAGGGAGACAACGAGAGAGACATAGAGAGAGACAGCGAAAGAGAATGCGAGAGAGACTGCGAGAGAGACATCCAGGGTGACTGCGAGGGAGACAGCGAGAGAGACTGTGAGGGAGACAGCGAGAGAGACTGTGAGGGAGACAGCGAGGGAGACTGTGAGGGAGACTGCGAGAGAGACTGCTATGGAGATAGCGAGAGAGACAGCGAGGGATACTGCGAGAGTGACTGCGAGGGAGACGGCGAGGGAGACGGTGAGAGCGACGGCGAGAGAGAGAGCGAGGGAGACAGCGAGGGAGACAGCGAGAGAGACTTCGAGAGAGACGGCGAGAGAGACGGCGAGAGAGACAGCGAGAGAGACTGCGAGAGAGACTGCGAGAGAGACTGCGAGAGAGACTGCGAGAGAGACTGCGAGAGAGACTGCGAGAGAGACAGTGAGAGGGACTGCGAGAGAGAAAGCGAGAGAGAAAGCCAGAGAGTGCGAGGGAGACAGCGAGAGAGAATGCGAGAGAGACTGAGAGAGAGACTGAGAGAGAGACTGAGAGAGAGACTGAGAGAGAGACTGAGAGAGAGACTGAGAGGGAGACTGAGAGGGAGACTGAGAGGGAGACTGAGAGGGAGACAACGAGAGAGACATCGAGAGAGACAGCGAAAGAGACAGCGAAAGAGAATCCGAGAGTGACTGCGAGAGAGACATCCAAGGTGACTTCGAGGGAGACTTCGAGGGAGACTGCGAGGGAGACAGCGAGAGAGACTGCGAGGGTGACAGCGAGAGAGACAGCGAGAGAGTCTGCGAGAGAGTCTGCGAGGGAGAGAGCGAGGGAGAAAGCGAGAGAGACTGCGAGAGAGACTGCGAGAGAGACTGCGAGAGAGACAGCGAGGGAGACAGCGAGGGAGACAGCGAGGGAGACAGCGAGGGAGACAACGAGAGAGACATAGAGAGAGACAGCAAAAGAGAATGTGAGAGAGACTGCGAGAGAGACATCCAGGGTGACTGCGAGGGAGACAGCGAGAGAGACTGTGAGGGAGACAGCGAGAGAGACTGTGAGGGAGACAGCGAGGGAGACTGTGAGGGAGACTGCGAGAGAGACTGCTATGGAGATAGCGAGAGAGACAGCGAGGGATACAGCGAGAGAGACTGCGAGAGTGACTGCGAGGGAGACGGCGAGGGAGACGGTGAGAGCGACGGCGAGAGAGAGAGCGAGAGAGACAGCGAGGGAGACAGCGAGAGAGACTTCGAGAGAGACTGCGAGGGAGACGGCGAGAGAGACAGCGAGAGAGACAGCGAGAGAGACAGCGAGAGAGACTGTGAGGAGACTGTGAGGGAGACAGCGAGAGAGACTGCGAGAGAGACTGCGAGAGAGACTGCGAGAGAGACAGTGAGAGGGACTGCGAGAGAGAAAGCGAGAGAGAAAGCCAGAGAGTGCGAGGGAGACAGCGAGAGAGAATGCGAGAGAGACTGAGAGAGAGACTGAGAGAGAGACTGAGAGAGAGACTGAGAGGGAGACTGAGAGGGAGACTGAGAGGGAGACTGAGAGGGAGACAACGAGAGAGACATCGAGAGAGACAGCGAAAGAGACAGCGAAAGAGAATGCGAGAGAGACTGCGAGAGAGACATCCAAGGTGACTTCGAGGGAGACTGCGAGGGAGACAGCGAGAGAGACTGCGAGGGAGACAGCGAGAGAGACAGCGAGAGAGTCTGCGAGAGAGTCTGCGAGAGAGTCTGCAAGGGAGAAAGCGAGGGAGAAAGCGAGAGAGACTGCGAGAGAGACTGCGAGAGAGACTGCGAGAGAGACTGCGAGGGAGACTGCGAGGGAGACTGCGAGGGAGACTGCGAGGGAGACAGCGAGAGAGACTGCGAGAGAGACTGTGAGAGAGACTGCGAGGGAGACAGCGAGAGAGACAGCGAGAGAGACAGCGAGGGAGACAGCGAGAGAGACAGCGAGAGAGACTGCGAGAGAGACTGCGAGAGAGACTGCGAGAGAGACTGCGAGAGAGACTGCGAGGGAGACAGCGAGAGGGACTGCGAGGGAGAAAGCGACAGAAACTGCGAGAGAGACTGCTAGGGAAATAGCGAGAGAGACAGCGAGGGATACAGCGAGAGACACTGCGAGAGAGACGGCGAGAGAGAGAGCGAGGGAGAGAGCGAGGGAGACAGCGAGGGAGACAGCGAGGGAGACAGCGAGAGAGACTGCGAGGGAGGCAGCGAGGGAGACAGCGAGGGAGACAGCGAGGGAGACAGCGAGGGAGACTGCGAGAGAGACTGCGAGAGAGACTGCGAGAGAGACTGCGAGAGAGACTGCGAGAGCGACTGCTAGGGAGACAGCGAGGGAGACAGCGAGGGAGGCAGCGAGGGAGACAGCGAGGGAGACAGCGAGGGAGACAGCGAGAGAAACTGCGAGGAAGACAGCGAGAGAGACTGCGAGAGAGACGGCGAGGGAGACTGCGAGGGAGAGAGCGAGGGACACAGCGAGGGAGACAGCGAGGGAGACAGCGAGGGAGACAGCGAGAGAGACTGCAAGAGAGACTGCAAGAGAGACTGCGAGGGAGACAGCGAGAGAGACAGCGAGAGAGACAGCGAGAGAGACAGCGAGGGAGACAGCGAGGGAGACAGCGAGGGAGACAGCGAGAGAGACAGCAAGGGAGACAGCGAGGGAGACAGCGAGGGAGACTGCGAGGGAGACTGCGAGGGAGACTGCGAGGGAGACAGTGCGAGAGTCTGCGAGGGAGAGAGCGAGTGAGACTGCGAGAGAGACTGCGAGAGAGACTGCGAGAGAGACTGCGAGAGAGACTGCGAGAGAGACTGCGAGGGAGACAGCGATAGAGACTGCGAGGGAGACAGCGAGGGAGACTGCGAGAGAGACTGCGAGGGAGACAGCGAGAGAGACTGTGAGGGAGACAGCGAGGGAGACAGCGAGAGAGACTGCGAGAGAGACTGCGAGAGAGACTGCGAGAGAGACTGCGAGAGAGACTGGGAGGGAGACAGCGAGGGAGACTGCGAGAGAGACTGCGAGAGAGACTGCGAGAGAGACTGCGAGAGAGACTGCGAGAGAGACTGCGAGGGAGACAGCGAGGGAGACAGCGAGAGGGACTGCGAGGGAGAAAGCGAGAGAAACTGCGAGAGAGACTGCTAGGGAAATAGCGAGAGAGACAGCGAGGGATACAGCGAGAGACACTGCGAGAGAGACTGCGAGGGAGACGGCGACAGAGAGAGCGAGGGAGACAGCGAGGGAGACAGCGAGGGAGACAGCGAGGGAGACAGCGAGAGAGAATGCGAGGGAGGCAGCGAGGGAGACAGCGAGGGAGACAGCGAGGGAGACAGCGAGGGAGACAGCGAGAGAGACAGCGAGAGAGACAGCGAGGGAGACAGCGAGGGAGACTGCGAGAGAGACTGCGAGAGAGACTGCGAGAGAGACTGCGAGAGAGACTGCGAGAGCGACTGCTAGGGAGACAGCGAGGGAGGCAGCGAGGGAGACAGCGAGGGAGACAGCGAGAGAAACTGCGAGGAAGACAGCGAGAGAGACTGCGAGAGAGACGGCGAGGGAGACTGCGAGGGAGAGAGCGAGGGACACAGCGAGGGAGACAGCGAGGGAGACAGCGAGGGAGACAGCGGGGGAGACAGCGAGAGAGACTGCAAGAGAGACTGCAAGAGAGACTGCGAGGGAGACAGCGAGAGAGACAGCGAGAGAGACAGCGAGAGAGACAGCGAGAGAGACAGCGAGGGAGACAGCGAGGGAGACAGCGAGGGAGACAGCGAGAGAGACAGCGAGGGAGACAGCGAGGGAGACAGCGAGGGAGCCTGCGAGGGAGACTGCGAGGGAGACTGCGAGGGAGACAGTGCGAGAGTCTGCGAGGGAGAGAGCGAGTGAGACTGCGAGAGAGACTGCGAGAGAGACTGCGAGAGAGACTGCGAGGGAGACAGCGATAGAGACTGCGAGGGAGACAGCGAGAGAGACTGCGAGAGAGACTGCGAGGGAGACAGCGAGAGAGACTGTGAGGGAGACAGCGAGAGAGACAGCGAGAGAGACTGCGAGAGAGACTGCGAGAGAGACTGCGAGAGAGACTGCGAGAGAGACTGGGAGGGAGACAGCGAGGGAGACTGCGAGAGAGACTGCGAGAGAGACTGCGAGAGAGACTGCGAGAGAGACTGCGAGAGGGACTGCGAGGGAGACAGCGAGGGAGACAGCGAGGGAGACAGCGAGGGAGACTGCGAGAGAGATGGCGAGAGAGATGGAGAGAGAGATGGAGAGAGAGACGGCGAGAGAGACAGCGAGGCAGAGAGCGAGAGAGACTGCGAGGGAGACAGCGAGAGAGACAGCGAGAGAGACTGCGAGAGATACAGCGAGAGATACAGCGAGGGATAGAGCGAGGGAGACAGCGAGGGATACAGCGAGGGAGACAGCGAGAGTACATTGAGAGAGACAGCGAGAGAGACTGCGAGAGAGACTGCGAGAGAGACTGCGAGGGAGACGGCCAGGGAGACGGCCAGGGAGACGACGAGGGAGACGACGAGGGAGACAGCGAGGGAGACAGCGAGGGAGACAGCGACAGAGACAGCGACAGAGACAGCGACAGAGACAGCGACAGAGACAGCGACAGAGACAGCGACAGAGACAGAGACAGCGAGGGAGACAGTGAGAGATACTGCTATGGAGATAGCGAGAGAGACAGCCGGGGATACAGAGAGAGTGACTGCAAGGGAGACAGCGAGGGAGACGACGAGGGAGACAGCGAGGGAGACAGCGAGGGAGACAGCGAGAGAGACTGCGAGGGAGACAGCGAGGGAGACAGCGAGGGAGACTGCGAGAGAGACAGCGAGGGACACAACGAGGGCAACAGCGAGGGACACAACAAGGGAGACAGCGAGAGAGACAGCGAGAGAGACTGCGAGAGAGAGCGCGTGAGACAGCGAGGGAAACTGCGAGGGAGAGAGCGAGAGACACAGCGAGGGAGACAGCAAGAGAGACTGCAAGAGAGACTGCGAGGGAGACAGCGAGAGAGACAGCGAGAGAGACAGCGAGAGAGACAGCGAGGGAGACAGCGAGGGAGACAGCGAGGGAGACAGCGAGAGAGACAGCAAGGGAGACAGCGAGGGAGACAGCGAGGGAGACTGCGAGGGAGACTGCGAGGGAGACTGCGAGGGAGACAGTGCGAGAGTCTGCGAGGGAGAGAGCGAGTGAGACTGCGAGAGAGACTGCGAGAGAGACTGCGAGAGAGACTGCGAGAGAGACAGCGAGAGAGACTGCGAGAGAGACTGTGAGAGAGACTGCGAGGGAGACAGCGAGAGAGACAGCGAGGGAGACAGCGAGAGAGACAGCGAGAGAGACTGCGAGAGAGACTGCGAGAGAGACTGCGAGAGAGACTGCGAGAGAGACTGCGAGGGAGACAGCGAGAGGGACTGCGAGGGAGAAAGCGACAGAAACTGCGAGAGAGACTGCTAGGGAAATAGCGAGAGAGACAGCGAGGGATACAGCGAGAGACACTGCGAGAGAGACTGCGAGGGAGACGGCGAGAGAGAGAGCGAGGGAGAGAGCGAGGGAGACAGCGAGGGAGACAGCGAGGGAGACAGCGAGAGAGACTGCGAGGGAGGCAGCGAGGGAGACAGCGAGGGAGACAGCGAGGGAGACAGCGAGGGAGACTGCGAGAGAGACTGCGAGAGAGACTGCGAGAGAGACTGCGAGAGAGACTGCGAGAGCGACTGCTAGGGAGACAGCGAGGGAGACAGCGAGGGAGGCAGCGAGGGAGACAGCGAGGGAGACAGCGAGGGAGACAGCGAGAGAAACTGCGAGGAAGACAGCGAGAGAGACTGCGAGAGAGACGGCGAGGGAGACTGCGAGGGAGAGAGCGAGGGACACAGCGAGGGAGACAGCGAGGGAGACAGCGAGGGAGACAGCGAGAGAGACTGCAAGAGAGACTGCAAGAGAGACTGCGAGGGAGACAGCGAGAGAGACAGCGAGAGAGACAGCGAGAGAGACAGCGAGGGAGACAGCGAGGGAGACAGCGAGGGAGACAGCGAGAGAGACAGCAAGGGAGACAGCGAGGGAGACAGCGAGGGAGACTGCGAGGGAGACTGCGAGGGAGACAGTGCGAGAGTCTGCGAGGGAGAGAGCGAGTGAGACTGCGAGAGAGACTGCGAGAGAGACTGCGAGAGAGACTGCGAGAGAGACTGCGAGAGAGACTGCGAGGGAGACAGCGATAGAGACTGCGAGGGAGACAGCGAGGGAGACTGCGAGAGGGACTGCGAGGGAGACAGCGAGAGAGACTGTGAGGGAGACAGCGAGGGAGACAGCGAGAGAGACTGCGAGAGAGACTGCGAGAGAGACTGCGAGAGAGACTGCGAGAGAGACTGGGAGGGAGACAGCGAGGGAGACTGCGAGAGAGACTGCGAGAGAGACTGCGAGAGAGACTGCGAGAGAGACTGCGAGAGAGACTGCGAGGGAGACAGCGAGGGAGACAGCGAGAGGGACTGCGAGGGAGAAAGCGAGAGAAACTGCGAGAGAGACTGCTAGGGAAATAGCGAGAGAGACAGCGAGGGATACAGCGAGAGACACTGCGAGAGAGACTGCGAGGGAGACGGCGAGAGAGAGAGCGAGGGAGACAGCGAGGGAGACAGCGAGGGAGACAGCGAGGGAGACAGCGAGGGAGACAGCGAGAGAGAATGCGAGGGAGGCAGCGAGGGAGACAGCGAGGGAGACAGCGAGGGAGACAGCGAGGGAGACAGCGAGAGAGACAGCGAGAGAGACAGCGAGGGAGACAGCGAGGGAGACTGCGAGAGAGACTGCGAGAGAGACTGCGAGAGAGACTGCGAGAGAGACTGCGAGAGCGACTGCTAGGGAGACAGCGAGGGAGGCAGCGAGGGAGACAGCGAGGGAGACAGCGAGAGAAACTGCGAGGAAGACAGCGAGAGAGACTGCGAGAGAGACGGCGAGGGAGACTGCGAGGGAGAGAGCGAGGGACACAGCGAGGGAGACAGCGAGGGAGACAGCGAGGGAGACAGCGGGGGAGACAGCGAGAGAGACTGCAAGAGAGACTGCAAGAGAGACTGCGAGGGAGACAGCGAGAGAGACAGCGAGAGAGACAGCGAGAGAGACAGCGAGAGAGACAGCGAGGGAGACAGCGAGGGAGACAGCGAGAAAGACAGCGAGAGAGACAGCGAGGGAGACAGCGAGGGAGACAGCGAGGGAGCCTGCGAGGGAGACTGCGAGGGAGACTGCGAGGGAGACAGTGCGAGAGTCTGCGAGGGAGAGAGCGAGTGAGACTGCGAGAGAGACTGCGAGAGAGACTGCGAGAGAGACTGCGAGGGAGACAGCGATAGAGACTGCGAGGGAGACAGCGAGAGAGACTGCGAGAGAGACTGCGAGGGAGACAGCGAGAGAGACTGTGAGGGAGACAGCGAGAGAGACAGCGAGAGAGACTGCGAGAGAGACTGCGAGAGAGACTGCGAGAGAGACTGCGAGAGAGACTGGGAGGGAGACAGCGAGGGAGACTGCGAGAGAGACTGCGAGAGAGACTGCGAGAGAGACTGCGAGAGAGACTGCGAGAGGGACTGCGAGGGAGACAGCGAGGGAGACAGCGAGGGAGACAGCGAGGGAGACTGCGAGAGAGATGGCGAGAGAGATGGAGAGAGAGATGGAGAGAGAGACGGCGAGAGAGACAGCGAGGCAGAGAGCGAGAGAGACTGCGAGGGAGACAGCGAGAGAGACAGCGAGAGAGACTGCGAGAGATACAGCGAGAGATACAGCGAGGGATAGAGCGAGGGAGACAGCGAGGGATACAGCGAGGGAGACAGCGAGAGTACATTGAGAGAGACAGCGAGAGAGACTGCGAGAGAGACTGCGAGAGAGACTGCGAGGGAGACGGCCAGGGAGACGGCCAGGGAGACGACGAGGGAGACGACGAGGGAGACAGCGAGGGAGACAGCGAGGGAGACAGCGACAGAGACAGCGACAGAGACAGCGACAGAGACAGCGACAGAGACAGCGACAGAGACAGCGACAGAGACAGAGACAGCGAGGGAGACAGTGAGAGATACTGCTATGGAGATAGCGAGAGAGACAGCCGGGGATACAGAGAGAGTGACTGCAAGGGAGACAGCGAGGGAGACGACGAGGGAGACAGCGAGGGAGACAGCGAGGGAGACAGCGAGAGAGACTGCGAGGGAGACAGCGAGGGAGACAGCGAGGGAGACTGCGAGAGAGACAGCGAGGGACACAACGAGGGCAACAGCGAGGGACACAACAAGGGAGACAGCGAGAGAGACAGCGAGAGAGACTGCGAGAGAGAGCGCGTGAGACAGCGAGGGAAACTGCGAGGGAGAGAGCGAGAGACACAGCGAGGGAGACAGCAAGAGAGACTGCAAGAGAGACAGCGAGAGAGGCAGCGAGAGAGACAGCGAGAGAGACAGCGAGAGAGACAGCGAGAGAGACAGCGAGAGGGACAGCGAGGGAGAAAGCGATGGAGACAGCGAGAGAGACAGCGAGAGAGACAGCGAGGGAGACAGCGAGGGAGACAGCGAGGGAGACAGCGAGGGAGACAGCGAGGGAGACAGCGAGGGAGACAGCGCTGGAGACAGCGAGAGAGACTGCGAGAAGGACTGTGAGAAGGACTGCGAGAGAGACAGCGAGGGAGAAAGCGAGGGAGAAAGCGAGAGCGACTTCGAGAGAGTCTGCGAGGGAGACAGCGAGAGAGACTGTGAGGGAGACAGCGAGAGAGACTGCGAGGGAGACTGCGAGGGAGACTGCGAGGGAGACTGCGAGGGAGACAGCGAGAGACACTGCGAGAGAGAATGCGAGGGAGACAGCGATTAAGACGGCGAGGGAGACGGCGAGAGAGAGAGCGAGAGAGACAGCGAGGGAGACAGCGAGGTAGACAGCGAGAGAGACTTCGAGAGAGACTTCGAGAGAGACTGTGAGGGAGACAGCGAGGGAGACAGCGAGGGAGACAGCGAGGGAGACAGCGAGGGAGACAGCGACAGAGACAGCGACAGAGACAGCGACAGAGACAGCGACAGTGACAGCGACAGAGACAGCAATAGAGACTGCGAGAGAGACTGCGAGAGAGACTGCGAGGGACACAGCGAGAGAGACTGCAAGGGAGACAACGAGAGAGAATGCGAGAGAGATCGCGTGAGACAGCGAGGGAGACAGCGTGGGAGGCAGCGAGGGAGACAGCGTGGGAGGCAGCGAGGGAGACAGCGAGAGAAACTGCGAGGAAGACAGCGAGAGAGACTGCGAGAGCGACTGCTAGGGAGACAGCAAGGGAGGCAGCGAGGGAGACAGCGAGGGAGACAGCGAGGGAGACAGCGAGAGAAACTGCGAGGAAGACAGCGAGAGAGACTGCGAGAGAGACGGCGAGGGAGACAGTGAGAGAGACTGCGAGAGAGTCGGCGAGGGAGACGGCGAGGGAGACTGCGAGGGAGACAGCGAGGGAGACAGCGAGGGAGACAGCGAGAGAGACTGCAAGGGAGACAGCGAGAGAGACAGCGAGAGAGACAGCGAAGGAGAAAGCGAGGGAGACAGCGAGAGAGACAGCGAGAGAGACTGCGAGGGAGACTGCGAGGGAGACAGCATGGGAGACAGCGAGGGAGACAGCGAGGTAGACAGCGAGGGAGACAGCGAGAGAGACTGCGAGAAGGACTGCGAGAAGGAATGCGAGAGAGACAGTGAGAGAGACAGCGAGAGAGACAGTGAGAGGGACTGCGAGGGAGACTGCGAGAGAGACTGCGAGAGAGACAGTGAGAGGGACTGCGAGAGAGAAAGCCAGAGAGTGCGAGGGAGACAGCGAGAGAGAATGCGAGAGAGACTGAGAGAGAGACTGAGAGAGAGACTGAGAGAGAGACTGAGAGAGAGACTGAGAGAGAGACTGAGAGAGAGACAGCGAGGGAGACAACGAGAGAGACATCGAGAGAGACAGCGAAAGAGAATGCGAGAGAGACTGCGAGAGAGACATCCAGGGTGACTTCGAGGGAGACTTCGAGGGAGACTGCGAGGAAGACAGCGAGAGAGACTGAGAGAGACAGCGAGAGAGACAGCGAGGGAGACAGCGAGGGAGACTGCGAGGGAGACTGCGAGGGAGACAGCGAGGGAGACAGCGAGGGAGACAGCGAGGGAGAGAGCGAGAGATTCTGCGAGGGAGACAGCGAGGGAGAAAGCGAGAGAGAATGCGAGAGAGACTGCGAGGGAGACAGCGATAGAGACTGCGAGGGAGACAGCGAGAGAGACTGCGAGAGAGACTGCGAGAGACTGCGAGGGAGACAGCGAGAGAGACTGTGAGGGAGACAGCGAGAGAGACTGTGAGGGAGACAGCGAGAGAGACTGTGAGGGAGACAGTGAGGGAGACAGCGAGAGAGACTGCGAGAGAGACTGCGAGGGAGACAGCGAGAGAGACTGCGAGGGAGAAAGCGAGAGACACTGCGAGAGAGACTGCGAGGGAGACGGCGAGAGAGACAGCGAGAGAGACAGCGAGGGAGACAGCGAGGGAGACAGCGAGGGAGACAGCGAGGGAGACAGCGAGGGAGACAGCGAGGGAGACAGCGAGGGAGACTGCGAGGGAGACTGCGAGGGAGACTGCGAGGGAGACTGCGAGGGAGACAGCGAGAGAGTCTGCGAGGGACAGAGCGAGGGAGAAAGCGAGAGAGACTGCGAGAGAGACTGCGAGGGAGACAGCGATAGAGACTGCGAGGGAGACAGCGAGAGAGACTGTGAGAGAGACTGCGAGGGAGACAGCGAGGGAGAGTGTGAGGGAGACAGCGAGGGAGACAGCGAGAGAGACTGCCAAAGAGACTGCGAGAGAGACTGCGAGAGAGACTGCGAGGGAGAAAGCGAGAGAAACTGCGAGAGAGACTGCTAAGGAAATAGCGAGAGAGACAGCGAGGGAGACAGCGAGGGATACAGCGAGAGACACTGCGAGAGAGACTGCGAGGGAGACGGCGAGAGAGAGAGCGAGGGAGACAGCGAGGGAGACAGCGAGGGAGACAGCGAGGGAGACTGCGAGAGCGACTGCAAGGGAGACAGCGAGGGAGACAGCGAGGGAGACTGCGAGGGAGACAGCGAGAGAAACTGCGAGGAAGACAGCGAGAGAGACTGCGAGAGAGACGGCGAGGGAGACAGCGAGGGAGACTGCGAGGGAGAGAGCGAGGGAGACAGCGAGGGAGACAGCGAGGGAGACAGCGAGGGAGACAGCGAGGGAGACAGCGAGGGAGACAGCGAGGGAGACAGAGAGAGAGACAGCGAGAGAGACTGCAAGAGAGACTGCGAGGGAGACAGCGAGAGAGACAGCGAGAGAGACAGCGAGAGAGAAAGCGAGGGAGAAAGCGAGGGAGACTGCGAGAGAGACTGCGAGAGAGACTGCGAGAGAGACAGCGAGAGAGACAGCGAGAGAGACTGCAAAGGAGACTGCGAGAGAGACTGCGAGAGAGACAGCGAGAGAGACTGCGAGAGGGACTGCGAGAGAGACTGCGAGAGGGACAGCGAGAGAGACTGCGAGAGGGACTGCGAGAGAGACTGGGAGGGAGACAGCGAGGGAGACTGCGAGAGAGACTGCTAGAGAGACTGCGAGGGAGACAGCGAGGGAGACAGCAAGGGAGACTGCGAGAGAGATGGCGAGAGAGATGGAGAGAGAGACGGCAAGAGAGACGGCGAGAGAGACGGCGAGAGAGACAGTGAGGGAGAGAGCGAGAGAGACTGCGAGGGAGACAGCGAGAGAGACAGCGATAGAGACTGTGAGAGAGACTGCGAGAGATACAGCGAGGGATAGAGCGAGTGAGACAGCGAGGGAGACAGCGAGAGAAACTGCGAGGAAGACAGCGAGAGAGACTGCGAGAGCGACTGCTAGGGAGACAGCGATGGAGGCAGCGAGGGAGACAGCGAGAGAGACTGCGAGGGAGACAGCGAGAGAGACTGCGAGGAAGACAGCGAGAGAGACTGCGAGAGAGACGGTGAGGGAGACTGCGAGGGAGACTGCGAGGGAGACAGCGAGGGAGACAGCGAGGGAGACAGCGAGGGTGACAGCGAGGCAGACAGCGAGAGAGACTGCAAGGGAGACAGCGAGAGAGACAGCGAGAGAGACAGCGAAGGAGAAAGCGAGGGAGACAGCGAGAGAGACAGCGAGAGAGACTGTGAGGGGGACTGCGAGGGAGACAGCATGGGAGACAGCATGGGAGACAGCGAAGGAGAAAGCGAGGGAGACAGCGAGAGAGACAGCGAGAGAGACTGCGAGGGAGACTGCGAGGGAGACAGCATGGGAGACAGCGAGGGAGACAGCGAGGGAGACAGCGAGGGAGACAGCGAGAGAGACAGCGAGAGAGACTGCGAGAAGGACTGCGAGAAGGAATGCGAGAGAGACAGCGAGAGAGACAGCGAGAGAGACAGCGAGGGAGAAAGTGAGAGTGACTGCGAGAGAGACTGCGAGGGAGACTGCGAGGGAGACAGCGAAAGAGACTGTGAGGGAAACAGCGAGGGAGACAGCGAAAGAGACTGCGAGGGAGACTGCGAGGCAGACTGTGAGGGAGACAGCGAGAGAGACAGCGAGAGAGACAGCGAGAGAGACTGTGAGAGAGACTGCGAGAGAGACTGCGAGAGAGACTGCGAGAGAGACTGCGAGAGAGACTGCGAGAGAGACAGTGAGAGGGACTGCGAGAGAGAAAGCCAGAGAGTGCGAGGGAGACAGCGAGAGAGAATGCGAGAGAGATTGAGAGAGAGACTGAGAGAGAGACTGAGAGAGAGACTGAGAGAGAGACTGAGAGGGAGACAGCGAGGGAGACAATGAGAGAGACATCGAGAGAGACAGCGAAAGAGAATGCAAGAGAGACTGCGAGAGAGACATCCAGGGTGACTTCGAGGGAGACTTCGAGGGAGACTGCGAGGGAGACAGCGAGAGAGACTGCGAGAGAGACAGCGAGAGAGACAGCGAGGGAGACAGCGAGGGAGACAGCGAGGGAGACAGCGAGGGAGACAGCGAGGGAGACAGCGAGGGAGACTGCGAGGGAGACAGCGAGAGAGTCTGCGAGGGAGAGAGCGAGAGATTCTGCGAGGGAGAGAGCGAGGGAGAAAGCGAGAGAGAATGCGAGAGAGACTGCGAGAGAGACTGCGAGAGAGACTGCGAGAGAGACTGCGAGGGAGACAGCGATAGAGACTGCGAGGGAGACAGCAAGAGAGACAGCGAGAGAGACTGCGAGAGAGACTGTGAGATAGACTGCGAGGGAGACAGCGAGAGAGACTGTGAGGGAGACAGTGAGGGAGACAGCGAGAGAGACTGCGAGAGAGACTGCGAGGGAGACAGCGAGAGAGACTGCGAGGGAGAAAGCGAGAGACACTGCGAGAGAGACTGCGAGGGAGAAAGCGAGAGACACTGCGAGAGAGACTGCGAGGGAGACGGCGAGGGAGACGGCGAGAGAGAGAGCGAGGGAGACAGCGAGGGAGACAGCGAGGGAGACAGCGAGGGAGACAGCGAGGGAGACTTCGAGAGAGACTGCGAGGGAGGCAGCGAGGGAGACAGCGAGGGAGACAGCGAGGGAGACAGCGAGGGAGACTGCGAGAGAGACTGCGAGAGCGACTGCGAGAGCGACAGCGAGGGAGACAGCGAGGGAGACAGCGAGGGAGACAGCGAGGGAGGCAGCGAGGGAGACAGCGAGGGAGACAGCGAGGGAGACAGCGAGGGAGACAGCGAGAGAAACTGCGAGAGAGACAGCGAGAGAGACAGCGAGAGAGACAGCGAGGGAGACTGCGAGGGAGACTGCGAGGGAGACTGCGAGGGACACAGCGAGGAACACAGCGAGGGACACAGCGAGGGAGACAGCGAGGGACACAGCGAGGGAGACTGCAAGAGAGACTGCGAGGGAGACTGCGAGGGAGACAGCGAGAGAGTCTGCGAGGGACAGAGCGAGGGAGAAAGCGAGAGAGACTGCGAGAGAGACTGCGAGGGAGACAGCGATAGAGACTGTGAGGGAGACAGCGAGAGAGACTGTGAGAGAGACTGCGAGGGAGACAGCGAGGGAGAGTGTGAGGGAGACAGCGAGGGAGACAGCGAGAGAGACTGCGAAAGAGACTGCGAGAGAGACTGCGAGAGAGACTGCGAGAGAGACTGCGAGAGAGACTGCGAGGGAGACAGCGAGAGAGACTGCGAGGGAGAAAGCGAGAGAAACTGCGAGAGAGACTGCTAAGGAAATAGCGAGAGAGACAGCGAGGGATACAGCGAGAGACACTGCGAGAGAGACTGCGAGGGAGACGGCGAGAGAGAGAGCGAGGGAGACAGCGAGGGAGACAGCGAGGGAGACAGCGAGGGAGACTGCGAGAGCGACTGCAAGGGAGACAGCGAGGGAGACAGCGAGGGAGACAGCGACGGAGACAGCGAGGGAAACTGCGAGGAAGACAGCGAGAGAGACTGCGAGAGAGACGGCGAGGGAGACAGCGAGGGAGACTGCGAGGGAGAGAGCGAGGGACACAGCGAGGGAGACAGCGAGGGAGACAGCGAGGGAGACAGCGAGGGAGACAGCGAGGGAGACAGCGTGGGAGACAGAGAGAGAGACAGCGAGAGAGACTGCAAGAGAGACTGCGAGGGAGACAGCGAGAGAGACTGCGAGAGGGACTGCGAGAGAGACTGCGAGAGGGACAGCGAGACAGACTGCGAGAGAGACTGCGAGAGAGACTGGGAGGGAGACAGCGAGGGAGACTGCGAGAGAGACTGCTAGAGAGACTGCGAGGGAGACAGCGAGGGAGACAGCGAGGGAGACTGCGAGAGAGACGGAGAGAGAGACGGCGAGAGAGACGGCGAGAGAGACGGCGAGAGAGACGGCGAGAGAGACGGCGAGAGAGACAGTGAGGGAGAGAGCGAGAGAGACTGCGAGGGAGACAGCGAGAGAGACAGCGAGAGAGACAGCGAGAGAGACAGCGAGAGAGACTGCGAGAGCGACTGCTAGGGAGGCAGCGAGGGAGGCAGCGAGGGAGACAGCGAGGGAGACAGCGAGAGAGACTGCGAGGGAGACTGCGAGAGAGACTGCGAGAGAGACTGCGAGAGAGACGGTGAGGGAGACTGCGAGGGAGACTGCGAGGGAGACAGCGAGGGAGACAGCGAGGGAGACAGCGAGGGAGACAGCGAGGGAGACAGCGAGGCAGACAGCGAGAGAGACTGCAAGGGAGACTGCAAGGGAGACAGCGAGAGAGACAGCGAGAGAGACAGCGAAGGAGAAAGCGAGGGAGACTGCAAAGGAGACTGCGAGAGAGACTGCGAGAGAGACAGCGAGAGAGACTGCGAGAGGGACTGCGAGAGAGACTGCGAGAGGGACAGCGAGAGAGACTGCGAGAGGGACTGCGAGAGAGACTGGGAGGGAGACAGCGAGGGAGACTGCGAGAGAGACTGCTAGAGAGACTGCGAGGGAGACAGCGAGGGAGACAGCAAGGGAGACTGCGAGAGAGATGGCGAGAGAGATGGAGAGAGAGACGGCAAGAGAGACGGCGAGAGAGACGGCGAGAGAGACAGTGAGGGAGAGAGCGAGAGAGACTGCGAGGGAGACAGCGAGAGAGACAGCGATAGAGACTGTGAGAGAGACTGCGAGAGATACAGCGAGGGATAGAGCGAGTGAGACAGCGAGGGAGACAGCGAGAGAAACTGCGAGGAAGACAGCGAGAGAGACTGCGAGAGCGACTGCTAGGGAGACAGCGATGGAGGCAGCGAGGGAGACAGCGAGAGAGACTGCGAGGGAGACAGCGAGAGAGACTGCGAGGAAGACAGCGAGAGAGACTGCGAGAGAGACGGTGAGGGAGACTGCGAGGGAGACTGCGAGGGAGACAGCGAGGGAGACAGCGAGGGAGACAGCGAGGGAGACAGCGAGGGTGACAGCGAGGCAGACAGCGAGAGAGACTGCAAGGGAGACAGCGAGAGAGACAGCGAGAGAGACAGCGAAGGAGAAAGCGAGGGAGACAGCGAGAGAGACAGCGAGAGAGACTGTGAGGGGGACTGCGAGGGAGACAGCATGGGAGACAGCATGGGAGACAGCGAAGGAGAAAGCGAGGGAGACAGCGAGAGAGACAGCGAGAGAGACTGCGAGGGAGACTGCGAGGGAGACAGCATGGGAGACAGCGAGGGAGACAGCGAGGGAGACAGCGAGGGAGACAGCGAGAGAGACAGCGAGAGAGACTGCGAGAAGGACTGCGAGAAGGAATGCGAGAGAGACAGCGAGAGAGACAGCGAGAGAGACAGCGAGGGAGAAAGTGAGAGTGACTGCGAGAGAGACTGCGAGGGAGACTGCGAGGGAGACAGCGAAAGAGACTGTGAGGGAAACAGCGAGGGAGACAGCGAAAGAGACTGCGAGGGAGACTGCGAGGCAGACTGTGAGGGAGACAGCGAGAGAGACAGCGAGAGAGACAGCGAGAGAGACTGTGAGAGAGACTGCGAGAGAGACTGCGAGAGAGACTGCGAGAGAGACTGCGAGAGAGACTGCGAGAGAGACAGTGAGAGGGACTGCGAGAGAGAAAGCCAGAGAGTGCGAGGGAGACAGCGAGAGAGAATGCGAGAGAGATTGAGAGAGAGACTGAGAGAGAGACTGAGAGAGAGACTGAGAGAGAGACTGAGAGGGAGACAGCGAGGGAGACAATGAG
Source organism: Heterodontus francisci (assembly GCF_036365525.1). Taxonomy (NCBI): domain Eukaryota; kingdom Metazoa; phylum Chordata; class Chondrichthyes; order Heterodontiformes; family Heterodontidae; genus Heterodontus; species Heterodontus francisci. The sequence goes on along the minus strand of NC_090385.1, from coordinate 106,486,661 downwards.
AGAGACATCGAGAGAGACAGCGAAAGAGAATGCAAGAGAGACTGCGAGAGAGACATCCAGGGTGACTTCGAGGGAGACTTCGAGGGAGACTGCGAGGGAGACAGCGAGAGAGACTGCGAGAGAGACAGCGAGAGAGACAGCGATTGAGACAGCGAGGGAGACAGCGAGGGAGACAGCGAGGGAGACAGCGAGGGAGACAGCGAGGGAGACTGCGAGGGAGACAGCGAGAGAGTCTGCGAGGGAGAGAGCGAGAGATTCTGCGAGGGAGAGAGCGAGGGAGAAAGCGAGAGAGAATGCGAGAGAGACTGCGAGAGAGACTGCGAGAGAGACTGCGAGAGAGACTGCGAGGGAGACAGCGATAGAGACTGCGAGGGAGACAGCGAGAGAGACAGCGAGAGAGACTGCGAGAGAGACTGTGAGATAGACTGCGAGGGAGACAGCGAGAGAGACTGTGAGGGAGACAGTGAGGGAGACAGCGAGAGAGACTGCGAGAGAGACTGCGAGGGAGACAGCGAGAGAGACTGCGAGGGAGAAAGCGAGAGACACTGCGAGAGAGACTGCGAGGGAGAAAGCGAGAGACACTGCGAGAGAGACTGCGAGGGAGACGGCGAGGGAGACGGCGAGAGAGAGAGCGAGGGAGACAGCGAGGGAGACAGCGAGGGAGACAGCGAGGGAGACAGCGAGGGAGACTTCGAGAGAGACTGCGAGGGAGGCAGCGAGGGAGACAGCGAGGGAGACAGCGAGGGAGACAGCGAGGGAGACTGCGAGAGAGACTGCGAGAGCGACTGCGAGAGCGACAGCGAGGGAGACAGCGAGGGAGACAGCGAGGGAGACAGCGAGGGAGGCAGCGAGGGAGACAGCGAGGGAGACAGCGAGGGAGACAGCGAGGGAGACAGCGAGAGAAACTGCGAGAGAGACAGCGAGAGAGACAGCGAGAGAGACAGCGAGGGAGACTGCGAGGGAGACTGCGAGGGAGACTGCGAGGGACACAGCGAGGAACACAGCGAGGGACACAGCGAGGGAGACAGCGAGGGACACAGCGAGGGAGACTGCAAGAGAGACTGCGAGGGAGACTGCGAGGGAGACAGCGAGAGAGTCTGCGAGGGACAGAGCGAGGGAGAAAGCGAGAGAGACTGCGAGAGAGACTGCGAGGGAGACAGCGATAGAGACTGTGAGGGAGACAGCGAGAGAGACTGTGAGAGAGACTGCGAGGGAGACAGCGAGGGAGAGTGTGAGGGAGACAGCGAGGGAGACAGCGAGAGAGACTGCGAAAGAGACTGCGAGAGAGACTGCGAGAGAGACTGCGAGAGAGACTGCGAGAGAGACTGCGAGGGAGACAGCGAGAGAGACTGCGAGGGAGAAAGCGAGAGAAACTGCGAGAGAGACTGCTAAGGAAATAGCGAGAGAGACAGCGAGGGATACAGCGAGAGACACTGCGAGAGAGACTGCGAGGGAGACGGCGAGAGAGAGAGCGAGGGAGACAGCGAGGGAGACAGCGAGGGAGACAGCGAGGGAGACTGCGAGAGCGACTGCAAGGGAGACAGCGAGGGAGACAGCGAGGGAGACAGCGACGGAGACAGCGAGGGAAACTGCGAGGAAGACAGCGAGAGAGACTGCGAGAGAGACGGCGAGGGAGACAGCGAGGGAGACTGCGAGGGAGAGAGCGAGGGACACAGCGAGGGAGACAGCGAGGGAGACAGCGAGGGAGACAGCGAGGGAGACAGCGAGGGAGACAGCGTGGGAGACAGAGAGAGAGACAGCGAGAGAGACTGCAAGAGAGACTGCGAGGGAGACAGCGAGAGAGACTGCGAGAGGGACTGCGAGAGAGACTGCGAGAGGGACAGCGAGACAGACTGCGAGAGAGACTGCGAGAGAGACTGGGAGGGAGACAGCGAGGGAGACTGCGAGAGAGACTGCTAGAGAGACTGCGAGGGAGACAGCGAGGGAGACAGCGAGGGAGACTGCGAGAGAGACGGCGAGAGAGATGGAGAGAGAGACGGCGAGAGAGACGGCGAGAGAGACGGCGAGAGAGACGGCGAGAGAGACAGTGAGGGAGAGAGCGAGAGAGACTGCGAGGGAGACAGCGAGAGAGACAGCGAGAGAGACAGCGAGAGAGACAGCGAGAGAGACTGCGAGAGCGACTGCTAGGGAGGCAGCGAGGGAGGCAGCGAGGGAGACAGCGAGGGAGACAGCGAGAGAGACTGCGAGGGAGACTGCGAGAGAGACTGCGAGAGAGACTGCGAGAGAGACGGTGAGGGAGACTGCGAGGGAGACTGCGAGGGAGACAGCGAGGGAGACAGCGAGGGAGACAGCGAGGGAGACAGCGAGGGAGACAGCGAGGCAGACAGCGAGAGAGACTGCAAGGGAGACTGCAAGGGAGACAGCGAGAGAGACAGCGAGAGAGACAGCGAAGGAGAAAGCGAGGGAGACAGCGAGAGAGACAGCGAGAGAGACTGCGAGGGAGACAGCATGGGAGACAGCATGGGAGACAGCATGGGAGACAGCGAAGGAGAAAGCGAGGGAGACAGCGAGAGAGACAGCGAGAGAGACTGCGAGGGAGACTGCGAGGGAGACAGCATGGGAGACACCGAGGGAGACAGCGAGGGAGACAGCGAGGGAGACAGCGAGAGAGACAGCGAGAGAGACTGCGAGAAGGACTGCGAGAAGGAATGCGAGAGAGACAGCGAGAGAGACAGCGAGAGAGACAGCGAGGGAGAAAGTGAGAGTGACTGCGAGAGAGACTGCGAGGGAGACTGCGAGGGAGACAGCGAAAGAGACTGTGAGGGGAACAGCGAGGGAGACAGCGAAAGAGACTGCGAGGGAGACTGCGAGGCAGACTGTGAGGGAGACAGCGAGAGAGACAGCGAGAGAGACTGCGAGAGAGACTGCGAGAGAGACTGCGAGAGAGACTGCGAGAGAGACTGCGAGAGAGACAGTGAGAGGGACTGCGAGAGAGAAAGCCAGAGAGTGCGAGGGAGACAGCGAGAGAGAATGCGAGAGAGACTGAGAGAGAGACTGAGAGAGAGACTGAGAGAGAGACTGAGAGAGAGACTGAGAGAGAGACTGAGAGGGAGACAGCGAGGGAGACAACGAGAGAGACATCGAGAGAGACAGCGAAAGAGAATGCAAGAGAGACTGCGAGAGAGACATCCAGGGTGACTTCGAGGGAGACTTCGAGGGAGACTGCGAGGGAGACAGCGAGAGAGACTGAGAGAGACAGCGAGAGAGACAGCGAGGGAGACAGCGAGGGAGACAGCGAGGGAGACTGCGAGGGAGACAGCGAGGGAGACAGCGAGAGAGTCTGCGAGGGAGAGAGCGAGAGATTCTGCGAGGGAGAGAGCGAGGGAGAAAGTGAGAGAGACTGCGAGAGAGACAGCGATTGAGACTGCGAGGGAGACAGCGAGAGAGACTGCGAGAGAGACTGTGAGAGAGACTGCGAGGGAGACAGCGAGAGAGACTGTGAGGGAGACAGCGAGAGAGACTGTGAGAGAGACTGCGAGGGAGACGGCCAGGGAGACGGCCAGGGAGACGTCCAGGGAGACGGCCAGGGAGACGGCCAGGGAGACGGCCAGGGAGACGGCCAGGGAGACGGCGAGGGATACGGCGAGGTAGACGGCGAGGGAGACTGCGAGGGAGACAGCGAGGGAGACAGCGAGGGAGACAGCGAGAGAGACAGCGAGAGAGAGCGCATGAGACAGCGAGGGAGACAGCGAGGGAGAGAGCAAGAGACACAGCGAGGGAGACAGCGAGGGAGACAGCGAGAGAGACTGCAAGAGAGACTGCAAGGGAGACAGCGAGAGAGACAGCGAGAGAGACAGCGCGAGAGGGTAAGCGAGAGAGACAGCGAGAGAGACAGCGAGAGAGACAGCGATGGAGACAGCGAGAGAGACAGCGAGAGAGACTGCGTGGGAGACAGCGAGGGAGACAGCGAGGGAGACAGCGAGGGAGACAGCGCTGGAGACAGCGAGAGAGACTGCGAGAAGGACTGCGAGAGAGACAGCGAGGGAGAAAGCGAGAGCGACTTCGAGAGAGACTGCGAGGGAGACAGCGAGAGAGACTGTGAGGGAAACAGCGAGGGAGACAGCGTAAGAGACTGCGAGGGAGACTGCGAGGGAGACTGCGAGGGAGACTGCGAGAGAGACTGCGAGAGAGACTGTGAGAGTGACTGCGAGCGAGACTGCGAGGGAGCCTGCGAGGGAGCCTGCGAGAGAGACAGCGAGAGAGACTGCGAGAGAGACTGCGAGAGAGACTGCGAGAGATACAGCGAGGGAGACAGCGAGAGTACATGGAGAGAGACAGCGAGAGAGACTGCGAGAGAGACTGCGAGGGAGACGGCCAGGGAGACGGCCAGGGAGACGGCCAGGGAGACGGCCAGGGAGACGTCCAGGGAGACGGCCAGGGAGAGGGCCAGGGAGACGGCCAGGGAGACGGCCAGGGAGACGGCCAGGGAGACGACGAGGGAGACGACGAGGGAGACGACGAGGGAGACGACGAGGGAGACGACGAGGGAGACGACGAGGGAGACGGCGAGGGAGACAGCGAGGGAGACAGCGAGGGAGACAGCGAGGGAGACAGCGAGGGAGACAGCGACAGAGACAGCGACAGAGACAGTGAGAGAGACTGCTATGGAGACAGCGAGAGAGACAGCCGGGCATACAGAGAGAGTGACTGCAAGGGAGACGGCGAGGGAGACGGCGAGGGAGACGGCGAGGGAGACGGCGAGGGAGACGGCGAGGGAGACAGCGAGGGAGACAGCGAGGGAGACAGCGAGAGAGACTGCGAGAGAGAGCGCATGAGACAGCGAGGGAGACAGCGAGGGAGAGAGCGAGAGAGACTGTGAGGGAGACAGCGAGAGAGACTGCGAGGGAGACTGCGAGGGAGACAGCGAGAGACACTGCGAGAGAGAATGCGAGGGAGACAGCGATTCAGACAGCGAGGGAGACGGCGAGAGAGAGAGCGAGAGAGACAGCGAGGGAGACAGCGAGGTAGACAGCGAGAGAGACTTCGAGAGAGACTGCGAGGGAGACAGCGAGGGAGACAGCGAGGGAGACAGCGAGGGAGACAGCGACGGAGACAGCGACAGAGACAGCAATAAAGCCTGCGAGAGAGACTGCGAGGGACACAGCGAGAGAGACTGCAAGGGAGACAACGAGAGAGAATGCGAGAGAGATCGCGTGAGACAGCGAGGGAGACAGCGTGGGAGGCAGCGAGGGAGACAGCGAGAGAAACTGCGAGGAAGACTGCGAGAGAGACTGCGAGAGAGACTACGAGAGAGACTGCGAGGGACACAGCGAGGAAGACAGCGAGAGTGACTGCGAGAGCGACTGCTAGGGAGGCAGCGAGGGAGACAGCGAGGGAGACAGCGAGGGAGACAGCGAGAGAGACTGCGAGAGCGACTGCGAGAGCGACTGCTCGGGAGGCAGCGAGGGAGACAGCGAGGGAGACAGCGAGAGAAACTGCGAGGACGACAGCGAGAGAGACTGCGAGAGAGACGGCGAGGGAGACGGCGAGGGAGACTGCGAGGGAGAGAGCGAGGGAGACAGCGAGGGAGACAGCGAGGGAGACAGCGAGGGAGACAGCGAGGGAGACAGCGAGGGAGACAGCGAGAGAGACTGCGAGGGAGACAGAGAGAGAGACAGCGAGAGAGACAGCGAGGGAGAAAGCGAGGGAGACAGCGAGAGAGACAGCGAGAGAGACTGCGAGGGAGACTGCGAGGGAGACTGCGAGGGAGACTGCGAGGGAGACTGCGAGGGAGACTGCGAGGGAGACAGCATGGGAGACAGCGAGGGAGACAGCGAGGGAGACAGCGAGAGGGACTGCGAGAAGGACTGCGAGAAGGACTGCGAGAGAGACAGCGAGGGAGAAAGTGAGAGCGACTGCGAGAGAGACTGCGAGGGAGACTGCGAGGGAGACTGCGAGGGAGACTGCGAGGGAGACAGCGAGAGAGACAGCGAGAGAGACTGCGAGAGAGACTGCGAGAGAGACTGCGAGAGAGACTGCGAGGGAGACAGCGAGAGAGACAGCGAGAGAGACTGCGAGAGAGACTGCGAGAGAGACTGCGAGAGAGACTGCGAGAGAGACAGTGAGAGGGACTGAGAGAGAGAAAGCCAGAGAGTGCGAGGGAGACAGCGAGAGAGAATGCGAGAGAGACTGAGAGCGAGACTGAGATAGGGACTGAGAGGGAGACAGCGAGGGAGACAACGAGAGAGACATCGAGAGAGACAGCGAAAGAGAATGCGAGAGAGACTGCGAGAGAGACATCCAGGCTGACTTCGAGGGAGACTTCGAGGGAGACTGCGAGGGAGACAGCGAGAGAGACTGAGAGAGACAGCGAGAGAGACAGCGAGGGAGACAGCGAGGGAGACTGCGAGGGAGACAGCGAGAGAGTCTGCGAGGGAGAGAGCGAGGGAGAAAGCGAGAGAGACTGCGAGAGAGACTGCGACGGAGACAGCGAGAGAGACTGCGAGAGAGACTGTGAGAGAGACTGCGAGGGAGACAGCGAGAGAGACTGTGAGGGAGACAGTGAGGGAGACAGTGAGGGAGACAGCGAGAGAGACTGCGAGAGAGACTGCGAGAGAGACTGCGAGGGAGACAGCGAGAGAGACTGCGAGGGAGACAGCGAGAGAAACTGCGAGAGAGACTGCTAGGGAAATAGCGAGAGAGACAGCGAGGGATACGGCGAGAGAGACTGCGAGGGAGACGGCGAGAGAGAGAGCGAGAGAGACAGCGAGGGAGACAGCGAGGGAGACAGCGAGGGAGACAGCGAGAGAGACAGCGAGAGAGACAGCGAGAGAGACTTCGAGAGAGACTGCGAGGGAGGCAGCGATGGAGACAGCGAGGGAGACAGCGAGGGAGACAGCGAGGGAGACAGCGAGAGAAACTGCGAGGAAGACAGCGAGAGAGACTGCGAGGGAGAGAGCGAGGGAGAGAGCGAGGGAGAGAGCGAGGGAGACAGCGAGGGAGACAGCGAGGGAGACAGCGAGGGAGACAACGAGGGAGACAACGAGGGAGACAACGAGGGAGACAACGAGGGAGACAACGAGGGAGACTGCGAGAGAGACTGCGAGGGAGACAGCGAGGGAGACAGCGAGAGAGACAGCGAGGGAGACAGCGAGGGAGACAGCGAGGGAGACAGCGAGGGAGACAGCGAGGGAGACTGCGAGGGAGACAGCGAGGGAGACAGCGAGAGTGTCTGCGAGGGACAGAGCGAGGGAGAAAGCGAGAGAGACTGCGAGAGAGACTGCGAGGGAGACAGCGATAGAGACTGCGAGGGAGACTGCGAGGGAGACAGCGAGAGAGACTGCGATAGAGACAGCGAGAGAGACTGCGAGAGAGACTGCTAGGGAAATAGCGAGAGAGACAGCGAGGGATACAGCGAGAGACACTGCGAGAGAGACTGCGAGGGAGATGGCGAGAGAGAGAGCGAGAGAGACAGCGAGGGAGACAGCGAGAGAGACTTCGAGAGAGACTGCGAGGGAGGCAGCGAGGGAGACAGCGAGGGAGACAGCGAGGGAGACAGCGAGAGAGACTGCAAGAGAGACTGCAAGAGAGACTGCGAGGGAGACAACGAGAGAGACAGCGAGAGAGACTGCGAGAGGGACTGCGAGAGAGACTGCGAGAGGGACAGCGAGAGAGACAGCGAGGGAGACAGCGAGGGAGACAGCGAGGGAGACAGCGAGGGAGACTGCGAGAGAGACTGCGAGAGCGACTGCGAGGGAGGCAGCGAGGGAGGCAGCGAGGGAGGCAGCGAGAGAGACAGCGAGGGAGACAGCGAGGGAGACAGCGAGGGAGACAGCGAGGGAGACAGCGAGGGAGACAGCGAGGGAGACAGCGAGAGAAACTGCGAGGAAGACAGCGAGAGAGACAGCGAGGGAGACTGCGAGGGAGAGAGCGAGGGACACAGCGAGGGAGACAGCGAGGGAGACAGCGAGGGAGACAGCGAGGGAGACAGCGAGGGAGACAGCGAGGGAGACAGCGAGGGAGACTGCAAGAGAGACTGCGAGGGAGACAGCGAGAGAGACAGCGAGAGAGACAGCGAGGGAGACAGCGAGGGAGACTGTGAGGGAGACAGCGAGAGAGTCTGCGAGGGACAGAGCGAGGGAGAAAGCGAGAGAGACTGCGAGAGAAACTGCGAGGGAGACAGCGATAGAGACTGCGAGGGAGACAGCGAGAGAGACTGCGAGAGAGACTGCGAGAGAGACTGCGAGGGAGACAGCGAGGGAGACTGTGAGGGAGACAGCGAGGGAGACAGCGAGAGAGACTGCGAGAGAGACTGCGAGAGAGACTGCGAGAGAGACTGCGAGAGAGACTGCGAGAGAGACTGCGAGGGAGACTGCGAGAGAGACTGCGAGGGAGAAAGCGAGAGAAACTGCGAGGGAGACAGCGAGGGAGACAGCGAGGGAGACAGCGAGGGAGACAGCGAGAGAGACTGCAAGAGAGACTGCGAGGGAGACAGCGAGAGAGACAGCGAGAGAGACAGCGAGAGAGACAGCGAGAGAGACAGCGAGGGAGAAATCGAGGGAGACAGCGAGAGAGACTGCGACAGAGACTGCGAGAGAGACTGCGAGAGAGACAGCGAGAGAGACAGCGAGAGAGACAGCGAGAGAGACTGCAAAGGAGACTGCGAGAGAGACTGCGAGAGAGACAGCGAGAGAGACTGCGAGAGAGACTGCGAGAGAGACTGGGAGGGAGACAGCAAGGGAGACAGCGAGGGAGACTGCGAGAGAGACTGCGAGAGAGACTGCGAGGGAGACTGCGAGGGAGACTGCGAGAGAGACTGCGAGGGAGACAGCGAGGGAGACTGCGAGAGAGATGGCGAGAGAGATGGAGAGAGAGACGGCGAGAGAGACGGCGAGAGAGACAGCGAGGGAGAGAGCGAGAGAGACTGCGAGGGAGACAGCGAGGGAGACAGCGAGGGAGACTGCGAGGGAGACTGCGAGGGAGACTGCGAGGGAGACTGCGAGGGAGACTGCGAGGGAGACAGCGAGAGAGTCTGCGAGGGACAGAGCGAGGGAGAAAGCGAGAGAGACTGCGAGAGAGACTGCGAGGGAGACAGCGATAGAGACTGCGAGGGAGACAGCGAGAGAGACTGCGAGAGAGACTGCGAGAGAGACTGCGAGGGAGACAGCGAGGGAGACAGCGAGGGAGACAGCGAGAGAGACTGCGAGAGAGACTGCGAGAGAGACTGCGAGAGAGACTGCGAGAGAGACTGCGAGAGAGACTGCGAGAGAGACTGCGAGGGAGACAGCGAGAGAGACAGCGAGAGAGACTGCGAGGGAGAAAGCGAGAGAAACTGCGAGAGAAACTGCTAGGGACATAGCGAGAGAGACAGCGAGGGATACAGCGAGAGACACTGCGAGAGAGACTGCGAGGGAGACGGCGAGAGAGAGAGCGAGAGAGACAGCGAGAGAGACAGCGAGAGAGACTGCGAGGGAGGCAGCGAGGGAGACAGCGAGGGAGACAGCGAGGGAGACAGCGAGGGAGACAGCGAGGGAGACTGCGAGAGAGACTGCGAGAGCGACTGCTAGGGAGACAGCGAGGGAGGCAGCGAGGGAGATAGCGAGGGAGACAGCGAGGGAGACAGCGAGGGAGACAGCGAGGGAGACAGCGAGGGAGACAGCGAGAGAAACTGCGAGGAAGACAGCAAGAGAGACTGCGAGAGAGACGGCGAGGGAGACAGCAAGGGAGACAGCAAGGGAGACAGCGAGGGAGACTGCGAGGGAGAGAGCGAGGGACACAGCGAGGGACACAGCGAGGGAGACAGCGAGGAGACAGCGAGGGAGACAGCGAGGGAGACAGCGAGGGAGTCAGCGAGGGAGACAGCGAGAGAGACTGCAAGAGAGACTGCAAGAGAGACTGCGAGGGAGACAGCGAGGGAGACAGCGAGAGAGACAGCGAGAGAGACAGCGAGAGGGACTGCGAGAGAGACTGCGAGAGAGACTGCGAGAGAGACTGCGAGAGGGACAGCGAGAGAGACTGCGAGAGAGACTGCGAGAGAGACTGGGAGGGAGACAGCGAGGGAGACTGCGAGAGAGACTGCGAGAGAGACTGCGAGAGAGGCTGCGAGGGAGACTGCGAGGGAGACTGCGAGAGAGACTGCGAGAGAGACTGCGAGGGAGACAGCGAGGGAGACTGCGAGAGAGATGGCGAGAGAGATGGAGAGAGAGATGGAGAGAGAGACGGCGAGAGAGACGGCGAGAGAGACGGCGAGAGAGACAGTGAGGGAGAGAGCGAGAGAGACTGCGAGGGAGACAGCGAGAGAGACAGCGAGAGAGACAGTGAGAGAGACTGCGAGAGATACAGCGAGGGATAGAGCGAGTGAGACAGCGAGGGAGACAGCGAGAGTACATTGAGAGAGACAGCGAGAGAGACTGCGAGAGAGACTGCGAGGGAGACGGCCAGGGAGACGGCCAGGGAGACGGCCAGGGAGACGGCCAGGGAGACGGCCAGGGAGACGGCGAGTGAGACGACGAGGGAGACAGCGAGGGAGACAGCGACAGAGACAGCGACAGAGACAGCGACAGAGACAGCGACAGAGACAGCGACAGAGACAGAGACAGCGAGGGAGACAGTGAGAGATACTGCTATGGAGATAGCGAGAGAGACAGCCGGGGATACAGAGAGAGTGACTGCAAGGGAGACAGCGAGGGAGACAGCGAGAGAGACTGCGAGGGAGACTGCGAGGGAGACAGCGAGGGAGACAGCGAGGGAGACAGCGAGGGAGACAGCGAGGGAGACTGCGAGAGAGACAGCGAGGGACACAGCGAGGGCCACAGTGAGGGACACAGCGAGAGAGACAGCGAGAGAGACAGCGAGAGAGACTGCGAGAGAGAGCGCGTGAGACAGCGAGGGAGACAGCGAGGGAGAGAGCGAGAGACACAGCGAGGGAGACAGCGAGAGAGACTGCAAGAGAGACTGCAAGGGAGACAGCGAGGGAGACAGCGAGGGAGACAGCGAGGGAGACAGCGAGAGAGACAGCGAGAGAGACAGCGAGAGAGACAGCGAGAGAGACAGCGATAGAGACAGCGAGAGAGACAGCGAGAGAGACAGCGAGAGAGACAGCGAGGGAGAAAGCCATGGAGACAGCGAGAGAGACAGCGAGAGAGACTGCATGGGAGACAGCGAGGGAGACAGCGAGGGAGACAGCGAGGGAGACAGCGAGGGAGACAGCGAGGGAGACAGCGAGGGAGACAGCGCTGGAGACAGCGAGAGAGACTGCGAGAAGGACTGCGAGAAGGACTGCGAGAGAGACAGCGAGAGAGACAGCGAGGGAGAAAGAGAGAGCGACTTCGAGAGAGACTGCGAGGGAGACAGCGAGAGAGACTGTTTGGGAGACAGCGAGAGAGACTGCGAGGGAGACTGCGAGGGAGACAGCGAGAGAGAATGCGAGGGAGACAGCGATTAAGACGGCGAGGTAGACAGCGAGAGAGACTTCGAGAGAGACTGCGAGGGAGGCAGCGAGGGAGACAGCGAGGCAGACAGCGAGGGAGACAGCGAGGGAGACAGCGAGGGAGACAGCGAGGGAGACAGCGAGGGAGACAGCGAGGGAGACAGCGAGGGAGACAGCGAGGGAGACAGCGAGGGAGACAGCGACAGAGACAGCAACAGAGACTGCGAGAGAGACTGCGAGGGACACAGCGAGAGAGACTGCAAGGGAGACAACGAGAGAGAATGCGAGAGAGATCGCGTGAGACAGCGAGGGAGACAGCGTGGGAGGCAGCGAGGGAGACAGCGAGAGAAACTGCAAGGAAGACTGCGAGAGAGACAGCGAGAGAGACAGCGAGAGAGACAGCGAGAGAGACTGCGAGAGAGACTGGTAGGGAGACAGCGAGGGAGGCAGCGAGGGAGACAGCGAGGGAGACAGCGAGGGAGACAGTGAGGGAGACAGCGAGAGAGACTGCGAGAGAGACTGCGAGAGCGACTGCTAGGGAGACAGCGAGGGAGGCAGCGAGGGAGACAGCGAGGGAGACAGCGAGGGAGACAGTGAGAGAAACTGCGAGGAAGACAGCGAGAGAGACTGCGAGAGAGACGGCGAGGGAGACGGCGAGGGAGACGGCGAGGGAGACTGCGAGGGAGAGAGCGAGGGAGAGAGCGAGGGACACAGTGAGGAACACAGTGAGGGAGACAGCGAGGGAGACAGCGAGGGAGACAGCGAGGGAGACAGCGAGGGAGACAGCGAGGGAGACAGCGAGAGAGACTGCGAGAGAGACTGCGAGGGAGACAGCGAGAGAGACAGCGAGAGAGAATGCGAGGGAGACAGCGATTAAGACGGCGAGGTAGACAGCGAGAGAGACTTCGAGAGAGACTTCGAGAGAGACTGCGAGGGAGGCAGCGAGGGAGACAGCGAGGGAGACAGCGAGGGAGACAGCGAGGGAGACAGCGAGGGAGACAGCGAGAGAGACTGTTTGGGAGACAGCGAGAGAGACTGCGAGGGAGACTGCGAGGGAGACAGCGAGAGAGAATGCGAGGGAGACAGCGATTAAGACGGCGAGGTAGACAGCGAGAGAGACTTCGAGAGAGACTGCGAGGGAGGCAGCGAGGGAGACAGCGAGGGAGACAGCGAGGGAGACAGCGAGGGAGACAGCGAGGGAGACAGCGAGGGAGACAGCGAGGGAGACAGCGAGGGAGACAGCGAGGGAGACAGCGACAGAGACAGCAACAGAGACTGCGAGAGAGACTGCGAGGGACACAGCGAGAGAGACTGCAAGGGAGACAACGAGAGAGAATGCGAGAGAGATCGCGTGAGACAGCGAGGGAGACAGCGTGGGAGGCAGCGAGGGAGACAGCGAGAGAAACTGCAAGGAAGACAGCGAGAGAGACAGCGAGAGAGACAGCGAGAGAGACTGCGAGAGAGACTGGTAGGGAGACAGCGAGGGAGGCAGCGAGGGAGACAGCGAGGGAGACAGCGAGGGAGACAGTGAGGGAGACAGCGAGAGAGACTGCGAGAGAGACTGCGAGAGCGACTGCTAGGGAGACAGCGAGGGAGGCAGCGAGGGAGACAGCGTGGGAGACAGTGAGAGAAACTGCGAGGAAGACTGCGAGAGAGACGGCGAGGGAGACGGCGAGGGAGACGGCGAGGGAGACTGCGAGGGAGACTGCGAGGGAGAGAGCGAGGGAGAGAGCGAGGGACACAGTGAGGGAGACAGCGAGGGAGACAGCGAGGGAGACAGCGAGGGAGACAGCGAGGGAGACAGCGAGAGAGACAACGAGGGAGACAGCGAGGGAGACAGCGAGAGAGACAGCGAGAGAGACTGCGAGGGAGACTGCGAGAGAGACTGCGAGAGAGACTGCGAGAGAGACTGCGAGAGAGACTGCGAGAGAGACTGCGAGAGAGACTGCGAGAGAGACTGCGAGGGACACAGCGAGGAAGACTGCGAGAGAGACTGCGAGAGCGACTGCTAGGGAGACAGCGAGGGAGACAGCGAGGGAGACAGCGAGAGAGACTGCGAGAGCGACTGCGAGAGCGACTGCTAGGGAGACAGCGAGGGAGGCAGCGAGGGAGACAGCGAGGGAGACAGCGAGAGAAACTGCGAGGAAGACGGCGAGAGAGACTGCGAGAGAGACGGCGAGGGAGACGGTGAGGGAGACTGCGAGGGAGACTGCGAGGGAGAGAGCGAGGGACACAGTGAGGGAGACAGCGAGGGAGACAGCGAGGGAGACAGCGAGGGAGACAGTGAGGGAGACAGCGAGGGAGATAGCGAGAGAGACTGCGAGGGAGACCGCGAGGGAGAAAGCGAGAGAGACTGTGAGGGAGACAGCGAGGGAGACAGCGAGGGAGACAGCGAGAGAGACAGCGAGAGAGACTGCGAGAAGGACTGCGAGAAGGACTGCGAGAGAGACAGCGAGAGAGACAGCGAGGGAGAAAGTGAGAGCGACTGCGAGAGAGACTGCGAGGGAGACTGCGAGGGAGACTGCGAGGGAGACTGTGAGGGAGACTGCGAAAGAGACTGTGAGGGAAACAGCGAGGGAGACAGCGGAAGAGACTGCGAGGGAGACTGCGAGGCAGACTGCGAGGGAGACTGCGAGAGAGACAGCGAGAGAGACAGCGAGAGAGACAGCGAGAGAGACAGCGAGAGAGACAGCGAGAGAGACAGCGAGAGAGACTGCAAAGGAAACTGCGAGAGAGACTGCGAGGGAGACAGCGAGAGAGACTGCGAGAGAGACTGCGAGAGAGACTGCGAGAGAGAATGCGAGGGAGACTGCGAGGGAGACAGCGAGAGAGACTGCGAGAGAGACTGCGAGAGAGACTGCGAGAGAGACTGCGAGAAAGAATGCGAGGGAGACTGCGAGGGAGACTGCGAGGGAGACAGCGAGGGAGACAGCGAGGGAGACAGCGAGAGAGATGGCGAGAGAGACGGCGAGAGAGACTGCGAGAGAGACAGTGAGGGAGAGAGCGAGAGAGACTGCGAGGGAGACAGCGAGAGAGACAGCGAGAGAGACTGTGAGAGAAACTGCGAGAGATACAGCGAGGGATAGAGCGAGTGAGACAGCGAGGGAGACAGCGAGAGTACATTGAGAGAGACAGCGAGAGAGACGGCGAGGGAGACGGCGAGGGAGACGGCGAGGGAGACGGCGAGGGAGACGGCGAGGGAGACGGCGAGGGAGACGGCGAGGGAGACAGCGAGGGAGACAGCGAGGGAGACAGCGACAGAGACAGCGACAGAGACAGCGACAGAGACAGTGAGAGAGACTGCTATGGAGATAGCGTAAGAGACAGCCCGGGATACAGAGAGAGTGACTGCAAGGGAGACGGCGAGGGAGACAGCGAGGGAGACAGCGAGGGAGACAGCGAGGGAGACAGCGAGGGACACAGCGAGGGACACAGTGAGGGAGACAGCGAGAGAGACTGCGAGAGAGAGCGCATGAGACAGCGAGGGAGACAGCGAGGGAGAGAGCGAGAGACACAGCGAGGGAGACAGCGAGGGAGACAGCGAGGGAGACAGCGAGGGAGACAGCGAGGGAGACAGCGAGAGAGACAGCGAGAGAGACTGCGAGAGAGACAGCGAGAGAGACAGCGAGAGAGACAGCAAGAGAGGCAGCGAGAGAGACTGCGAGAAGGACTGCGAGAAGGACTGCGAGAGAGACAGCGAGGGAGAAAGCGAGAGCGACTTCGAGAGAGACTGCGAGGGAGACAGCGAGAGAGACTGTGAGGGAAACAGCGAGGGAGACAGCGAGAGAGACTGCGAGGGAGACTGCGAGGGAGACTGCGAGAGAGACTGCGAGAGTGACTGCGAGAGTGACTGCGAGAGAGACTGCGAGGGAGCCTGCGAGAGAGACAGCGAGAGAGACTGCGAGAGAGACTGCGAGAGAGACAGCGAGAGAGACTGCGAGAGAGACTGCGAGAGATACAGCGAGGGATAGAGCGAGTGAGACAGCGAGGGAGACAGCGAGAGTACATCGAGAGAGACAGCGAGAGAGACTGCGAGAGAGACTGCGAGGGAGACTGCGAGGGAGACTGCGAGGGAGACAGCGTGGGAGACAGCGAGAGAGACAGCGAGAGAGACTGCAAAGGAGACTGCGAGAGAGACTGCGAGGGAGACAGCGTGGGAGACAGCGAGGGAGACAGCGAGGGAGACAGCGAGGGAGACAGCGAGGGAGACAGCGAGGGAGACAGCGAGGGAGACAGCGAGAGAGACAGCGAGAGAGACTGCGAGGGAGACTGCGAGAGAGACTGCGAGAGAGACTGCGAGAGAGACTGCGAGAGAGACTGCGAGAGAGACTGCGAGGGACACAGCGAGGAAGACTGCGAGAGAGACTGCGAGAGCGACTGCTAGGGAGACAGCGAGGGACGCAGCGAGGGAGACAGCGAGGGAGACAGCGAGAGAGACTGCGAGAGCGACTGCGAGAGCGACTGCTAGGGAGACAGCGAGGGAGGCAGCGAGGGAGACAGCGAGGGAGACAGCGAGAGAAACTGCGAGGAAGACGGCGAGAGAGACTGCGAGAGAGACGGCGAGGGAGACTGCGAGGGAGACTGCGAGGGAGACTGCGAGGGAGACTGCGAAAGAGACTGTGAGGGAAACAGCGAGGGAGACAGCGGAAGAGACTGCGAGGGAGACTGCGAGGCAGACTGCGAGGGAGACTGCGAGAGAGACAGCGAGAGAGACAGCGAGAGAGACAGCGAGAGAGACAGCGAGAGAGACAGCGAGAGAGACTGCGAGGGAGACAGCGAGAGAGACTGCGAGAGGGACAGCGAGAGGGACAGCGAGAGAGACTGCGAGAGAGACTGCGAGAGAGACTGCGAGAGAGACTGCGAGAGAGACTGCTAGAGAGAATGCGAGGGAGACTGCGAGGGAGACTGCGAGGGAGACAGCGAGGGAGACAGCGAGGGAGACAGTGAGGGAGACAGCGAGGGAGACTGCGAGAGAGATGGCGAGAGAGATGGCGAGAGAGACGGCGAGAGAGACTGCGAGAGAGACAGTGAGGGAGAGAGCGAGAGAGACTGCGGGGGAGACAGCGAGAGAGACAGCGAGAGAGACTGTGAGAGAGACTGCGAGAGATACAGCGAGGGATAGAGCGAGTGAGACAGCGAGGGAGACAGCGAGGGAGACAGCGAGAGTACATTGAGAGAGACAGCGAGAGAGACGGCGAGGGAGACGGCGAGGGAGACGGCGAGGGAGACGGCGAGGGAGACAGCGACAGAGACAGCGACAGAGACAGCGACAGAGACAGCGACAGAGACTGCTATGGAGATAGCGTAAGAGACAGCCCGGGATACAGAAAGAGTGACTGCAAGGGAGACGGCGAGGGAGACAGCGAGGGAGACAGCGAGGGAGACTGCGAGGGACACAGCGAGGGACACAGTGAGGGAGACAGCGAGAGAGACTGCGAGAGAGAGCGCATGAGACAGCGAGGGAGACAGCGAGGGAGAGAGCGAGAGACACAGCGAGGGAGACAGCGAGGGAGACAGCGAGGGAGACAGCGAGGGAGACAGCGAGGGAGACAGCGAGGGAGACAGCGAGGGAGACAGCGAGAGAGACAGCGAGAGAGACTGCGAGAGAGACAGCGAGAGAGACAGCGAGAGAGACAGCGAGAGAGGCAGCGAGAGAGACTGCGAGAAGGACTGCGAGAAGGACTGCGAGAGAGACAGCGAGGGAGAAAGCGAGAGCGACTTCGAGAGAGACTGCGAGGGAGACAGCGAGAGAGACTGTGAGGGAAACAGCGAGGGAGACAGCGAGAGAGACTGCGAGGGAGACTGCGAGGGAGACTGCGAGAGAGAGTGCGAGAGTGACTGCGAGAGAGACTGCGAGGGAGCCTGCGAGAGAGACAGCGAGAGAGACTGCGAGAGAGACTGCGAGAGAGACAGCGAGAGATACAGCGAGGGATAGAGCGAGTGAGACAGCGAGGGAGACAGCGAGAGTACATCGAGAGAGACAGCGAGAGAGACTGCGAGAGAGACTGCGAGGGAGACTGCGAGGGAGACTGCGAGGGAGACAGCGTGGGAGACAGCGAGAGAGACAGCGAGAGAGACTGCAAAGGAGACTGCGAGAGAGACTGCGAGAGAGACAGCGAGAGAGACTGCGAGAGGGACAGCGAGAGGGACAGCGAGAGAGACTGCGAGAGGGACTGCGAGAGAGACTGCGAGGGAGACTGCGAGGGAGACAGCGAGGGAGACTGCGAGGGAGACAGCGAGGGAGACTGCGAGAGAGATGGCGAGAGAGATGGAGAGAGAGACGGCGAGAGAGACGGCGAGAGAGACGGCGAGAGAGACAGTGAGGGAGAGAGCGAGAGAGACAGCGAGAGAGACTGCGAGGGAGACAGCGAGAGAGACAGCGAGAGAGACTGTGAGAGAGACTGCGAGAGATACAGCGAGGGATAGAGCGAGTGAGACAGCGAGGGAGACAGCGAGAGTACATTGAGAGAGACAGCGAGTGAGACTGCGAGAGAGACTGCGAGAGAGACTGCGAGGGAGACTGCGAGGGAGAGAGCGAGGGACACAGTGAGGGAGACAGCGAGGGAGACAGCGAGGGAGACAGCAAGAGAGACAGCGAGAGAGACAGCGAGAGAGGCAGCGAGAGAGACTGCGAGAAGGACTGCGAGAAGGACTGCGAGAGAGACAGCGAGGGAGAAAGCGAGAGCGACTTCGAGAGAGACTGCGAGGGAGACAGCGAGAGAGACTGTGAGGGAAACAGCGAGGGAGACAGCGAGAGAGACTGCGAGGGAGACTGCGAGGGAGACTGCGAGAGAGACTGCGAGAGTGACTGCGAGAGAGACTGCGAGGGAGCCTGCGAGAGAGACAGCGAGAGAGACTGCGAGAGAGACTGCGAGAGAGACAGCGAGAGATACAGCGAGGGATAGAGCGAGTGAGACAGCGAGGGAGACAGCGAGAGTACATCGAGAGAGACAGCGAGAGAGACTGCGAGAGAGACTGCGAGGGAGACTGCGAGAGAGACAGCGAGAGAGACTGCAAAGGAGACTGCGAGAGAGACTGCGAGAGAGACAGCGAGAGAGACTGCGAGAGGGACAGCGAGAGAGACTGCGAGAGGGACAGCGAGAGAGACTGCGAGAGAGACTGCGAGGGAGACAGCGAGAGAGACTGCGAGGGAGACTGCGAGGGAGACTGCGAGAGAGACTGCGAGAGTGACTGCGAGAGAGACTGCGAGAGAGACTGCGAGGGAGACAGCGAGAGAGACAGCGAGAGAGACTGTGAGAGAGACTGCGAGAGATACAGCGAGGGATAGAGCGAGTGAGACAGCGAGGGAGACAGCGAGAGTACATTGAGAGAGACAGCGAGTGAGACTGCGAGAGAGACTGCGAGAGAGACTGCGAGGGAGACTGCGAGGGAGAGAGCGAGGGACACAGTGAGGGAGACAGCGAGGGAGACAGCGAGGGAGACAGCGAGGGAGACAGTGAGGGAGACAGCGAGGGAGACAGCGAGGGAGACAGCGAGAGAGACTGCGAGAGAGACTGCGAGGGAGACAGCGAGAGAGACAGCGAGGGAGACAGCGAGGGAGAAAGCGAGGGAGACAGCGAGAGAGACAGCGAGAGAGACTGCGAGGGAGACAGCGTGGGAGACAGCGTGGGAGACAGCGAGGGAGACAGCGAGGGAGACAGCGAGGGAGACAGCGAGGGAGACAGCGAGAGAGACAGCGAGAGAGACTGCGAGAAGGACTGCGAGAAGGACTGCGAGAGAGACAGCGAGGGAGAAAGTGAGAGCGACTGCGAGAGAGACTGCGAGGGAGACTGCGAAAGAGACTGTGAGGGAAACAGCGAGGGAGACAGCGGAAGAGATTGCGAGGGAGACTGCGAGGCAGACTGCGAGGGAGACTGCGAGAGAGACTGCGAGAGAGACTGCGAGAGAGACTGCGAGAGAGACAGCGAGAGAGACTGCGAGAGGGACAGCAAGAGAGACTGCGAGAGAGACTGCGAGGGAGACTGCGAGGGAGACAGCGAGGGAGACTGCGAGGGAGACAGCGAGGGAGACTGCGAGAGAGATGGCGAGAGAGATGGAGAGAGAGACGGCGAGAGAGACGGCGAGAGAGACAGCGAGGGAGACAGCGAGGGAGACAGCGAGGGAGACAGCGAGGGAGACTGCGAGAGAGACAGCGAGGGACACAGCGAGGGACACAGCGAGGGACACAGCGAGGGACACAGCGAGGGACTCAGCGAGGGACACAGCGAGAGACACAGCGAGGGAGACAGCGAGAGAGACAGCGAGAGAGACAGCGAGAGAGACTGCGAGAGAGAGCGAGGGAGACAGCGAGGGAGACAGCGAGGGAGAGAGCGAGAGATGCAGCGAGGGAGACAGCGAGAGAGACTGCAAGGGAGACTGCAAGGGAGAGAGCGAGAGAGACAGCGAGAGAGGCAGCGAGAGAGACAGCGAGAGAGACAGCGAGAGAAGCAGCGAGAGAGACAGCGAGAGAGACAGCGAGAGAGACAGCGAGGGAGAAAGCCATGGAGACAGCGAGAGAGACAGCGAGGGAGACAGCGAGGGAGACAGCGAGGGAGACAGCGAGGGAGACAGCGAGGGAGATAGTGCTGGAGACAGCGAGAGAGACTGCGAGAAGGACTGCGAGAGAGACAGCGAGGGAGAAAGCGAGAGCGACTTCGAGAGAGACTGCGAGGGAGACAGCGAGAGAGACTGTGAGGGAGACTGCGAGGGAGACTGCGAGGGAGCATGCGAGGGAGACTGCGAGGGAGACTGCGAGGGAGACTGCGAGGGAGACTGCGAGGGAGACAGCGAGAGACTCTGCGAGAGAGAATGCGAGGGAGACAGCGATTAAGACGGCGAGGGAGAGGGGGAGGGAGACGGCAAGAGAGAGAGAGACAGCGAGGGAGACAGCGAGAGAGACTTCGAGAGAGACAGCGAGGGAGACAGCGAGGGAGACAGCGAGGGAGACAGCGAGGGAGACAGCGACAGAGACAGCAATAGAGACTGCGAGAGAGACTGCGAGGGACACAGCGAGAGAGACTGCAAGGGAGACGAGAGAGAATGCGAGAGAGATCGCGTGAGACAGCGAGGGAGACAGCGTGGGAGGCAGCGAGGGAGACAGCGAGAGAAACTGAGAGGAAGACTGCGAGAGAGACTGCGAGAGAGACTGCGAGAGAGACTGCGAGAGAGACTGCGAGAGAGACGGCGAGGGACACAGCGAGGAAGACAGCGAGAGAGACTGCGAGAGCGACTGCTAGGGAGACAGCGAGGGAGACAGCGAGGGAGACAGCGAGAGAGACTGCGAGAGCGACTGCGAGAGCGACTGCGAGAGCGACTGCTAGGGAGACAGCGAGGGAGGCAGCGGGGGAGACAGCGAGGGAGACAGCGAGGGAGACAGCGAGGGAGACAGCGAGGGAGACAGCGAGAGAAACTGCGAGGAAGACAGTGAGAGAGACTGCGAGAGAGACGGCGAGGGAGACGGTGAGGGAGACTGCGAGGGAGAGAGCGAGGGACACAGTGAGGGAGACAGCGAGGGAGACAGCGAGGGAGACAGCGAGGGAGACAGCGAGAGGGACTGCGAGAGAGACTGCGAGGGAGACAGCGAGAGAGACAGCGAGAGAGACAGCGAGGGATAAAGCGAGGGAGACAGCGAGGGAGACTGCGAGGGAGACTGCGAGGGAGACTGCGAGGGAGACTGCGAGGGAGACAGCGAGGGAGACAGCGAGGGAGACATCGAGGGAGACAGCGAGGGAGACAGCGAGGGAGACAGCGAGGGAGACTGCAAAGGAGACTGCGAGAGAGACTGCGAGAGAGACAGCGAGAGAGACAGCGAGAGAGACTGCGAGAGAGACTGCGAGAGGGACAGCGAGGGACACAGTGAGGGAGACAGCGAGAGAGACTGCGAGAGAGAGCGCATGAGACAGCGAGGGAGACAGCGAGGGAGAGAGCAAGAGACACAGCGAGGGAGACAGCGAGGGAGACAGCGAGAGAGACAGCGAGAGAGACTGCAAGAGAGACTGCAAGGGAGACTGCAAGGGAGACAGCGAGAGAGACAGCGAGAGAGACAGCGAGAGAGACTGCAAGGGAGACTGCAAGGGAGACAGCGAGAGAGACAGCGAGAGAGACAGCGAGAGAGACAGCGAGAGAGACAGCGAGAGAGACAGCGAGGGAGAAAGCGATGGAGACAGCGAGAGAGACAGCGAGAGAGACTGCGTGGGAGACAGCGAGGGAGACAGCGAGGGAGACAGCGAGGGAGACAGCGAGAGAGACAGCGAGAGAGACAGCGAGAGAGACAGCGAGAGAGACTGCAAAGGAGACTGCGAGAGAGACTGCGAGGGAGACAGCGAGAGAGACTGCGAGAGGGACAGCGAGAGGGACAGCGAGAGAGACTGCGAGAGAGACTGCGAGAGAGACTGCGAGAGAGACTGCGAGAGAGACTGCGAGAGAGAATGCGAGGGAGACGGCCAGGGAGACGGCCAGGGAGACGGCCAGGGAGACGGCCAGGGAGACAGCGAGGGAGACAGCGAGGGAGACAGCGACAGAGACAGCGACAGAGACAGCGACAGAGACAGCGACAGAGACAGCGACAGAGACTGCGAGAGAGATTGCGAGGGAGATAGCGAGAGAGACAGCCGGGGATACTGAGAGAGTGACTGCAAGGGAGACGGCGAGGGAGACGGCGAGGGAGACGGCGAGGGAGACAGCGAGGGAGACAGCGAGGGACACAGCGAGAGAGACTGCGAGAGAGAGCGCGTGAGACAGCGAGGGAGACAGCGAGAGAGACAGCGAGGGAGACAGCGAGAGAGACTGCAAGAGAGACTGCAAGGGAGACAGCGAGAGAGACTGCAAGAGAGACTGCGAGGGAGACAGCGAGAGAGACAGCGAGAGAGACAGCGAGGGAGAAAGCGAGGGAGACATCGAGAGAGACTGCGAGAGAGACTGCGAGAGAGACTGCGAGGGAGACAGTGTGGGAGACAGCGAGAGAGACAGCGAGAGAGACTGCGAGAGGGACAGCGAGAGAGACTGCGAGAGGGACAGCGAGAGAGACTGCGAGAGAGACTGCGAGAGAGACTGCAAGAGAGACTGCGAGGGAGACAGCGAGGGAGACTGCGAGAGAGACTGCGAGAGAGACTGCGAGAGAGACTGCGAGAGAGACTGCGAGAGAGACTGCGAGGGAGACTGCGAGGGAGACTGCGAGGGAGAAAGCGAGGGAGACAGCGAGGGAGACAGCGAGGGAGACTGCGAGGGAGACAGCGAGGGAGACTGTGAGAGAGACTGCGAGAGATACAGCGAGGGATAGAGCGAGTGAGACAGCGAGGGAGACAGCGAGAGTACATTGAGAGAGACAGCGAGAGAGACTGCGAGGGAGACGGCCAGGGAGACGGCCAGGGAGACGGCCAGGGAGACGGCCAGGGAGACGGCCAGGGAGACGGCCAGGGAGACAGCGAGGGAGACAGCGAGGGAGACAGCGACAGAGACAGCGACAGAGACAGCGACAGAGACAGCGACAGAGACAGCGACAGCGACAGAGACAGAGACAGAGACAGAGACAGCGGGGGAGACAGTGAGAGAGACTGCTATGGAGATAGCGAGAGAGACAGCCGGGGATACAGAGAGTGTGACTGCAAGGGAGACGGCGAGGGAGACAGCGAGGGACACAGCGAGGGAGACAGCGAGGGAGACAGCGAGAGAGACAGCGAGAGAGACAGCGAGAGAGACTGCGAGGGAGACAGCGAGGGAGACAGCGAGGGAGACAGCGAGGGAGACAGCGAGGCAGACAGCGAGGGAGACAGCGAGGGAGACTGCGAGAGAGACAGCGAGGGACACAGCGAGGGACACAGCGAGGGACACAGCGAGGGACACAGCGAGGGACACAGCGAGAGAGACAGCGAGAGAGACTGCGAGAGAGAGCGCGTGAGACAGCGAGGGAGACAGCGAGGGAGAGAGCGAGAGATACAGCGAGGGAGACAGCGAGAGAGACTGCAAGAGAGACTGCAAGGGAGACAGCGAGAGAGACAGCGAGAGAGGCAGCGAGAGAGACAGCGAGAGAGACAGCGAGAGAGACAGCGAGAGAGACAGCGAGAGAGACAGCGAGAGAGACAGCGAGGGAGAAAGCCATGGAGACAGCGAGAGAGACAGCGAGAGAGACTGCGTGGGAGACAGCGAGGGAGACAGCGAGGGAGACAGCGAGGGAGACAGCGAGGGAGACAGCGAGGGAGACAGCGAGAACGACAGCGAGAGCGACTTCGAGAGAGACTGCGAGGGAGACAGCGAGAGAGACTGTGAGGGAGACAGCGAGAGAGACTGCGAGGGAGACTGCGAGGGAGACTGCGAGGGAGACAGCGAGAGACACTGCGAGAGAGAATGCGAGGGAGACAGCGATTAAGACGGCGAGGGAGACTGCGAGAGAGAGAGAGACAGCGAGGGAGACAGCGAGAGAGACTTCGAGAGAGACTGCGAGGGAGGCAGCGAGGGAGACAGCGAGGGAGACAGCGACAGAGACAGCAATAGAGACTGCGAGAGAGACTGCGAGGGACACAGCGAGAGAGACTGCAAGGGAGACAACGAGAGAGAATGCGAGAGAGATCGCGTGAGACAGCGAGGGAGACAGCGTGGGAGGCAGCGAGGGAGACAGCGAGAGAAACTGCGAGGAAGACTGCGAGAGAGACTTCGAGAGAGACTGCGAGAGAGACTGCGAGAGAGACGGCGAGAGACACAGCGAGAGAGACTGCGAGAGCGACTGCTAGGGAGACAGCGAGGGCGGCAGCGAGAGAGACAGCGAGGGAGAAAGCGAGGGAGACAGCGAGAGAGACTGCGAGAGAGACTGCGAGAGAGACTGCGAGGGAGAAAGCGTGGGAGACAGCGAGAGAGACAGCGAGAGAGACTGCAAAGGAGACTGCGAGAGAGACTGCGAGAGAGACTGCGAGAGAGACTGCGAGAGAGACAGCGAGAGAGACAGCGAGAGAGACTGCGAGAGGGACAGCGAGAGAGACAGCGAGAGAGACTGCGAGAGAGACTGCAAAGGAGACTGCGAGAGAGACTGCGAGAGAGACTGCGAGAGAGACAGCGAGAGAGACTGCGAGAGAGACTGCGAGAGAGACTGCGAGGGAGACAGCGATTAAGACGGCGAGGGAGAGGGGGAGGGAGACGGCGAGAGAGAGAGAGACAGCGAGGGAGACAGCGAGAGAGACTTCGAGAGAGACAGCGAGGGAGACAGCGAGGGAGACAGCGAGGGAGACAGCGAGGGAGACAGCGAGGGAGACAGCGACAGAGACAGCAATAGAGACTGCGAGAGAGACTGCGAGGGACACAGCGAGAGAGACTGCAAGGGAGACGAGAGAGAATGCGAGAGAGATCGCGTGAGACAGCGAGGGAGACAGCGTGGGAGGCAGCGAGGGAGACAGCGAGAGAAACTGAGAGGAAGACTGCGAGAGAGACTGCGAGAGAGACTGCGAGAGAGACTGCGAGAGAGACTGCGAGAGAGACGGCGAGGGACACAGCGAGGAAGACAGCGAGAGAGACTGCGAGAGCGACTGCTAGGGAGACAGCGAGGGAGACAGCGAGGGAGACAGCGAGAGAGACTGCGAGAGCGACTGCGAGAGCGACTGCGCGAGCGACTGCGAGAGCGACTGCTAGGGAGACAGCGAGGGAGGCAGCGAGGGAGACAGCGAGGGAGACAGCGAGGGAGACAGCGAGGGAGACAGCGAGGGAGACGGCGAGGGAGACGGCGAGAGAAACTGCGAGGAAGACAGTGAGAGAGACTGCGAGAGAGACGGCGAGGGAGACGGTGAGGGAGACTGCGAGGGAGAGAGCGAGGGACACAGTGAGGGAGACAGCGAGGGAGACAGCGAGGGAGACAGCGAGAGGGACTGCGAGAGAGACTGCGAGGGAGACAGCGAGAGAGACAGCGAGAGAGACAGCGAGGGAGAAAGCGAGGGAGACAGCGAGGGAGACTGCGAGGGAGACTGCGAGGGAGACTGCGAGGGAGACTGCGAGGGAGACAGCGAGGGAGACAGCGAGGGAGACATCGAGGGAGACAGCGAGGGAGACAGCGAGGGAGACAGCGAGGGAGACTGCAAAGGAGACTGCGAGAGAGACTGCGAGAGAGACAGCGAGAGAGACAGCGAGAGAGACTGCGAGAGAGACTGCGAGAGAGACTGCGAGAGGGACAGCGAGGGACACAGCGAGGGACACAGTGAGGGAGACAGCGAGAGAGACTGCGAGAGAGAGCGCATGAGACAGCGAGGGAGACAGCGAGGGAGAGAGCAAGAGACACAGCGAGGGAGACAGCGAGGGAGACAGCGAGAGAGACAGCGAGAGAGACTGCAAGAGAGACTGCAAGGGAGACTGCAAGGGAGACAGCGAGAGAGACAGCGATAGAGACAGCGAGAGAGACTGCAAGGGAGACTGCAAGGGAGACAGCGAGAGAGACAGCGAGAGAGACAGCGAGAGAGACAGCGAGAGAGACAGCGAGGGAGAAAGCGATGGAGACAGCGAGAGAGACAGCGAGAGAGACTGCGTGGGAGACAGCGAGGGAGACAGCGAGGGAGACAGCGAGGGAGACAGCGAGAGAGACAGCGAGAGAGACAGCGAGAGAGACAGCGAGAGAGACTGCAAAGGAGACTGCGAGAGAGACTGCGAGGGAGACAGCGAGAGAGACTGCGAGAGGGACAGCGAGAGGGACAGCGAGAGAGACTGCGAGAGAGACTGCGAGAGAGACTGCGAGAGAGACTGCGAGAGAGACTGCGAGAGAGAATGCGAGGGAGACGGCCAGGGAGACGGCCAGGGAGACGGCCAGGGAGACGGCCAGGGAGACAGCGAGGGAGACAGCGAGGGAGACAGCGACAGAGACAGCGACAGAGACAGCGACAGAGACAGCGACAGAGACAGCGACAGAGACTGCGAGAGAGATTGCGAGGGAGATAGCGAGAGAGACAGCCGGGGATACAGAGAGAGTGACTGCAAGGGAGACGGCGAGGGAGACGGCGAGGGAGACGGCGAGGGAGACAGCGAGGGAGACAGCGAGGGACACAGCGAGAGAGACTGCGAGAGAGAGCGCGTGAGACAGCGAGGGAGACAGCGAGAGAGACAGCGAGGGAGACAGCGAGAGAGACTGCAAGAGAGACTGCAAGGGAGACAGCGAGAGAGACTGCAAGAGAGACTGCGAGGGAGACAGCGAGAGAGACAGCGAGAGAGACAGCGAGAGAGACAGCGAGGGAGAAAGCGAGGGAGACATCGAGAGAGACTGCGAGAGAGACTGCGAGAGAGACTGTGAGGGAGACAGCGTGGGAGACAGCGAGAGAGACAGCGAGAGAGACTGCGAGAGGGACAGCGAGAGAGACTGCGAGAGGGACAGCGAGAGAGACTGCGAGAGAGACTGCGAGAGAGACTGCGAGGGAGACTGCGAGAGAGACTGCGAGAGAGACTGCGAGAGAGACTGCGAGAGAGACTGCGAGGGAGACTGCGAGGGAGACTGCGAGGGAGACTGCGAGGGAGAAAGCGAGGGAGACAGCGAGGGAGACAGCGAGGGAGACTGCGAGGGAGACAGCGAGGGAGACTGTGAGAGAGACTGCGAGAGATACAGCGAGGGATAGAGCGAGGGAGACAGCGAGGGAGACAGCGAGAGTACATTGAGAGAGACAGCGAGAGAGACTGCGAGGGAGACGGCCAGGGAGACGGCCAGGGAGACGGCCAGGGAGACGGCCAGGGAGACAGCGAGGGAGACAGCGAGGGAGACAGCGACAGAGACAGCGACAGAGACAGCGACAGAGACAGCGACAGCGACAGAGACAGAGACAGAGACAGCGGGGGAGACAGTGAGAGAGACTGCTATGGAGATAGCGAGAGAGACAGCCGGGGATACAGAGAGTGTGACTGCAAGGGAGACGGCGAGGGAGACGACGAGGGAGACAGCGAGGGAGACAGCGAGTGAGACAGCGAGAGAGACAGCGAGAGAGACAGCGAGAGAGACTGCGAGGGAGACAGCGAGGGAGACAGCGAGGGAGACAGCGAGGCAGACAGCGAGGGAGACAGCGAGGGAGACTGCGAGAGAGACAGCGAGGGACACAGCGAGGGACACAGCGAGGGACACAGCGAGGGACACAGCGAGGGACACAGCGAGAGAGACAGCGAGAGAGACTGCGAGAGAGAGCGCGTGAGACAGCGAGGGAGACAGCGAGGGAGACAGCGAGAGATACAGCGAGGGAGACAGCGAGAGAGACTGCAAGAGAGACTGCAAGGGAGACAGCGAGAGAGACAGCGAGAGAGGCAGCGAGAGAGACAGCGAGAGAGACAGCGAGAGAGACAGCGAGAGAGACAGCGAGAGAGACAGCGAGGGAGAAAGCCATGGAGACAGCGAGAGAGACAGCGAGAGAGACTGCGTGGGAGACAGCGAGGGAGACAGCGAGGGAGACAGCGAGGGAGACAGCGAGGGAGACAGCGAGGGAGACAGCGAGAGCGACAGCGAGAGCGACTTCGAGAGAGACTGCGAGGGAGACAGCGAGAGAGACTGTGAGGGAGACAGCGAGAGAGACTGCGAGGGAGACTGCGAGGGAGACAGCGAGAGACACTGCGAGAGAGAATGCGAGGGAGACAGCGATTAAGACGGCGAGGGAGACTGCGAGAGAGAGAGAGACAGCGAGGGAGACAGCGAGAGAGACTTCGAGAGAGACTGCGAGGGAGGCAGCGAGGGAGACAGCGAGGGAGACAGCGACAGAGACAGCAATAGAGACTGCGAGAGAGACTGCGAGGGACACAGCGAGAGAGACTGCAAGGGAGAGAACGAGAGAGAATGCGAGAGAGATCGCGTGAGACAGCGAGGGAGACAGCGTGGGAGGCAGCGAGGGAGACAGCGAGAGAAACTGCGAGGAAGACTGCGAGAGAGACTGCGAGAGAGACTGCGAGAGAGACTGCGAGAGAGACGGCGAGAGAGACGGCGAGAGACACAGCGAGGAAGACAGCGAGAGAGACTGCGAGAGCGACTGCTAGGGTGACAGCGAGGGCGGCAGCGAGAGAGACAGCGAGGGAGAAAGCGAGGGAGACAGCGAGAGAGACTGCGAGAGAGACTGCGAGAGAGACTGCGAGGGAGAAAGCGTGGGAGACAGCGAGAGAGACAGCGAGAGAGACTGCAAAGGAGACTGCGAGAGAGACTGCGAGAGAGACTGCGAGAGAGACAGCGAGAGAGACTGCGAGAGGGACAGCGAGAGAGACAGCGAGAGAGACTGCGAGAGAGACTGCAAAGGAGACTGCGAGAGAGACTGCGAGAGAGACTGCGAGAGAGACAGCGAGAGAGACTGCGAGAGGGACAGCGAGAGAGACTGCGAGAGAGACTGCGAGAGAGACTGCGAGAGAGACTGCGAGAGAGACTGCGAGAGAGACTGGGAGGGAGACTGCGAGGGAGAATGCGAGAGAGACTGCGAGAGAGACTGCGAGAGAGACTGCGAGAGAGACTGCGAGAGAGACTGCGAGGGAGACAGCGAGGGAGACTGCGAGAGAGATTGCGAGAGAGATGGAGAGAGAGACGGCGAGAGAGACGGCGAGAGAGACGGCGAGAGAGACGGCGAGAGAGACAGTGAGGGAGAGAGCGAGAGAGACTGCGAGGGAGACAGCGAGAGAGACAGCGAGAGAGACTGTGAGAGAGACTGCGAGAGATACAGCGAGGGATAGAGCGAGTGAGACAGCGAGGGAGACAGCGAGAGTACATTGAGAGAGACAGCGAGAGAGACTGCGAGAGAGACTGCGAGGGAGACGGCCAGGGAGACGGCCAGGGAGACGGCCAGGGAGACGGCCAGGGAGACGGCCAGGGAGACGATGAGGGAGACGACGAGGGAGACGACGAGGGAGACGACGAGGGAGACGGCGAGGGAGACAGCGAGGGAGACAGCGAGGGAGACAGCGACAGAGACAGCGACAGAGACAGCGACAGAGACAGCGACAGAGACAGAGACAGAGACAGAGACAGCGAGGGAGACAGTGAGAGATACTGCTATGGAGATAGCGAGAGAGACAGCCGGGGATACAGAGAGAGTGACTGCAAGGGAGATGGCGAGGGAGACGATGAGGGAGACAGCGAGGGAGACAGCGAGGGAGACAGCGAGGGAGACTGCGAGGGAGACTGCGAGAGAGACAGCGAGGGACACAGCGAGGGAGACAGTGAGAGAGACAGCGAGAGAGACAGCGAGAGAGACAGCGAGAGAGACAGCGAGAGAGAGCGCGTGAGACAGCGAGGGAGACAGAGAGGGAGAGAGCGAGAGACACAGCGAGGGA
Source organism: Heterodontus francisci (assembly GCF_036365525.1). NCBI lineage: Eukaryota > Metazoa > Chordata > Chondrichthyes > Heterodontiformes > Heterodontidae > Heterodontus > Heterodontus francisci. Next base: position 106,457,029 of record NC_090385.1, on the reverse strand, counting down.
GACAGCGAGAGAGACTGCGAGAAGGACTGCGAGAAGGACTGCGAGAGAGAGAGAGTGAGGGAGAAAGCGAGGGAGAAAGCGAGAGCGACTTCGAGAGAGACTGCGAGGGAGACAGCGAGAGAGACTGTGAGGGAGACAGCGAGAGAGACTGCGAGGGAGACAGCGAGGGAGACAGCGAGGGAGACAGCGAGGGAGACAGCGACAGAGACAGCGACAGAGACAGCGACAGAGACAGCGACAGAGACAGAGACAGAGACAGCGAGGGAGACAGTGAGAGATACTGCTATGGAGATAGCGAGAGAGACAGCCGGGGATACAGAGAGAGTGACTGCAAGGGAGACGGCGAGGGAGACGACGAGGGAGACAGCGAGGGAGACAGCGAGGGAGACAGAGAGGGAGACAGCGAGGGAGACTGCGAGGGAGACTGCGAGAGAGACAGCGAGGGACACAGCGAGGGAGACAGCGAGGGAGACAGTGAGAGAGACAGCGAGAGAGACAGCGAGAGAGACAGCGAGAGAGAGCGCGTGAGACAGCGAGGGAGACAGCGAGGGAGAGAGCGAGAGACACAGCGAGGGAGACAGCGAGAGAGACTGCGAGAAGGACTGCGAGAAGGACTGCGAGAGAGAGAGCGAGGGAGAAAGCGAGGGAGAAAGCGAGAGCGACTTCGAGAGAGACTGCGAGGGAGACAGCGAGCGAGACTGTGAGGGAGACAGCGAGAGAGACTGCGAGAGAGAATGCGAGGGAGACAGCGAATAAGACGGCGAGGGAGACGGCGAGAGAGAGAGCGAGAGAGACAGCGAGGGAGACAGCGAGGGAGACAGCGAGGGAGACAGCGAGAGAGATTTCGAGAGAGACTGCGAGGGAGGCAGCGAGGGAGACAGCGAGGGAGACAGCGAGGGAGACAGCGAGGGAGACAGCAATAGAGACTGCGAGAGAGACTGCGAGGGACACAGCGAGAGAGACTGCAAGGGAGACAACGAGAGAGAATGCGAGAGAGATTGCGTGAGACAGTGAGGGAGACAGCGTGGGAGGCAGCGAGGGAGACAGCGTGGGAGGCAGCGAGGGAGACAGCGAGAGAAACTGCGAGGAAGACTGCGAGAGAGACTGCGAGAGAGACTGCGAGAGAGACTGCGAGAGAGACTGCGAGGGACACAGCGAGGAAGACAGCGAGAGAGACTGCGAGAGCGACTGCGAGGGAGACAGCGAGGGAGGCAGCGAGGGAGACAGCGAGGGAGACTGCGAGGGAGACTGCGAGGGAGACTGCGAGGGAGACAGCGATGGAGACAGCGAGAGAGACTGCGAGAGCGACTGCTAGGGAGACAGCGAGGGAGGCAGCGAGGGAGACGGCGAGGGAGACGGCGAGAGAAACTGCGAGAGAAACTGCGAGGAAGACAGCGAGAGAGACTGCGAGAGAGACGGCGAGGGAGACTGCGAGGGAGAGAGCGAGGGACACAGTGAGGGAGACAGCGAGGGAGACAGCGAGGGAGACAGCGAGGGAGACAGCGAGGGAGACTGCAAGAGAGACTGCGAGGGAGACAGCGAGCCAGACAGCGAGAGAGACAGCGAGAGAGACAGCGAGAGAGACAGCGAGAGAGATCGCGTGAGACAGCGAGGGAGACAGCGAGGGAGACAGCGAGAGAGACAGCGAGGGAGACAGCGAGGGAGACAGCGAGGGAGAAAGCGAGGGAGAAAGCGAGGGAGACAGCGAGAGAGACAGCGAGAGAGACTGCGAGAGAGACTGCGAGGGAGACAGCGTGGGAGACAGTGAGGGAGACAGCGAGGGAGACAGTGAGGGAGACAGCGAGGGAGACAGCGAGGGAGACAGCGAGGGAGACAGCGAGAGAGACAGCGAGAGAGACTGCGAGAGAGACTGCGAGAAGGACTGCGAGAAGGACTGCGAGAGAGACAGCGAGGGAGAAAGTGAGAGCGACTGCGAGAGAGACTGCGAGGGAGACTGCGAGGGAGACTGCGAGGGAGACTGCGAGGGAGACTGCGAGGGAGACAGCGAAAGAGACTGTGAGGGAAACAGCGAGGGAGACAGCGAAAGAGACTGCGAGGGAGACTGCGAGGGAGACTGCGAGGCAGACTGCGAGGGAGACTGCGAGAGAGACAGCGAGGGAGACAGCGAGGGAGACAGCGAGGGAGACAGCGAGGGAGACAGCGAGGGAGACAGTGAGGGAGACAGCGAGGGAGTCAGCGACGGAGACAGCGCTGGAGACAGCGAGAGAGACTGCGAGAAGGACTGCGAGAGAGACAGCGAGGGAGAAAGCGAGAGCGACTTCGAGAGAGACTGCGAGGGAGACAGCGAGAGAGACTGTGAGGGAGACAGCGAGAGAGACTGCGAGGGAGACTGCCAGGGAGACTGCGAGGGAGACAGCGAGAGACACTGCAAGAGAGAATGCGAGGGAGACAGCGATTAAGACGGCGAGGGAGATGGCGAGAGAGAGAGAGACAGCGAGGGAGACAGCGAGAGAGACTTCGAGAGAGACTGCGTGGGAGGCAGCGAGGGAGACAGCGAGGGAGACAGCGAGGGAGACAGCGAGGGAGACAGCAATAGAGACTGCGAGAGAGACTGCGAGAGAGACTGCGAGGGACACAGCGAGAGAGACTGCAAGGGAGACAACGAGAGAGAATGCGAGAGAGATCGCGTGAGACAGCGAGGGAGACAGCGTGGGAGGCAGCGAGGGAGACCGCGAGAGAAACTGCGAGGAAGACTGCGAGAGAGACTGCGAGAGAGACTGTGAGAGAGACTGCGAGAGAGACTGCGAGAGAGACGGCGAGGGACACAGTGAGGAAGACAGCGAGAGAGACTGCGAGAGCGACTGCTAGGGAGACAGCGAGGGCGGCAGCGAGGGAGTCAGCGAGGGAGACAGCGAGAGAGACTGCGAGAGCGACTGCGAGAGCGACTGCGAGAGCGACTGCTAGGGAGACAGCGAGGGAGGCAGCGAGGGAGACAGCGAGCGAGACAGCGAGGGAGACAGCGAGAGAAACTGCGAGGAAGACAGTGAGAGAGACTGCGAGAGAGACGGCGAGGGAGACGGCGAGGGAGACTGCGAGGGAGAGAGCGAGGGAGACTGTGAGGGAGACAGCGAGGGAGACAGCGAGGGAGACAGCGAGGGAGACAGCGAGAGGGACTGCAAGAGAGACTGCGAGGGAGACAGCGAGAGAGACAGCGAGAGAGACAGCGAGAGAGACAGCGAGGGAGAAAGCGAGGGAGACAGCGAGAGAGACTGCGAGGGAGACAGCGTGGGAGACAGTGAGGGAGACAGCGAGGGAGACAGCGAGGGAGACAGCGAGGGAGACAGCGAGGGAGACTGCGAGAGAGACAGCGAGGGAGACTGTGAGAGAGACAGCGAGAGAGAATGCAAAGGAGACTGCGAGAGAGACTGCGAGAGAGACTGCGAGAGAGACTGCGAGAGAGACTGCGAGAGGGACAGCGAGAGAGACTGCGAGAGAGACAGCGAGAGAGACAGCGAGAGAGACAGCGAGGGAGAAAGCGAGGGAGACAGCGAGAGAGACTGCGAGAGAGACTGCGAGAGAGACTGCGAGAGAGACTGCGAGAGAGACTGCGAGAGAGACTGCGAGAGGGACAGCGAGAGAGACTGCGAGAGAGACTGCGAGAGAGACAGCGAGAGAGACAGCGAGGGAGAAAGCGAGGGAGACAGCGAGAGAGACTGCGAGAGAGACTGCGAGAGGGACAGCGAGACAGACTGCGAGAGAGACAGCGAGAGAGACAGCGAGAGAGACAGCGAGGGAGAAAGCGAGGGAGACAGCGAGAGAGACTGCGAGAGAGACAGCGAGAGAGACTGCAAAGGAGACTGCGAGAGAGACTGCGAGAGAGACTGCGAGAGAGACTGCGAGAGGGACAGCGAGAGAGACTGCGAGAGAGACAGCGAGAGAGACAGCGAGAGAGACAGCGAGGGAGAAAGCGAGGGAGACAGCGAGAGAGACTGCGAGAGAGACTGCGAGAGAGACTGCGAGAGAGACTGCGAGAGAGACTGCGAGGGAGACAGCGTGGGAGACAGCGTGGGAGACAGCGTGGGAGACAGCGAGAGAGACAGCGAGAAGGACTGCGAGAAGGACTGCGAGAGAGACTGCAAAGGAGACTGCAAAGGAGACTGCGAGAGAGACTGCGAGAGAGACAGCGAGAGAGACTGCGAGAGAGACTGCGAGAGGGACAGCGAGAGAGACTGCGAGAGAAACTGCGAGGAAGACAGGGAGAGAGACTGCGAGAGAGACGGCGAGGGAGACGGCGAGGGAGACGGCGAGGGAGACTGCGAGGGAGAGAGCGAGGGACACAGTGAGGGAGACAGCGAGGGAGACAGCGAGGGAGACAGCGAGGGAGACAGCGAGGGAGACAGCGAGGGAGACAGCGAGAGGGACTGCAAGAGAGACTGCGAGGGAGACAGCGAGAGAGACAGCGAGGGAGAAAGCGAGGGAGACAGCGAGAGAGACTGCGAGAGAGACTGCGAGGGAGACAGCGTGGGAGACAGTGAGGGAGACAGCGAGGGAGACAGCGTGGGAGACAGCGAGGGAGACAGCGAGGGAGACAGTGAGGGAGACAGCGAGGGAGACAGCGAGGGAGACAGTGAGAGAGAATGCGAGAGGGACAGCGAGAGAGACTGCGAGAGGGACAGCGAGAGAGACAGCGAGAGAGACAGCGAGGGAGAAAGCGAGGGAGACAGCGAGAGAGACTGCGAGAGAGACTGCGAGAGAGACTGCGAGAGAGACTGCGAGAGAGACTGCGAGGGAGACAGCGTGGGAGACAGCGAGAGAGACAGCGAGAGAGACTGCGAAGGAGACTGCGAGAGAGACTGCGAGAGAGACTGCGAGAGAGACAGCGAGAGAGACTGCGAGAGAGACTGCGAGAGAGACTGCGAGAGAGACTGCGAGAGAGACTGGGAGGGAGACAGCGAGGGAGACTGCGAGAGAGACTGCGAGAGAGACTGCGAGAGAGACTGCGAGAGAGACTGCGAGAGAGACTGCGAGGGAGACAGCGAGGGAGACTGCGAGAGAGACTGCGAGAGAGACTGCGAGGGAGACTGCGAGAGAGATGGAGAGAGAGACGGCGAGAGAGACGGCGAGAGAGACGGCGAGAGAGACGGCGAGAGAGACGGCGAGAGAGACGGCGAGAGAGACGGCGAGGGAGACAGCGAGGGACACAGCAGGAGGGACTGCAAGAGAGACTGCGAGGGAGACAGCGAGAGAGACAGCGAGAGAGACAGCGAGGGAGAAAGCGAGGGAGACAGCGAGAGAGACTGCGAGAGAGACTGCGAGGGAGACAGCGTGGGAGACAGTGAGGGAGACAGCGAGGGAGACAGCGAGGGAGACAGCGAGGGAGACAGCGAGGGAGACAGTGAGGGAGACAGCGAGGGAGACAGCGAGGGAGACAGCGAGGGAGACAGCGAGGGAGACAGCGAGGGAGACAGCGAGAGAGAATGCGAGAGGGACAGCGAGAGAGACTGCGAGAGGGACAGCGAGAGAGACAGCGAGAGAGACAGCGAGGGAGAAAGCGAGGGAGACAGCGAGAGAGACTGCGAGAGAGACTGCGAGAGAGACTGCGAGAGAGACTGCGAGAGAGACTGCGAGGGAGACAGCGTGGGAGACAGCGAGAGAGACAGCGAGAGAGACTGCGAAGGAGACTGCGAGAGAGACTGCGAGAGAGACTGCGAGAGAGACAGCGAGAGAGACTGCGAGAGAGACTGCGAGAGCGACTGCGAGAGAGACTGCGAGAGAGACTGGGAGGGAGACAGCGAGGGAGACTGCGAGAGAGACTGCGAGAGAGACTGCGAGAGAGACTGCGAGAGAGACTGCGAGAGAGACTGCGAGGGAGACTGCGAGGGAGACAGCCAGAGAGACTGCGAGAGAGACTGCGAGAGAGACTGCGAGGGAGACTGCGAGAGAGACTGCGAGAGAGACTGCGAGAGAGACAGCCAGAGAGACTGCGAGAGAGACTGCGAGAGAGACTGCGAGAGAGACTGCGAGAGAGACAGCCAGAGAGACTGCGAGAGAGACTGCGAGAGAGACTGCGAGGGAGACTGCGAGAGAGATGGCGAGAGAGATGGAGAGAGAGACGGCGAGAGAGACGGCGAGAGAGACGGCGAGAGAGACGGCGAGAGAGACGGCGAGAGAGACGGCGAGAGAGACGGCGAGAGAGACAGTGAGGGAGAGAGCGAGAGAGACTGCGAGGGAGACAGCGAGAGAGACTGTGAGAGAGACTGCGAGAGATACAGCGAGGGATAGAGCGAGTGAGACAGCGAGGGAGACAGCGAGAGTACATTGAGCGAGACAGCGAGAGAGACAGCGAGAGAGACTGCGAGGGAGACGGCCAGGGAGACGGCCAGGGAGACGGCCAGGGAGACGGCCAGGGAGACGACGAGGGAGACAGCGAGGGAGACAGCGAGGGAGACTGCGAGAGAGACAGCGAGGGACACAGCGAGGGACACAGCGAGGGAGACAGCGAGGGAGACAGCGAGAGAGACAGCGAGAGAGACAGCGAGAGAGACAGCGAGAGAGACTGCGAGAGAGAGCGCGTGAGACAGCGATGGAGACAGCGAGGGAGAGAGCGAGAGACACAGCGAGGGAGACAGCGAGAGAGACTGCGAGAAGGACTGCGAGAAGGACTGCGAGAGAGACAGCGAGGGAGAAAGCGAGGGAGAAAGCGAGAGCGACTTCGAGAGAGACTGCGAGGGAGACAGCGAGAGAGACTGTGAGGGAGACAGCGAGAGAGACTGCGAGGGAGACTGCGAGGGAGACAGCGAGAGACACTGCGAGAGAGAATGCGAGGGAGACAGCGAATAAGACGGCGAGGGAGACGGCGAGAGAGAGAGCGAGAGAGACAGCGAGGGAGACAGCGAGGGAGACAGCGAGAGAGATTTCGAGAGAGACTGCGAGGGAGGCAGCGAGGGAGACAGCGAGGGAGACAGCGAGGGAGACAACGAGGGAGACAGCGAGGGAGACAGCAATAGAGACTGCGAGAGAGACTGCGAGAGAGACTGCGAGGGACGCAGCGAGAGAGACTGCAAGGGAGACAACGAGAGAGAATGCGAGAGAGATCGCGTGAGACAGTGAGGGAGACAGCGTGGGAGGCAGCGAGGGAGACAGCGAGGAAGACTGCGAGAGAGACTGCGAGAGAGACTGCGAGAGAGACTGCGAGAGAGACTGCGAGAGAGACTGCGAGGGACACAGCGAGGAAGACAGCGAGAGAGACTGCGAGAGCGACTGCTAGGGAGACAGCGAGGGAGGCAGCGAGGGAGACAGCGAGGGAGACAGCGAGGGAGACTGCGAGGGAGACAGCGATGGAGACAGCGAGAGAGACTGCGAGAGCGACTGCGAGAGCGACTGCTAGGGAGACAGCGAGGGAGGCAGCGAGGGAGACAGCGAGGGAGACGGCGAGAGAAACTGCGAGAGAAACTGCGAGGAAGACAGCGAGAGAGACTGCGAGAGAGACGGCGAGGGAGAGAGCGAGGGAGACAGCGAGGGAGACAGCGAGGGAGACAGCGAGGGAGACAGCGAGGGAGACAGCGAGAGAGACGGCAAGAGAGACTGCGAGGGAGACAGCGAGAGAGACAGCGAGAGAGACAGCGAGAGAGACAGCAAGGGAGACAACGAGAGAGAATGCGAGAGAGATCGCGTGAGACAGTGAGGGAGACAGCGTGGGAGGCACGAGGGAGACAGCGAGGAAGACTGCGAGAGAGACTGCGAGAGAGACTGCGAGAGAGACTGCGAGAGAGACTGCGAGAGAGACTGCGAGGGACACAGCGAGGAAGACAGCGAGAGAGACTGCGAGAGCGACTGCTAGGGAGACAGCGAGGGAGGCAGCGAGGGAGACAGCGAGGGAGACTGCGAGGGAGACTGCGAGGGAGAAAGCGATGGAGACAGCGATGGAGACAGCGAGAGCGACTGCGAGAGCGACTGCGAGAGCGACTGCTAGGGAGGCAGCGAGGGAGACGGCGAGGGAGACGGCGAGAGAAACTGCGAGAGAAACTGCGAGAGAAACTGCGAGAGAAACTGCGAGGAAGACAGCGAGAGAGACTGCGAGAGAGACGGCGAGGAAGAGAGCGAGGGAGAGAGCGAGGGACACAGCGAGGGAGACAGCGAGGGAGACAGCGAGGGAGACAGCGAGGGAGACAGCGAGGGAGACAGCGAGAGAGACTGCGAGAGAGACTGCGAGGGAGACAGCGAGAGAGACAGCGAGAGAGACAGCGAGAGAGACAGCGAGAGAGACAGCGAGGGAGACAGCGTGGGAGACAGCGAGGGAGACAGCGAGGGAGACAGCGAGGGAGACAGCGAGGGAGACAGCGAGGGAGACAGCGAGGGAGACTGCGAGAAGGACTGAGAGAAGGACTGCGAGAGAGACTGCGAGAGAGACTGCGAGAGAGACTGCGAGGGAGAAAGCGAGGGAGAAAGCGTGAGAGACTGTGTGGGAGACTGCCAGGGAGACAGCGAGAGAGACTGTGAGGGAGACAGCGAGGGAGACTGCGAGAGAGACTGCGAGGGAGACAGCGAGAGAGACAGCGAGAGAGACAGCGAGGGAGAAAGCGAGGGAGACAGCGAGAGAGACAGCGAGAGAGACTGCGAGGGAGACAGCGTGGGAGACAGCGAGGGAGACAGCGAAGGAGACAGCGAGGGAGACAGCGAGGGAGACAGCGAGTGAGACTGCCAGAAGGACTGCGAGAAGGACTGCGAGGGAGACTGCGAGGGAGACTGCGAGGGAGACTGCGAGGGAGACTGCGAGGGAGACTGCGAAAGAGACTGTGAGGGAAACAGCGAGGGAGACAGCGGAAGAGACAGCGAGAGAGACAGCGAGAGAGACTGCGAGGGAGACTGCGAGGGAGACAGCGAGAGAGACTGCGAGAGGGACAGCGAGAGAGACTGCGAGAGAGACTGCGAGAGAGACTGCGAGAGAGACTGCGAGAGAGACTGCGAGAGAGACTGCGAGAGAGACTGCGAGGGACACAGCGAGGAAGACAGCGAGAGAGACTGCGAGAGCGACTGCTAGGGAGACAGCGAGGGAGGCAGCGAGGGAGACAGCGAGGGAGACTGCGAGGGAGACTGCGAGGGAGAAAGCGATGGAGACAGCGATGGAGACAGCGAGAGCGACTGCGAGAGCGACTGCGAGAGCGACTGCTAGGGAGGCAGCGAGGGAGACGGCGAGGGAGACGGCGAGAGAAACTGCGAGAGAAACTGCGAGAGAAACTGCGAGAGAAACTGCGAGGAAGACAGCGAGAGAGACTGCGAGAGAGACGGCGAGGAAGAGAGCGAGGGAGAGAGCGAGGGACACAGTGAGGGAGACAGCGAGGGAGACAGCGAGGGAGACAGCGAGGGAGACAGCGAGGGAGACAGCGAGAGAGACAGCGAGAGAGACTGCGAGGGAGACAGCGAGAGAGACAGCGAGAGAGACAGCGAGAGAGACAGCGAGAGAGACAGCGAGAGAGACAGCGAGGGAGACAGCGTGGGAGACAGCGAGGGAGACAGCGAGGGAGACAGCGAGGGAGACAGCGAGGGAGACTGCGAGAAGGACTGAGAGAAGGACTGCGAGAGAGACTGCGAGAGAGACTGCGAGAGAGACTGCGAGGGAGAAAGCGAGGGAGAAAGCGTGAGAGACTGTGTGGGAGACTGCCAGGGAGACAGCGAGAGAGACTGTGAGGGAGACAGCGAGTGAGACTGCGAGAGAGACTGCGAGGGAGACAGCGAGAGAGACAGCGAGAGAGACAGCGAGGGAGAAAGCGAGGGAGACAGCGAGAGAGACAGCGAGAGAGACTGCGAGGGAGACTGCGTGGGAGACAGCGAGGGAGACAGCGAGGGAGACAGCGAGGGAGACAGCGAGGGAGACAGCGAGTGAGACTGCCAGAAGGACTGCGAGAAGGACTGCGAGGGAGACTGCGAGGGAGACTGCGAGGGAGACTGCGAGGGAGACTGCGAGGGAGACTGCGAAAGAGACTGTGAGGGAAACAGCGAGGGAGACAGCGGAAGAGACAGCGAGAGAGACAGCGAGAGAGACTGCGAGGGAGACTGCGAGGGAGACAGCGAGAGAGACTGCGAGAGGGACAGCGAGAGAGACTGCGAGAGGGACAGCGAGAGAGACTGCGAGAGAGACTGCGAGAGAGACTGCGAGAGAGACTGCGAGAGAGACTGCGAGAGAGACTGCGAGGGAGACAGCGAGGGAGACAGCGAGGGAGACAGCGAGGGAGACAGCGAGGGAGACTGCGAGAGAGACAGTGAGGGAGAGAGCGAGAGAGACTGCGAGGGAGACAGCGAGAGAGACAGCGAGAGAGACTGCGAGAGAGACAGTGAGGGAGAGAGCGAGAGAGACTGCGAGGGAGACAGCGAGAGAGACAGCGAGAGAGACTGCGAGAGAGACTGCGAGAGAGACTGCGAGAGAGACTGCGAGAGAGACAGCGAGGGATTGAGCGAGTGAGACAGCGAGGGAGACAGCGAGAGTACATTGAGAGAGACAGCGAGAGAGACTGCGAGAGAGACTGCGAGGGAGACGGCGAGGGAGACGGCGAGGGAGACGGCGAGGGAGACGGCGAGGGAGACGGCGAGGGAGACGGCGAGGGAGACGGCGAGGGAGACAGCGAGGGAGACAGCGAGGGAGACAGTGACAGAGACAGCGACAGAGACCGCGAGGTAGACAGTGAGAGAGACGGCTATGGAGATAGCGAAAGAGACAGCCGGGGATACAGAGAGAGTGACTGCAAGGGAGACGGCGAGGGAGACGGCGAGGGAGACAGCGAGGGAGACTGCGAGAGAGACAGCGAGGGACACAGCGAGGGACACAGTGAGGGAGACAGCGAGAGAGAATGCGAGAGAGAGCGCATGAGACAGCGAGGGAGACAGCGAGGGAGAGAGCAAGAGACACAGTGAGGGAGACAGCGAGGGAGAAAGCGAGAGAGACTGCAAGAGAGACTGCAAGGGAGACAGCGAGAGAGACAGCGAGAGAGGCAGCGAGAGAGACAGCGAGAGAGACAGCGAGAGAGACAGCGAGAGAGACAGCGAGAGAGACAGCGAGAGAGACAGCGAGGGAGAAAGCGATGGAGACAGCGAGAGAGACAGCGAGAGAGACAGCGAGAGAGACAGCGAGAGAGACAGCGAGGGAGACAGCGAGGGAGACAGCGAGGGAGACAGCGAGGGAGACAGCGAGGGAGACAGCGAGGGAGACAGCGAGGGAGACAGCGCTGGAGACAGCGAGAGAGACTGCGAGAAGGACTGCGAGAGAGACAGCGAGGGAGAAAGCGAGAGCGACTTCGAGAGAGACTGCGAGGGAGACAGCGAGAGAGACTGCGAGGGAGACTGCGAGGGAGACTGCGAGAGAGACTGCGAGAGTGACTGCGAGAGAGACTGCGAGGGAGACTGCGAGGGAGACTGCGAGGGAGACTGCGAGGGAGACTGCGAGAGAGACAGCGAGAGAGACTGCGAGAGAGACTGCGAGAGAGACTGCGAGAGAGACTGCGAGAGATACAGCGAGGGATAGAGCGAGTGAGACAGCGAGGAGACAGCGAGGAGACAGCGAGAGGACATTGAGAGAGACAGCGAGAGAGACGGGGAGAGAGACTGCTAGAGAGACTGCGAGGGAGACGGCCAGGGAGACGGCCAGGGAGACGGCCAGGGAGACGGCCAGGGAGACGACGAGGGAGACGACGAGGGAGACAGCGAGGGAGACAGCAAGGGAGACAGCAAGGGAGACAGCAAGGGAGACAGCGACAGAGACAGCGACAGAGACAGCGACAGAGACAGTGAGAGAGACTGCTATGGAGATAGCGAGAGACACAGCCGGGGATACAGAGAGAGTGACTGCAAGGGAGACGGCGAGGGAGACGGCGAGGGAGACGGCGAGGGAGACAGCGAGGGAGACAGCGAGGGAGACAGCGAGGGAGACTGCGAGGGACACAGCGAGGGAGACTGCGAGGGACACAGCGAGGGACACAGCGAGAGAGACAGCGAGAGAGACTGCGAGAGAGAGCGCGTGAGACAGCGAGGGAGACAGCGAGAGTGACAGCGAGGGAGACAGCGAGAGAGACTGCAAGGGAGACTGCAAGAGAGACTGCGAGGGAGACAGCGAGAGAGACAGCGAGAGAGACAGCGAGGGAGAAAGCGAGGGAGACAGCGAGAGAGACTGCGAGAGAGACTGCGAGAGAGACTGCGAGAGAGACAGCGTGGGAGACAGCGAGAGAGACTGCGAGAGGGACAGCGAGAGAGACTGCGAGAGGGACAGCGAGAGAGACTGCGAGAGAGACTGCGAGAGAGACTGCGAGGGAGACAGCGAGGGAGACTGCGAGAGAGACTGCGAGAGAGACTGCGAGAGAGACTGCGAGGGAGACTGCGAGGGAGACTGCGAGGGAGACAGCGAGGGAGACTGCGAGGGAGACTGCGAGGGAGACTGCGAGGGAGACTGCGAGGGAGACAGCGAGGGAGACTGCGAGAGAGATGGCGAGAGAGATGGAGAGAGAGACGGCGAGAGAGACGGCGAGAGAGACGGCGAGAGAGACGGCGAGAGAGACGGCGAGAGAGACGGCGAGAGAGACGGTGAGGGAGAGAGCGAGAGAGACTGCGAGGGAGACAGCGAGAGAGACAGCGAGAGAGACTGCGAGAGATACAGCGAGGGATAGAGCGAGTGAGACAGCGAGGGAGACAGCGAGAGTACATTGAGAGAGACAGCGAGAGAGACTGCGAGAGAGACTGCGAGGGAGACGGCCAGTGAGACGGCCAGTGAAACGGCCAGGGAGACGGCCAGGGAGACGGCCAGGGAGACGGCCAGGGAGACGGCCAGGGAGACGGCCAGGGAGACGGCCAGGGAGACGGCCAGGGAGACAGCGAGGGAGACAGCGACGGAGACAGCGACAGAGACAGCGACAGAGACAGAGACAGCGACAGAGACAGCGACAGAGACAGCGACAGAGACAGCGACAGAGACAGCGACAGAGACAGAGACAGCGGGGGAGACAGTGAGAGAGACTGCTATGGAGATAGCGAGAGAGACAGCCGGGGATACAGAGAGTGTGACTGCAAGGGAGACGGCGAGGGAGACGACGAGGGAGACAGCGAGGGAGACAGCGAGGGAGACAGCGAGGGAGACAGCGAGAGAGACTGCGAGGGAGACAGCGAGGGAGACAGCGAGGGAGACAGCGAGGGAGACTGCGAGAGAGACAGCGAGGGACACAGCGAGGGACACAGCGAGGGACACAGCGAGGGACACAGCGAGGGAGACAGCGAGAGAGACAGCGAGAGAGACAGCGGGAGAGACTGCGAGAGAGAGCGCGTGAGACAGCGAGGGAGAGAGCGAGAGATACAGCGAGGGAGACAGCGAGAGAGACTGCAAGAGAGACAGCGAGAGAGACAGCGAGAGAGACAGCGAGAGAGACAGCGAGAGAGACAGCGAGGGAGAAAGCCATGGAGACAGCGAGAGAGACAGCGAGAGAGACAGCGAGAGAGACAGCGTGGGAGACAGCGAGGGAGACAGCGAGGGAGACAGCGAGGGAGACAGCGAGGGAGACAGCGAGGGAGACAGCGAGGGAGACAGCGCTGGAGACAGCGAGAGAGACTGCGAGAAGGACTGCGAGAAGGACTGCGAGAGAGACAGCGAGGGAGAAAGCGAGAGCGACTTCGAGAGAGACTGCGAGGGAGACAGCGAGAGAGATTGCGAGAGAGATCGCGTGAGACAGCGAGGGAGGCAGCGAGGGAGACAGCGAGAGAAACTGCGAGAGAAACTGCGAGGAAGACTGCGAGAGAGACTGCGAGAGAGACTGCGAGAGAGACTGCGGGAGAGACTGCGAGAGAGACTGCGAGGGACACAGCGAGGAAGACAGCGAGAGAGACTGCGAGAGCGACTGCTAGGGAGACAGCGAGGGAGGCAGCGAGGGAGACAGCGAGGGAGACAGCGAGGGAGACAGCGAGAGAGACTGCGAGAGCGACTGCGAGAGCGACTGCTAGGGAGGCAGCGAGGGAGGCAGCGAGGGAGACAGCGAGGGAGACAGCGAGAGAAACTGCGAGGAAGACAGCGAGAGAGACTGCGAGAGAGACTGCGAGAGAGACTGCGAGAGAGGCAGCGAGAGAGACTGCGAGAGAGACTGCGAGAGAGGCAGCGAGAGAGACTGCGAGGGAGACTGCGAGGGAGAGAGCGAGGGAGAGAGCGAGGGAGACAGCGAGGGAGACTGCGAGAGAGACTGCGAGAGAGACTGCGAGAGAGGCAGCGAGAGAGACAGCGAGAGAGACAGCGAGAGAGACAGCGAGAGAGACTGCAAAGGAGACTGCGAGAGAGACTGCGAGGGAGACAGCGAGAGAGACTGCGAGAGGGACAGCGAGAGGGACAGCGAGAGAGACTGCGAGAGAGACTGCGAGGGAGAAAGCGAGGGAGAAAGCGTGAGAGACTGTGTGGGAGACTGCAAGGGAGACAGCGAGAGAGACTGTGAGGGAGACAGCGAGGGAGACTGCGAGGGAGACAGCGAGGGAGACAGCGAGGGAGACTGCGAGAGAGATGGCGAGAGAGACGGCGAGAGAGACTGCGAGAGAGACTGCGAGAGATACAGCGAGGGATAGAGCGAGTGAGACAGCGAGAGAGACAGCGAGAGTACATTGAGAGAGACAGCGAGAGAGACGACGAGGGAGACAGCGAGAGATACAGCGAGGGATAGAGCGAGTGAGACAGCGAGAGAGACAGCGAGAGTACATTGAGAGAGACAGCGAGAGAGACGACGAGGGAGACAGCGAGGGAGACAGCGACAGAGACAGCGACAGAGACAGCGACAGAGACAGCGACAGATACAGCGACAGAGACAGCGACAGAGACAGCGAGGGAGACAGTGAGAGAGACTGCTATGGAGATAGCGAGAGAGACAGCCGGGGATACAGAGAGAGTGACTGCAAGGGAGACGGCGAGGGAGACGGCGAGGGAGACGGCGAGGGAGACGGCGAGGGAGACGGCGAGGGAGACGGCGAGGGAGACGGCGAGGGCGACGGCGAGGGAGACAGCGAGGGAGACAGCGAGGGAGACTGTGAGGGAGACTGCGAGGGAGACTGCGAGGGACACAGTGAGGGAGACAGCGAGAGAGACTGCGAGAGAGAGCGCATGAGACAGCGAGGGAGACAGCGAGGGAGAGAGCGAGAGACACAGCGAGGGAGACAGCGAGGGAGACAGCGAGGGAGACTGCGAGAGAGACTGCAAGAGAGACTGCAAGAGAGACAGCGAGGGAGAAAGCGATTGAGACAGCGAGAGAGACAGCGAGAGAGACTGCGTGGGAGACAGCGAGGGAGACAGCGAGGGAGACAGCGAGGGAGACAGCGAGGGAGACAGCGAGGAAGACAGCGAGGGAGACAGCGAGGGAGACAGCGAGGGAGACAGCGAGAGAGACTGCGAGAAGGACTGCGAGAAGGACTGCGAGAGAGACAGCGAGGGAGAAAGCGAGAGCGACTTCGAGAGAGACTGCGAGGGAGACTGTGAGAGAGACTGTGAGAGAGACTGCGAGAGATACAGCGAGGGATAGAGCGAGTGAGACAGCGAGGGAGACAGCGAGAGTACATTGAGAGAGACAGCGAGAGAGACTGCGAGAGAGACTGCGAGGGAGACGGCCAGGGAGACGGCCAGGGAGACGGCCAGGGAGACGGCCAGGGAGACGGCCAGGGAGACAGCGAGGGAGACAGCGACAGAGACAGCGACAGAGACAGCGACAGAGACAGAGACAGCGAGGGAGACAGTGAGAGAGACTGCTATGGAGATAGCGAGAGAGACAGCCGGGGATACAGAGAGAGTGACTGCAAGGGAGACGGCGAGGGAGACGACGAGGGAGACAGCGAGGGAGACAGCGTGGGAGACAGCGTGAGAGACTGCGAGGGAGACAGCGAGGGAGACAGCGAGGGAGACAGCGAGGGAGACTGCGATAGAGACAGCGAGGGAGAAAGCGAGGGAGAAAGCGTGAGAGACTGTGTGGGAGACTGCAAGGGAGACAGCGAGAGAGACTGTGAGGGAGACAGCGAGGGAGACTGCGAGGGAGACTGCGAGGGAGACAGCGAGGGAGACAGCGAGGGAGACTGCGAGAGAGATGGCGAGAGAGACGGCGAGAGAGACTGCGAGAGAGACTGCGAGAGATACAGCGAGGGATAGAGCGAGTGAGACAGCGAGAGAGACAGCGAGAGTACATTGAGAGAGACAGCGAGAGAGACGACGAGGGAGACAGCGAGAGATACAGCGAGGGATAGAGCGAGTGAGACAGCGAGAGAGACAGCGAGAGTACATTGAGAGAGACAGCGAGAGAGACGACGAGGGAGACAGCGAGGGAGACAGCGAGGGAGACAGCGACAGAGACAGCGACAGAGACAGCGACAGAGACAGCGACAGAGACAGCGACAGATACAGCGACAGAGACAGCGACAGAGACAGCGAGGGAGACAGTGAGAGAGACTGCTATGGAGATAGCGAGAGAGACAGCCGGGGATACAGAGAGAGTGACTGCAAGGGAGACGGCGAGGGAGACGGCGAGGGAGACGGCGAGGGAGACGGCGAGGGAGACGGCGAGGGAGACGGCGAGGGCGACGGCGAGGGAGACAGCGAGGGAGACAGCGAGGGAGACTGTGAGGGAGACTGCGAGGGAGACTGCGAGGGACACAGTGAGGGAGACAGCGAGAGAGACTGCGAGAGAGAGCGCATGAGACAGCGAGGGAGACAGCGAGGGAGAGAGCGAGAGACACAGCGAGGGAGACAGCGAGGGAGACAGCGAGGGAGACAGCGAGGGAGACTGCGAGAGAGACTGCAAGAGAGACTGCAAGAGAGACAGCGAGGGAGAAAGCGATTGAGACAGCGAGAGAGACAGCGAGAGAGACTGCGTGGGAGACAGCGAGGGAGACAGCGAGGGAGACAGCGAGGGAGACAGCGAGGGAGACAGCGAGGGAGACAGCGAGGGAGACAGCGAGGGAGACAGCGCTGGAGACAGCGAGAGAGACTGCGAGAAGGACTGCGAGAAGGACTGCGAGAGAGACAGCGAGGGAGAAAGCGAGAGCGACTTCGAGAGAGACTGCGAGGGAGACTGTGAGAGAGACTGTGAGAGAGACTGCGAGAGATACAGCGAGGGATAGAGCGAGTGAGACAGCGAGGGAGACAGCGAGAGTACATTGAGAGAGACAGCGAGAGAGACTGCGAGAGAGACTGCGAGGGAGACGGCCAGGGAGACGGCCAGGGAGACGGCCAGGGAGACGGTAAGGGAGACGGCCAGGGAGACGGCCAGGGAGACAGCGAGGGAGACAGCGACAGAGACAGCGACAGAGACAGCGACAGAGACAGAGACAGCGAGGGAGACAGTGAGAGAGACTGCTATGGAGATAGCGAGAGAGACAGCCGGGGATACAGAGAGAGTGACTGCAAGGGAGACGGCGAGGGAGACGACGAGGGAGACAGCGAGGGAGACAGCGAGGGAGACAGCGTGAGAGACTGCGAGGGACACAGCGAGGGACACAGCGAGGGACACAGCGAGGGAGACAGCGAGAGAGACTGCGAGAGAGAGCGCATGAGACAGCGAGGCAGACAGCGAGGGAGAGAGCGAGAGACACAGTGAGGGAGACAGCGAGAGAGACTGCAAGAGAGACTGCAAGGGAGACAGCGAGAGAGACAGCGAGAGAGACAGCGAGAGAGACAGCGAGAGAGACAGCGAGAGAGACAGCGAGAGAGACAGCGAGAGAGACAGCGAGAGAGACAGCGAGGGAGAAAGCCATGGAGACAGCGAGAGAGACAGCGAGAGAGACTGCATGGGAGACAGCGAGGGAGACAGCGAGGGAGACAGCGAGGGAGACAGCGCTGGAGACAGCGAGAGAGACTGCGAGAAGGACTGCGAGAAGGACTGCGAGAGAGACAGCGAGGGAGAAAGCGAGAGCGACTTCGAGAGAGACTGCGAGGGAGACAGCGAGAGAGACTGCGAGGGAGACTGCGAGGGAGACAGCGAGAGACACTGCGAGAGAGAATGCGAGGGAGACAGCGATTAAGACGGCGAGGGAGACGGCGAGAGAGAGAGCGAGAGAGAGAGCGAGGGAGACAGCGAGGTAGACAGCGAGAGAGACAGCGAGAGAGACTTCGAGAGAGGCAGTGAGGGAGACAGCGAGGGAGACAGCGACAGAGACAGCAATAGAGACTGCGAGAGAGACTGCGAGGGACACAGCGAGAGAGACTGCAAGGGAGACAACGAGAGAGAATGCGAGAGAGATCGCGTGAGACAGCGAGGGAGACAGCGTGGGAGGCAGCGAGGGAGACAGCGAGAGAAACTGCGAGAGAGACTGCGAGAGAGACTGCGAGAGAGACTGCGAGAGAGACTGCGAGGGACACAGCGAAGAAGACAGCGAGAGAGACTGCGAGAGCGACTGCGAGAGCAACTGCTAGGGAGACAGCGAGGGAGGCAGTGAGGGAGACAGCGAGGGAGACAGTGAGAGAGACTGCGAGAGCGACTGCTTGGGAGACAGCGAGGGAGGCAGCGAGGGAGGCAGCGAGGGAGGCAGCGAGGGAGACAGCGAGGGAGACAGCGAGAGAAACTGCGAGAGAGACGGCGAGAGAGACGGCGAGAGAGACTGCGAGAGAGACAGTGAGGGAGAGAGCGAGAGAGACTGCGAGGTAGACAGCGAGAGAGACAGCGAGAGAGACTGCGAGAGAGACTGCGAGAGAGACTGCGAGAGAGACTGCGAGAGATACAGCGAGGGATAGAGCGAGTGAGACAGCGAGAGAGACTGCGAGAGTACATTGAGAGAGACAGCGAGAGAGACTGTGAGGGAGACAGCGAGGGAGACTGCGAGAGAGACTGCGAGGGAGACAGCGAGGGAGACAGCGAGGGAGACTGCGAGAGAGATGGCGAGAGAGACGGCGAGAGAGACTGCGAGAGAGACAGTGAGGGAGAGAGCGAGAGAGACTGCGAGGTAGACAGCGAGAGAGACAGCGAGAGAGACTGTGAGAGAGACTGCGAAAGAGACTGCGAGAGATACAGCGAGGGATAGAGCGAGTGAGACAGCGAGAGAGACTGCGAGAGTACATTGAGAGAGACAGCGAGAAAAACGACGAGGGAGACAGCGAGGGAGACAGCGACAGAGACAGCGACAGTGACAGCGACAGAGACAGCGACAGAGACAGCGACAGAGACACCGACAGCGACAGAGACAGCGACAGAGACAGCGAGGGAGACAGCGAGGGAGACAGTGAGAGAGACTGCTATGGAGATAGCGAGAGAGACAGCCGGGGATACAGAGAGAGTGACGGCGAGGGAGATGGCGAGGGAGACGGCGAGGGATACGGCGAGGGAGACGGCGAGGGAGACGGCGAGGGAGACAGCGAGGGAGACAGCGAGGGAGACTGCGAGGGAGACTGCGAGGGAGACTGCGAGGGACACAGTGAGGGAGACAGCGAGAGAGACTGCGAGAGAGAGCGCATGAGACAGCGAGGGAGACAGCGAGGGAGAGAGCGAGAGACACAGCGAGGGAGACAGCGAGGGAGACAGCGAGGGAGACTGCGAGAGAGACTGCGAGAGAGACTGCAAGAGAGACTGCAAGAGAGACTGCAAGAGAGACTGCAAGGGAGACAGCGAGAGAGACAGCGAGAGAGGCAGCGAGGGAGAAAGCGATTGAGACAGCGAGAGAGCCAGCGAGAGAGACTGCGTGGGAGACAGCGAGGGAGACAGCGAGGGAGACAGCGAGGGAGACAGTGAGGGAGACAGCGAGGGAGACAGCGCTGGAGGCAGCGAGAGAGACTGCGAGAAGGACTGCGAGAAGGACTGCGAGAGAGACAGCGAGGGAGAAAGCGAGAGCGACTTCGAGAGAGACTGCGAGGGAGACAGCGAGAGAGACTGTGAGAGAGACTGTGAGAGAGACTGCGAGGGATAGAGCGAGTGAGACAGCGAGGGAGACAGCGAGAGACACAGCGAGGGAGACAGCGAGGGAGACAGCGAGGGAGACTGCGAGAGAGACTGCAAGAGAGACTGCAAGAGAGACAGCGAGGGAGAAAGCGATTGAGACAGCGAGAGAGACAGCGAGAGAGACTGCGTGGGAGACAGCGAGGGAGACAGCG
Source organism: Heterodontus francisci (assembly GCF_036365525.1). Taxonomy (NCBI): domain Eukaryota; kingdom Metazoa; phylum Chordata; class Chondrichthyes; order Heterodontiformes; family Heterodontidae; genus Heterodontus; species Heterodontus francisci. Next base: position 106,437,003 of record NC_090385.1, on the reverse strand, counting down.
AGGGAGACAGCGAGGGAGACAGCGAGGGAGACAGCGAGGAAGACAGCGAGGGAGACAGCGAGGGAGACAGCGAGGGAGACAGCGAGAGAGACTGCGAGAAGGACTGCGAGAAGGACTGCGAGAGAGACAGCGAGGGAGAAAGCGAGAGCGACTTCGAGAGAGACTGCGAGGGAGACTGTGAGAGAGACTGTGAGAGAGACTGTGAGAGAGACTGCGAGAGATACAGCGAGGGATAGAGCGAGTGAGACAGCGAGGGAGACAGCGAGAGTACATTGAGAGAGACAGCGAGAGAGACTGCGAGAGAGACTGCGAGGGAGACGGCCAGGGAGACGGCCAGGGAGACGGCCAGGGAGACGGCCAGGGAGACGGCCAGGGAGACAGCGAGGGAGACAGCGAGGGAGACAGCGACAGAGACAGCGACAGAGACAGCGACAGAGACAGAGACAGCGAGGGAGACAGTGAGAGAGACTGCTATGGAGATAGCGAGAGAGACAGCCGGGGATACAGAGAGAGTGACTGCAAGGGAGACGGCGAGGGAGACGACGAGGGAGACAGCGAGGGAGACAGCGAGGGAGACAGCGTGAGAGACTGCGAGGGAGACAGCGAGGGAGACAGCGAGGGAGACAGCGAGGGAGACTGCGATAGAGACAGCGAGGGAGAAAGCGAGGGAGAAAGCGTGAGAGACTGTGTGGGAGACTGCAAGGGAGACAGCGAGAGAGACTGTGAGGGAGACAGCGAGGGAGACTGCGAGGGAGACTGCGAGGGAGACAGCGAGGGAGACAGCGAGGGAGACTGCGAGAGAGATGGCGAGAGAGACGGCGAGAGAGACTGCGAGAGAGACTGCGAGAGATACAGCGAGGGATAGAGCGAGTGAGACAGCGAGAGAGACAGCGAGAGTACATTGAGAGAGACAGCGAGAGAGATGACGAGGGAGACAGCGAGAGATACAGCGAGGGATAGAGCGAGTGAGACAGCGAGAGAGACAGCGAGAGTACATTGAGAGAGACAGCGAGAGAGACGACGAGGGAGACAGCGAGGGAGACAGCGAGGGAGACAGCGACAGAGACAGCGACAGAGACAGCGACAGAGACAGCGACAGAGACAGCGACAGATACAGCGACAGAGACAGCGACAGAGACAGCGAGGGAGACAGTGAGAGAGACTGCTATGGAGATAGCGAGAGAGACAGCCGGGGATACAGAGAGAGTGACTGCAAGGGAGACGGCGAGGGAGACGGCGAGGGAGACGGCGAGGGAGACGGCGAGGGAGACGGCGAGGGCGACGGCGAGGGAGACAGCGAGGGAGACAGCGAGGGAGACTGCGAGGGAGACTGTGAGGGAGACTGCGAGGGAGACTGCGAGGGACACAGTGAGGGAGACAGCGAGAGAGACTGCGAGAGAGAGCGCATGAGACAGCGAGGGAGACAGCGAGGGAGAGAGCGAGAGACACAGCGAGGGAGACAGCGAGGGAGACAGCGAGGGAGACTGCGAGAGAGACTGCAAGAGAGACTGCAAGAGAGACAGCGAGGGAGAAAGCGATTGAGACAGCGAGAGAGACAGCGAGAGAGACTGCGTGGGAGACAGCGAGGGAGACAGCGAGGGAGACAGCGAGGGAGACAGCGAGGGAGACAGCGAGGGAGACAGCGCTGGAGACAGCGAGAGAGACTGCGAGAAGGACTGCGAGAAGGACTGCGAGAGAGACAGCGAGGGAGAAAGCGAGAGCGACTTCGAGAGAGACTGCGAGGGAGACTGTGAGAGAGACTGTGAGAGAGACTGCGAGAGATACAGCGAGGGATAGAGCGAGTGAGACAGCGAGGGAGACAGCGAGAGTACATTGAGAGAGACAGCGAGAGAGACTGCGAGAGAGACTGCGAGGGAGACGGCCAGGGAGACGGCCAGGGAGACGGCCAGGGAGACGGCCAGGGAGACGGCCAGGGAGACGGCCAGGGAGACAGCGAGGGAGACAGCGAGGGAGACAGCGACAGAGACAGCGACAGAGACAGAGACAGCGACAGAGACAGAGACAGCGAGGGAGACAGTGAGAGAGACTGCTATGGAGATAGCGAGAGAGACAGCCGGGGATACAGAGAGAGTGACTGCAAGGGAGACGGCGAGGGAGACGACGAGGGAGACAGCGAGGGAGACAGCGAGGGAGACAGCGTGAGAGACTGCGAGGGACACAGCGAGGGACACAGCGAGGGACACAGCGAGGGAGACAGCGAGGGAGACAGCGAGAGAGACTGCGAGAGAGAGCGCATGAGACAGCGAGGCAGACAGCGAGGGAGAGAGCGAGAGACACAGTGAGGGAGACAGCGAGAGAGACTGCAAGAGAGACTGCAAGGGAGACAGCGAGAGAGACAGCGAGAGAGACAGCGAGAGAGACAGCGAGAGAGACAGCGAGAGAGACAGCGAGAGAGACAGCGAGGGAGAAAGCCATGGAGACAGCGAGAGAGACAGCGAGAGAGACTGCATGGGAGACAGCGAGGGAGACAGCGAGGGAGACAGCGAGGGAGACAGCGCTGGAGACAGCGAGAGAGACTGCGAGAAGGACTGCGAGAAGGACTGCGAGAGAGACAGCGAGGGAGAAAGCGAGAGCGACTTCGAGAGAGACTGCGAGGGAGACAGCGAGAGAGACTGCGAGGGAGACTGCGAGGGAGACAGCGAGAGACACTGCGAGAGAGAATGCGAGGGAGACAGCGATTAAGACGGCGAGGGAGACGGCGAGAGAGAGAGCGAGAGAGAGAGCGAGGGAGACAGCGAGGTAGACAGCGAGAGAGACTTCGAGAGAGGCAGTGAGGGAGACAGCGAGGGAGACAGCGACAGAGACAGCAATAGAGACTGCGAGAGAGACTGCGAGGGACACAGCGAGAGAGACTGCAAGGGAGACAACGAGAGAGAATGCGAGAGAGATCGCGTGAGACAGCGAGGGAGACAGCGTGGGAGGCAGCGAGGGAGACAGCGAGAGAAACTGCGAGTAAGACTGCGAGAGAGACTGCGAGAGAGACTGCGAGAGAGACTGCGAGGGACACAGCGAAGAAGACAGCGAGAGAGACTGCGAGAGCGACTGCGAGAGCAACTGCTAGGGAGACAGCGAGGGAGGCAGTGAGGGAGACAGCGAGGGAGACAGTGAGAGAGACTGCGAGAGCGACTGCTTGGGAGACAGCGAGGGAGGCAGCGAGGGAGGCAGCGAGGGAGGCAGCGAGGGAGACAGCGAGGGAGACAGCGAGAGAAACTGCGAGAGAGATGGCGAGAGAGACGGCGAGAGAGACTGCGAGAGAGACAGTGAGGGAGAGAGCGAGAGAGACTGCGAGGTAGACAGCGAGAGAGACAGCGAGAGAGACTGCGAGAGAGACTGCGAGAGAGACTGCGAGAGAGACTGCGAGAGATACAGCGAGGGATAGAGCGAGAGAGACAGCGAGAGAGACTGCGAGAGTACATTGAGAGAGACAGCGAGAGAGACTGTGAGGGAGACAGCGAGGGAGACTGCGAGAGAGACTGCGAGGGAGACAGCGAGGGAGACAGCGAGGGAGACTGCGAGAGAGATGGCGAGAGAGACGGCGAGAGAGACTGCGAGAGAGACAGTGAGGGAGAGAGCGAGAGAGACTGCGAGGTAGACAGCGAGAGAGACAGCGAGAGAGACTGTGAGAGAGACTGCGAAAGAGACTGCGAGAGATACAGCGAGGGATAGAGCGAGTGAGACAGCGAGAGAGACTGCGAGAGTACATTGAGAGAGACAGCGAGAAAAACGACGAGGGAGACAGCGAGGGAGACAGCGACAGAGACAGCGACAGTGACAGCGACAGAGACAGCGACAGAGACAGCGACAGAGACACCGACAGCGACAGAGACAGCGACAGAGACAGCGAGGGAGACAGCGAGGGAGACAGTGAGAGAGACTGCTATGGAGATAGCGAGAGAGACAGCCGGGGATACAGAGAGAGTGACGGCGAGGGAGATGGCGAGGGAGACGGCGAGGGAGACGGCGAGGGAGACGGCGAGGGAGACGGCGAGGGAGACAGCGAGGGAGACAGCGAGGGAGACTGCGAGGGAGACTGCGAGGGAGACTGCGAGGGACACAGTGAGGGAGACAGCGAGAGAGACTGCGAGAGAGAGCGCATGAGACAGCGAGGGAGACAGCGAGGGAGAGAGCGAGAGACACAGCGAGGGAGACAGCGAGGGAGACAGCGAGGGAGACAGCGAGGGAGACTGCGAGAGAGACTGCGAGAGAGACTGCAAGAGAGACTGCAAGAGAGACTGCAAGAGAGACTGCAAGGGAGACAGCGAGAGAGACAGCGAGAGAGGCAGCGAGGGAGAAAGCGATTGAGACAGCGAGAGAGCCAGCGAGAGAGACTGCGTGGGAGACAGCGAGGGAGACAGCGAGGGAGACAGCGAGGGAGACAGCGAGGGAGACAGCGAGGGAGACAGCGCTGGAGGCAGCGAGAGAGACTGCGAGAAGGACTGCGAGAAGGACTGCGAGAGAGACAGCGAGGGAGAAAGCGAGAGCGACTTCGAGAGAGACTGCGAGGGAGACAGCGAGAGAGACTGTGAGAGAGACTGTGAGAGAGACTGCGAGAGATACAGCGAGGGATAGAGCGAGTGAGACAGCGAGGGAGACAGCGAGAGTACATTGAGAGAGACAGCGAGAGAGTCTGCGAGAGAGACGGCCAGGGAGACGGCCAGGGAGACGGCCAGGGAGACAGCAACAGAGACAGCGACAGAGACAGCGACAGAGACAGCGACAGAGACAGCGACAGAGACAGCGACAGAGACAGAGACAGCGAGGGAGACAGTGAGAGAGACTGCTATGGAGATAGCGAGAGAGACAGCCGGGGATACAGAGAGAGTGACTGCAAGGGAGACGGCGAGGGAGACGACGAGGGAGACAGCGAGAGAGACTGCGAGGGAGACAGCGAGGGAGACAGCGAGGGAGACAGCGAGGGAGACAGCGAGGGAGACTGCGAGAGAGACAGCGAGAGAGACAGCGAGGGACACAGCGAGGGACACAGCGAGGGACACAGCGAGGGAAACAGCGAGGGAGACAGCGAGGGGGACAGCGAGAGAGACTGCGAGAGAGAGCGCATGAGACAGCGAGGGAGACAGCGAGGGAGAGAGCGAGAGACACAGTGAGGGAGACAGCGAGAGAGATTGCAAGAGAGACAGCAAGGGAGACAGCGAGAGAGACAGCGAGAGAGGCAGTGAGAGAGACAGCGAGAGAGACAGCGAGAGAGACAGCGAGAGAGACAGCGAGAGAGACAGCGAGGGAGAAAGCCATGGAGACAGCGAGAGAGACAGCGAGAGAGACTGCATGGGAGACAGCGAGGGAGACAGCGAGGGAGACAGCGCTGGAGACAGCGAGAGAGACTGCGAGAAGGACTGCGAGAAGGACTGCGAGAGAGACAGCGAGGGAGAAAGCGAGAGCGACTTCGAGAGAGACTGCGAGGGAGACAGCGAGAGAGACTGCGAGGGAGACTGCGAGGGAGACTGCGAGAGACACTGCGAGAGAGAGAGCGAGAGAGAGAGCGAGGGAGACAGCGAGGTAGATAGCGAGAGAGACTTCGAGAGAGGCAGCGAGGGAGACAGCGAGGGAGACAGCGACAGAGACAGCATTAGAGACTGCGAGAGAGACTGCGAGGGACACAGCGAGAGAGACTGCAAGGGAGACAACGAGAGAGAATGTGAGAGAGATCACGTGAGACAGCGAGGGAGACAGCGTGGGAGACAGCGAGGGAGACAGCGAGGGAGACAGCGAGGGAGACAGCGTGGGAGGCAGCGAGGGAGACAGCGAGAGAAACTGCGAGTAAGACTGCGAGAGAGACTGCGAGGGACACAGCGAGGAAGACAGCGAGAGAGACTGCGAGAGCGACTGCTAGGGAGACAGCGAGGGAGGCAGTGAGGGAGACAGCGAGGGAGACAGCGAGAGAGACTGCGAGAGCGACTGCGAGAGCGACTGCGAGAGCGACTGCTTGGGAGGCAGCGAGGGAGGCAGCGAGGGAGGCAGCGAGGGAGACAGCGAGGGAGACAGCGAGAGAGACTGCGAGGAAGACAGCGAGAGAGACTGCGAGAGAGAGGGCGAGGTAGACGGTGAGGGAGACTGCGAGGGAGAGAGCGAGGGACACAGTGAGGGAGACAGCGAGGGAGACAGCGAGGGAGACAGCGAGGGAGACAGCGAGGGAGACAGCGAGGGAGACTGCGAGGGAGACTGCGAGGGAGACTGCGAGGGAGACTGCGAGGGAGACAGCGTGGGAGACAGTGAGGGAGACAGTGAGGGAGACAGCGAGGGAGACAGCGAGGGAGACAGCGAGGGAGACAGCGAGGGAGACAGCGAGAGAGACAGCGAGAGAGACTGCGAGAAGGACTGCGAGAAGGACTGCGAGAGAGACAGCGAGGGAGAAAGTGAAAGCGACTGCGAGAGAGACTGCGAGGGAGACTGCGAGGGAGACAGCGAAAGAGACTGTGAGGGAAACAGCGAGGGAGACAGCGAAAGAGACTGCGAGGGAGACTGCGAGGGAGACTGCGAGAGAGACTGCGAGAGAGACTGCGAGAGAGACAGCGAGAGAGACAGCGAGAGAGACAGCGAGAGAGACAGCGAGAGAGACAGCGAGAGAGACTGCAAAGGAGACTACGAGAGAGACTGCGAGGGAGACTGCGAGAGAGACAGCGAGAGAGACAGCGAGAGAGACTGCGAGAGAGACTGCGAGAGAGACTGCGAGAGAGACTGCGAGAGAGACTGCGAGAGAGACTGCGAGGGAGAAAGCGAGGGAGAAAGCGTGAGAGACTGTGTGGGAGACTGCAAGGGAGACAGCGAGAGAGACAGCGAGAGAGACTGCAAAGGAGACTACGAGAGAGACTGCGAGGGAGACTGCGAGAGAGACAGCGAGAGAGACAGCGAGAGAGACTGCGAGAGAGACTGCGAGAGAGACTGCGAGAGAGACTGCGAGAGAGACTGCGAGAGAGACTGCGAGGGAGAAAGCGAGGGAGAAAGCGTGAGAGACTGTGTGGGAGACTGCAAGGGAGACAGCGAGAGAGACTGTGAGGGAGACTGCGAGAGAGACTGCGAGAGAGACTGCGAGAGAGACTGCGAGAGAGACTGCGAGGGAGACTGCGAGGGAGACTGCGAGGGAGACAGCGAGGGAGACTGCGAGAGAGATGGCTAGAGAGATGGCGAGAGAGATGGAGAGAGAGACGGCGAGATAGACTGCGAGAGTGACAGTGAGGGAGAGAGCGAGAGAGACTGCGAGGGAGACAGCGAGAGAGACAGCGAGAGAGACTGTGAGAGAGACTGCGAGAGAGACTGTGAGAGAGACTGCGAGAGAGACTGCGAGAGATACAGCGAGGGATAGAGCGAGTGAGACAGTGAGGGAGACAGCGAGAGTACATTGAGAGAGACAGCGAGAGAGACTGCGAGGGAGACGGCGAGGGAGACAGCGACAGAGACAGCGACAGAGACAGCGACAGAGACAGCGACAGAGACAGCGACAGAGACAGTGACAGAGACAGCGACAGAGACAGCGAGGGAGACTGCGAGAGCGACTGCTAGGGAGACAGCGAGGGAGGCAGTGAGGGAGACAGCGAGGGAGACAGCGAGAGAGACTGCGAGAGCGACTGCGAGAGCGACTGCGAGAGCGACTGCTTGGGAGGCAGCGAGGGAGACAGCGAGGGAGACAGCGAGAGAGACTGCGAGAGCGACTGCGAGAGCGACTGCGAGAGCGACTGCTTGGGAGGCAGCGAGGGAGGCAGCGAGGGAGGCAGCGAGGGAGACAGCGAGGGAGACAGCGAGAGAGACTGCGAGGAAGACAGCGAGAGAGACTGCGAGAGAGAGGGCGAGGTAGACGGTGAGGGAGACTGCGAGGGAGAGAGCGAGGGACACAGTGAGGGAGACAGCGAGGGAGACAGCGAGGGAGACAGCGAGGGAGACAGCGAGGGAGACTGCGAGGGAGACTGCGAGGGAGACTGCGAGGGAGACTGCGAGGGAGACAGCGTGGGAGACAGTGAGGGAGACAGTGAGGGAGACAGCGAGGGAGACAGCGAGGGAGACAGCGAGGGAGACAGCGAGAGAGACAGCGAGAGAGACTGCGAGAAGGACTGCGAGAAGGACTGCGAGAGAGACAGCGAGGGAGAAAGTGAAAGCGACTGCGAGAGAGACTGCGAGGGAGACTGCGAGGGAGACAGCGAAAGAGACTGTGAGGGAAACAGCGAGGGAGACAGCGAAAGAGACTGCGAGGGAGACTGCGAGGGAGACTGCGAGAGAGACTGCGAGAGAGACTGCGAGAGAGACAGCGAGAGAGACAGCGAGAGAGACAGCGAGAGAGACAGCGAGAGAGACTGCAAAGGAGACTACGAGAGAGACTGCGAGGGAGACTGCGAGAGAGACAGCGAGAGAGACAGCGAGAGAGACTGCGAGAGAGACTGCGAGAGAGACTGCGAGAGAGACTGCGAGAGAGACTGCGAGAGAGACTGCGAGGGAGAAAGCGAGGGAGAAAGCGTGAGAGACTGTGTGGGAGACTGCAAGGGAGACAGCGAGAGAGACTGTGAGGGAGACTGCGAGAGAGACTGCGAGAGAGACTGCGAGAGAGACTGCGAGAGAGACTGCGAGAGAGACTGCGAGGGAGACTGCGAGGGAGACTGCGAGGGAGACAGCGAGGGAGACTGCGAGAGAGATGGCTAGAGAGATGGCGAGAGAGATGGAGAGAGAGACGGCGAGATAGACTGCGAGAGTGACAGTGAGGGAGAGAGCGAGAGAGACTGCGAGGGAGACAGCGAGAGAGACAGCGAGAGAGACTGTGAGAGAGACTGCGAGAGAGACTGTGAGAGAGACTGCGAGAGAGACTGCGAGAGATACAGCGAGGGATAGAGCGAGTGAGACAGTGAGGGAGACAGCGAGAGTACATTGAGAGAGACAGTGAGAGAGACTGCGAGGGAGACGGCGAGGGAGACAGCGACAGAGACAGCGACAGAGACAGCGACAGAGACAGCGACAGAGACAGTGACAGAGACAGCGACAGAGACAGCGAGGGAGACAGTGAGAGAGACTGCTATGGAGATAGCGAGAGAGACAGCCGGGGATACAGAGAGAGTGACTGCAAGGGAGACGGCGAGGGAGACAGCGAGGGAGACTGCGAGGGACACAGTGAGGGAGACAGCGAGAGAGACAGCGAGAGGGACAGCGAGAGAGACAGCGAGAGAGATTGCGAGAGAGACTGCGAGAGAGACTGCGAGGGAGACTGCGAGGGAGACAGCGAGGGAGACTGCGAGAGAGATGGCGAGAGAGATGGAGAGAGAGACGGCGAGAGAGACAGTGAGGGAGAGAGCGAGAGAGACTGCGAGGGAGACAGCGAGAGAGACAGTGAGAGAGACTGTGAGAGAGACTGTGAGAGAGACTGCGAGAGATGCAGCGTGGGATAGAGCGAGTGAGACAGCGAGGGAGACAGCGAGAGTACATTGAGAGAGACAGCGAGAGAGACTGCGAGAGAGACTGCGAGAGAGACTGCGAGAGAGACTGCGAGAGAGACGGCCAGGGAGACGGCCAGGGAGACGGCCAGGGAGACGGCCAGGGAGACGGCCAGGGAGACAGCGAGGGAGACAGCGAGGGAGACAGCGACAGAGACAGCGACAGAGACAGCGACAGAGACAGCGACAGAGACAGCGACAGAGACAGAGACAGTGAGAGAGACTGCTATGGAGATAGCGAGAGAGACAGCCGGGGATACAGAGAGAGTGACTGCAAGGGAGACGGCGAGGGAGACGAAGAGGGAGACAGCGAGGGAGACAGCGAGGGAGACTGCGAGGGAGACAGCGAGGGAGACAGCGAGGGAGATTGCGAGAGAGACAGCGAGGGACACAGCGAGGGACACAGCGAGGGAGACAGCGAGGGAGACAGCGAGGGACACAGCGAGGGAGACAGCGAGGGAGACAGCGAGAGAGACTGCGAGAGAGAGCGCATGAGACAGCGAGGGAGACAGCGAGGGAGACTGCAAGAGAGACTGCAAGGGAGACAGCGAGAGAGACAGCGAGAGAGACAGCGAGAGAGACAGCGAGAGAGACAGCGAGAGAGACAGCGAGAGAGACAGCGAGGGAGAAAGCCATGGAGACAGCGAGAGAGACAGCGAGAGAGACTGCATGGGAGACAGCGAGGGAGACAGCGAGGGAGACAGCGAGGGAGACAGCGAGGGAGACAGCGAGGGAGACAGCGAGGGAGACAGCGCTGGAGACAGCGAGAGAGACTGCGAGAAGGACTGCGAGAAGGACTGCGAGAGAGACAGCGAGGGAGAAAGCGAGAGCGACTTCGAGAGAGACTGCGAGGGAGACAGCGAGAGAGACTGTGAGGGAGACAGCGAGAGAGACTGCGAGGGAGACAGCGAGAGAGACTGCGAGGGAGACAGCGAGAGACACTGCGAGAGAGAATGCGAGGGAGACAGCGATTAAGACGGCGAGGGAGACGGCGAGAGAGAGAGCGAGAGAGAGAGCGAGGGAGACAGCGAGGTAGACAGCGAGAGAGACTTTGAGAGAGACTGCGAGGGAGGCAGCGAGGGAGACAGCGACAGAGACAGCAATAGAGACTGCGAGAGAGACTGCGAGGGACACAGCGAGAGAGACTGCAAGGGAGACAACGAGAGAGAATGCGAGAGAGATCGCGTGAGACAGCGAGGGAGACAGCGTGGGAGGCAGCGAGGGAGACAGCGAGAGAAACTGCGAGTAAGACTGCGAGAGAGACTGCGAGGGACACAGCGAGGAAGACAGCGAGAGAGACTGCGAGAGAGACGGCGAGGGAGACGGCGAGGGAGACTGCGAGGGAGAGAGCGAGGGAGACAGCGAGGGAGACAGCGAGGGAGACAGCGAGGGAGACAGCGAGGGAGACAGCGAGGGAGACAGCGAGAGAGACTGCGAGGGAGACAGCGAGAGAGACAGCGAGGGAGACAGCGAGGGAGAAAGCGAGGGAGACAGCGAGAGAGACTGCGAGGGAGACTGCGAGGGAGACTGCGAGGGAGACTGCGAGGGAGACAGCGTGGGAGACAGCGAGGGAGACAGCGTGGGAGACAGCGAGGGAGACAGCGAGGGAGACAGCGAGGGAGACAGCGAGGGAGACAACGAGGGAGACAGCGAGAGAGACAGCGAGAGAGACAGCGAGAGAGACTGCGAGAGAGACTGCGAGAGAGACTGCGAGAAGGACTGCGAGAGAGACAGCGAGGGAGAAAGTGAGAGCGACTGCGAGGGAGACTGCGAGGGAGACAGCGAAAGAGACTGTGAGGGAAACAGCGAGGGAGACAGCGAAAGAGACTGCGAGGGAGACTGCGAGGGAGACTGCGAGAGAGAATGCGAGAGAGAATGCGAGAGAGAATGCGAGAGAGACAGCGAGACAGACAGCGAGAGAGACAGCGAGACAGACAGCGAGAGAGACAGCGAGAGAGACTGCAAAGGAGAGTACGAGAGAGATTGCGAGGGAGACTGCGAGGCAGACTGCGAGGGAGACTGCGAGAGAGACAGCGAGAGAGACAGCGAGAGAGACAGCGAGAGAGACAGCAAGAGAGACAGCAAGAGAGACAGCGAGAGAGACTGCAAAGGAGACTGCGAGAGAGACTGCGAGGGAGACAGCGAGAGAGACTGCGAGAGAGACTGCGAGAGGGACAGCGAGAGAGACTGCGAGAGGGACAGCGAGAGAGACTGCGAGAGAGACTGCGAGAAAGACTGCGAGAGAGACTGCGAGAGAGACTGCGAGAGAGACTGCGAGGGAGAAAGCGAGGGAGAAAGCGTGAGAGACTGTGTGGGAGACTGCGAGGGAGACAGCGAGAGACACTGCGAGAGAGAATGCGAGGGAGACAGCGATTAAGACGGCGAGGGAGACGGCGAGAGAGAGAGCGAGAGAGAGAGCGAGGGAGACAGCGAGGTAGACAGCGAGAGAGACTTCGAGAGAGACTGCGAGGGAGGCAGCGAGGGAGACAGCGAGGGAGACAGCGAGGGAGACAGCGAGGGAGACAGCGACAGAGACAGCAATAGAGACTGCGAGAGAGACTGCGAGGGACACACCGAGAGAGACTGCAAGGGAGACAACGAGAGAGAATGCGAGAGAGATCGCGTGAGACAGCGAGGGAGACAGCGTGGGAGACAGCGAGAGAAACTGCGAGTAAGACTGCGAGAGAGACTGCGAGGGACACAGCGAGGAAGACAGCGAGAGAGACTGCGAGAGCGACTGCTAGGGAGACAGCGAGGGAGGCAGTGAGGGAGACAGCGAGGGAGACAGCGAGAGAGACTGCGAGAGCGACTGCTTGGGAGACAGCGAGGGAGGCAGCGAGGGAGACAGCGAGAGAAACTGCGAGGAAGACAGCGAGAGAGACTGCGAGAGAGACGGCGAGGGAGACGGTGAGGGAGACTGCGAGGGAGAGAGCGAGGGACACAGTGAGGGAGACAGCACGGGAGACAGCGAGGGAGACAGCGAGGGAGACAGCGAGGGAGACAGCGAGAGAGACAGCGAGGGAGAAAGCGAGGGAGACAGCGAGGGAGACTGCGAGGGAGACTGCGAGGGAGACTGCGAGGGAGACTGCGTGGGAGACAGCGTGGGAGACAGCGTGGGAGACAGTGAGGTAGACAGCGAGGGAGACAGCGAGGGAGACAGCGAGGGAGACAGCGAGGGAGACAGCGAGGGAGACAGCGAGAGAGACGGCGAGAGAGACTGCGAGAGAGACTGCGAGAAGGACTGCGAGAGAGACAGCGAGGGAGAAAGCGAGAGCGACTGCGAGAGAGACTGCGAGTGAGACTGCGAGGGAGACTGCGAGGGAGACTGTGAGGGAAACAGCGAGGGAGACAGCGAAAGAGACTGCGAGGGAGACTGCGAGAGAGAATGCGAGAGAGACAGCGAGAGAGACAGCGAGAGAGACAGCGAGAGAGACAGCGAGAGAGACAGCGAGAGAGACTGCAAAGGAGACTACGAGAGAGACTGCGAGGGAGACTGCGAGGCAGACTGCGAGTGAGACTGCGAGAGAGACATCGAGATAGACAGCGAGAGAGACAGCGAGAGAGACAGCGAGAGAGACAGCGAGAGAGACAGCGAGAGAGACTGCAAAGGAGACTGCGAGAGAGACTGCGAGGGAGACAGCGAGAGAGACTGCGAGAGGGACAGCGAGAGGGACAGCGAGAGAGACTGCGAGAGGGACAGCGAGAGAGACTGCGAGAGAGACTGCGAGAGAGACTGCGAGAGAGACTGCGAGAGAGACTGCGAGGGAGAAAGCGAGGGAGAAAGCGTGAGAGACTGTGTGGGAGACTGCAAGGGAGACAGCGAGAGAGACTGTGAGGGAGACAGCGAGGGAGACAGCGAGGGAGACTGCGAGAGAGACTGCGATAGAGACTGCGAGAGAGACTGCGAGGGAGACAGCGAGGGAGACAGCGAGGGAGACAGCGAGGGAGACAGCGAGGGAGACTGCGAGAGAGACAGCGAGAGAGATGGTGAGAGAGATGGAGAGAGAGGCTGCGAGAGAGACAGTGAGAGAGAGAGCGAGAGAGACTGCGAGGGAGACAGCGAGAGAGACTGCGAGAGAGACTGCGAGAGAGACTGCGAGAGAGACTGCGAGAGATACAGCGAGGGATAGAGCGAGTGAGACAGTGAGGGAGACAGCGAGAGTACATTGAGAGAGACAGCGAGAGAGACTGCGAGAGAGACTGCGAGGGAGACGGCGAGGGAGACGGCGAGGGAGACGGCGAGGGAGACAGCGACAGAGACAGCGACAGAGACAGCGACAGAGACAGCGACAGAGACAGTGAGAGAGACTGCTATGGAGATAGCGAGAGAGACAGCCGGGGATACAGAGAGAGTGTCTGCAAGGGAGACGGCGAGGGAGACGATGAGGGAGACAGCGAGGGAGACAGCGAGGGAGACTGCGAGAGAGAGCGTGTGAGACAGCGAGGGAGAGAGCGAGAGACACAGTGAGGGAGACAGCGAGGGAGACAGCGAGGGAGACAGCGAGAGAGACTGCAAGAGAGACTGCAAGGGAGACAGCGAGAGAGACAGCGAGAGAGACAGCGAGAGAGACAGCGAGAGAGACAGCGAGGGAGAAAGCGATGGAGACAGCGAGAGAGACAGCGAGAGAGACAGCGAGGGAGACAGCGAGGGAGACAGCGAGGGAGACAGCGAGGGAGACAGCGAGGGAGACAGCGCTGGAGACAGCGAGAGAGACTGCGAGAAGGACTGCGAGAGAGACAGCGAGGGAGAAAGCGAGAGCGACTTCGAGAGAGACTGCGAGGCAGACAGCGAGAGAGACTGTGAGGGAAACAGCGAGGGAGACAGCGAGAGATACAGCGAGGGATAGAGAGAGTGAGACAGCGAGGGAGACAGCGAGAGAGACAGCGAGAGAGACAGCGAGAGAGACAGCGAGAGAGACAGCAAGAGAGACTGCGAGAGAGACGGCCAGGGAGACGGCCACGTAGACGGCCAGGGAGACGGCCAGGGAGACGACCAGGGAGACGGCCAGGGAGACGGCGAGGGAGACGACGAGGGAGACGACGAGGGAGACGACGAGGGAGACGACGAGGGAGACAGCGAGGGAGACAGCGACGGAGACAGCGACAGAGACAGCGACAGAGACAGCGACAGAGACAGCGACAGAGACAGTGACAGAGACAGTGAGAGAGAATGCTATGGAGATAGCGCGTGAGACAGCGAGCGAGAGAGCGAGACACACAGCGAGAGAGACTGCGAGAGAAACTGCAAGGGAGACAGCGAGAGAGACAGCGAGAGAGGCAGCGAGAGAGACAGCGAGAGAGACAGCGAGAGAGACAGCGAGAGAGAAAGCGATGGAGACAGCGAGAGAGACAGCGAGAGAGACAGCGAGAGGGACTGCGTGGGAGACAGCGAGGGAGACAGCGAGGGAGACAGCGAGGGAGACAGCGAGGGAGACAGCGAGAGAGACAGCGAGAGAGACAGCGAGAGAGACTGCGAGGGAGACTGCGAGGGAGACTGCGAGGGAGACTGCGAGGGAGACAGCGAGGGAGAAAGCGAGGGAGACAGCGAGAGAGACAGCGAGAGAGACAGCGAGAGAGACAGCGAGAGAGACTGCGAGGGAGACTGCGAGGGAGACAGCGTGGGAGACAGCGTGGGAGACAGCGTGGGAGACAGCGTGGGAGACAGCGAGGGAGACAGCGAGGGAGACAGCGAGGGAGACAGCGAGGGAGACAGCGAGGGAGACAGCGAGAGAGACAGCGAGAGAGACAGCGAGAGAGACAGCGAGAAGGACTGCGAGAAGGACTGCGAGAAGGACTGCGAGAGAGACAGCGAGGGAGAAAGTGAGAGCGACTGCGAGAGAGACTGCGAGGGAGACTGCGAGGGAGACAGCGTAAGAGACTGTGAGGGAAACAGCGAGGGAGACAGCGAAAGAGACTGCGAGGGAAACTGCGAGGCAGACTGCGAGGGAGACTGCGAGAGAGACAGCGAGAGAGACAGCGAGAGAGACAGCGAGAGAGACAGCGAGAGAGACAGCGAGAGAGACTGCAAAGGAGACTGCAAAGGAGACTGCGAGAGAGACTGCGAGGGAGACTGCGAGTGGGAATGCGAGAGGGACAGCGAGAGAGACTGCGAGAGAGACTGCGAGAGAGACTGCGAGAGAGACGGCGAGGGAGAAAGCGAGGGAGACAGCGAGGGAGACAGCGAGGGAGAGAGCGAGAGACACAGCGAGGGAGACAGCGAGGGAGACAGCGAGGGAGACAGCGAGGGAGACAGCGAGAGAGACTGCAAGAGAGACTGCAAGGGAGACAGCGAGAGAGACAGCGAGAGAGACAGCGAGAGAGACAGCGAGAGAGACAGCGAGAGAGACAGCGAGAGAGACAGCGAGGGAGAAAGCGATGGAGACAGCGAGAGAGACAGCGAGAGAGACTGCGTGGGAGACAGCGAGGGAGACAGCGAGGGAGACAGCGAGGGAGACAGCGAGGGAGACAGCGCTGGAGACAGCGAGAGAGACTGCGAGAAGGACTGCGAGAGAGACAGCGAGGGAGAAAACGAGAGCGACTTCGAGAGAGACTGCGAGGCAGACAGCGAGAGAGACTGTGAGGGAAACAGCGAGGGAGACTGCAAGAGAGACTGCAAGGAAGAGAGCGAGAGAGACAGCGAGAGAGACAGCGCTGGAGACAGCGAGAGAGACTGCGAGAAGGACTGCGAGAGAGACAGCGAGGGAGAAAGCGAGAGCGACTTCGAGAGAGACTGCGAGGCAGACAGCGAGAGAGACTGTGAGGGAAACAGCGAGGGAGACAGCGAGAGAGACTGCGAGGGAGACTGCGAGGGAGACTGCGAGGGAGACTGCGAGGGAGACTGCGAGGGAGACTGCGAGAGAGACTGCGAGAGTGACTGCGAGGGAGACTGCGAGGGAGACTGCGAGAGAGACTGCGAGAGAGACAGCGAGAGAGAATGTGAGAGAGACTGCGAGAGAGACTGCGAGAGAGACTGCGAGAGATACAGCGAGGGATAGAGAGAGTGAGACAGCGAGGGAGACAGCGAGAGAGACTGCGAGGGAGACTGCGAGGGAGACTGCGAGGGAGACAGCGTGGGAGACAGCGTGGGAGACAGCGTGGGAGACAGCGAGGGAGACAGCGAGGGAGACAGCGAGAGAGACAGCGAGAAGGACTGCGAGAAGGACTGCGAGAAGGACTGCGAGAAGGACTGCGAGAAGGACTGCGAGAAGGACTGCGAGAGAGACAGCGAGGGAGACAGCGAGGGAGACAGTGAGGGAGACAGCGAGAGAGACAGCGAGAAGGACTGCGAGAAGGACTGCGAGAAGGACTGCGAGAAGGACTGCGAGGGAGACAGCGAAAGAGACTGTGAGGGAAACAGCGAGGGAGACAGCGAAAGAGACTGCGAGGGAAACTGTGAGGCAGACTGCGAGGGAGACTGTGAGAGAGACAGCGAGAGAGACAGCGAGAGAGACTGCAAAGGAGACTGCGAGAGAGACTGCGAGGGAGACTGCGAGTGGGACAGCGAGAGGGACAGCGAGAGAGACTGCGAGAGAGACGGCGAGAGAGACTGCAAGAGAGACTGCAAGGGAGAAAGCGAGGGAGACAGCGAGGGAGACAGCGAGGGAGAGAGCGAGAGACACAGCGAGGGAGACAGCGAGGGAGACAGCGAGGGAGACAGCGAGAGAGACTGCAAGAGAGACTGCAAGAGAGACTGCAAGGGAGACAGCGAGAGAGACAGCGAGAGAGACAGCGAGAGAGACAGCGAGAGAGACTGCGAGGGAGACAGCGAGAGAGACAGCGAGAGAGACTGCGTGGGAGACAGCGAAGGAGACAGCGAGGGAGACAGCGAGGGAGACAGCGCTGGAGACAGCGAGAGAGACTGCGAGAAGGACTGCGAGAGAGACAGCGAGGGAGAAAGCAAGAGCGACTTCGAGAGAGACTGTGAGGGAAACAGCGAGGGAGACAGCGAGAGAGACTGCGAGGGAGACTGCGAGAGAGACTGCGAGAGTGACTGCGAGGGAGACTGCGAGGGAGACTGCGAGGGAGACTGCGAGGGAGACTGCGAGGGAGCCTGCGAGAGAGACTGCGAGAGAGACAGCGAGAGAGACAGCGAGAGAGACAGCGAGAGAGACAGCGAGAGAGACTGCGAGTGAGACAGCGAGAGAGACAGCGAGAGAGACTGCGTGGGAGACAGCGAGGGAGACAGCGAGGGAGACAGCGAGGGAGACAGCGAGGGAGACAGCGCTGGAGACAGCGAGAGAGACTGCGAGAAGGACTGCGAGAGATACAGCGAGGGAGAAAGCGAGAGCGACTTCGAGAGAGACTGCGAGAGAGACAGCGAGAGAGACAGCGAGAGAGACTGCGAGAGAGACTGCGAGAGATACAGCGAGGGAGAGAGAGAGTGAGACAGCGAGGGAGACAGCGAGAGTACATTGAGAGAGACAGCGAGAGAGACAGCGAGAGAGACAGCGAGAGAGACAGCGAGAGAGACAGCGAGAGAGACTGCGAGAGAGACTGCGAGAGAGACGGCCAGGGAGACGGCCAGGGAGACGAAGAGGGAGACGACGAGGGAGACGGCGAGGGAGACGGCGAGGGAGACAGCGAGGGAGACAGCGACGGAGACAGCGACGGAGACAGCGACGGAGACAGCGACGGAGACAGCGACAGAGACAGCGACAGAGACAGTGACAGAGACAGTGAGAGAGAATGCTATGGAGATAGCGCGTGAGACAGCGAGCGAGAGAGCGAGACACACAGCGAGAGAGACTGCGAGAGAGACTGCAAGGGAGACAGCGAGAGAGACAGCGAGAGAGGCAGCGAGAGAGACAGCGAGAGAGACAGCGAGAGAGACAGCGAGAGAGACAGCGAGGGAGAAAGCGATGGAGACAGCGAGAGAGACAGCGAGAGAGACAGCGAGAGAGACAGCGAGAGAGACAGCGAGGGAGACAGCGAGGGAGACAGCGAGGGAGACAGCGAGGGAGACAGCGAGGGAGACTGCGAGAGAGACTGCGAGAGAGACTGCGAGAGAGACTGCGAGTGAGACAGCGAGGGAGACAGCGAGAGAGACAGCGAGAGAGACAGCGAGGGAGAAAGCGAGGGAGACAGCGAGAGAGACAGCGAGAGAGACTGCGAGGGAGACTGCGAGGGAGACAGCGTGGGAGACAGCGTGGGAGACAGCGAGGGAGACAGCGAGGGAGACAGCGAGGGAGACAGCGAGGGAGACAGCGAGGGAGACAGCGAGAGAGACAGCGAGGGAGACAGCGAGAGAGACTGCGAGAGAGACTGTGAGAGAGACTGCGAGAGAGACTGCGAGAGAGACGGCGAGGGAGAAAGCGAGGGAGAAAGCGAGGGAGAAAGCGTGAGAGACTGTGTGGGAGACTGCAAGGGAGACAGCGAGAGAGACTGTGAGGGAGACAGCGAGAGAGACTGCTAGAGAGACTGCGAGAGGGATAGTGAGGGAGACTGCGAGGGAGACAGCGAGGGAGACAGCGAGGGAGACAGCGAGAGAGAGAGCGAGGGAAACAGCGAGGGAGACTGCGAGGGAGACAGCGAGGGAGACAGCGAGAGAGACTGCGAGAGAGACTGCGAGAGAGACTGCGAGAGAGACTGCGGGGGAGAGAGCGAGGGAGAAAGCGAGGGAGAAAGCGAGAGAGACTGCGAGGGAGACAGCGATAGTAACTGCGAGGGAGTCAGCGAGAGAGACAGCGAGAGAGACAGCGAGAAAGACAGCGAGAGAGACTGCGAGAGAGACTGCGAGAGAGACTGCGAGAGAGACCTCGAGGGAGACAGCGAGGGAGACAGCGAGGGAGACAGCGAGTGAGACAGCGAGGGAGACAGCGAGGGAAACAGCGAGGGAGACTGCGAGGGACACAGTGAGGGAGACAGCGAGAGAGACTGCGAGAGAGAGCGTGTGAGACGGCGAGGGAGACAGCGAGGGAGAGAGCGAGAGACACAGCGAGGGAGACAGCGAGGGAGACAGCGAGAGAGACTGCAAGAGAGACTGCAAGGGAGACAGCGAGAGAGACAGCGAGAGAGGCAGCGAGAGAGACAGCGAGAGAGACAGCGAGAGAGACAGCGAGAGAGACAGCGAGGGAGAAAGCGATGGAGACAGCGAGAGAGACAGCGAGAGAGACAGCGAGAGAGACTGCGTGGGAGACAGCGAGGGAGACAGCGAGGGAGACAGCGAGGGAGACAGCGAGGGAGACAGCGAGAGAGACTGCGAGAAGGACTGCGAGAGAGACAGCGAGGGAGAAAGCGAGAGCGACTTCGAGAGAGACTGCGAGGCAGACAGCGAGAGAGAATGTGAGGGAAACAGCGAGAGAGACTGCGAGGGAGACTGCGAGAGAGAATGCGAGAGTGACTGCGAGAGTGACTGCGAGAGTGACTGCGAGAGAGACTGCGAGGGAGACTGCGAGGGAGCCTGCGAGAGAGACTGCGAGAGAGACAGCGAGAGAGACTGTGAGAGAGACTGCGAGAGAGACTGCGAGAGATACAGCGAGGGATAGAGCGAGTGAGACAGCGAGGGAGACAGCGACAGAGACAGCGACAGAGACAGCGACAGAGACAGCGACAGAGACAGTGAGAGAGACTGCTATGGAGATAGCGAGAGAGACAGACGGGGATACAGAGAGAGTGACTGCAAGGGAGACGGCGAGGGAGACGGCGAGGGAGACGGCGAGGGAGACGGCGAGGGAGACAGCGAGGGAGACAGCGAGGGAGACGGCGAGGGAGACAGCGAGGGAGACGGCGAGGGACACAGTGAGGGAGACAGCGAGAGAGACTGCGAGAGAGAGCGCGTGAGACAGCGAGGGAGAGAGCGAGACACACAGCGAGGGAGACAGCGAGAGAGACTGCAAGAGAGACTGCAAGGGAGACAGCGAGAGAGACAGCGAGAGAGACAGCGAGAGAGACAGCGAGAGAGACAGCGAGGGAGAAAGCGAGGGAGACAGCGAGAGAGACTGCGTGGGAGACAGCGAGGGAGACAGCGAGGGAGACAGCGAGGGAGACAGCGAGGGAGACAGCGAGAGAGACTGCGAGAGAGACTGCGAGAGAGACTGCGAGGGAGACAGCGAGAGAGACAGCGAGGGAGAAAGCGAGGGAGACAGCGAGAGAGACTGCGAGGGAGACTGCGAGGGAGACTGCGAGGGAGACTGCGAGGGAGACAGCGTGGGAGACAGCGTGGGAGATAGCGTGGGAGACAGCGAGGGAGATAGCGAGGGAGACAGCGAGGGAGACAGCGAGGGAGACAGCGAGGGAGACAGCGAGGGAGACAGCGAGAGAGACAGCGAGAGAGACAGCGAGAGAGACTGCGAGAAGGACTGCGAGAGAGACAGCGAGGGAGAAAGTGAGAGCGACTGCGAGAGAGACTGCGAGGGAGACTGCGAGGGAGACAGCGAAAGAGACTGTGAGGGAGACAGCGAAAGAGACTGCGAGGGAAACTGCGAGGCAGACTGCGAGGGAGACTGCGAGAGAGACAGCGAGAGAGACAGCGAGAGAGACAGCGAGAGAGACAGCGAGAGAGACAGCGAGAGAGACAGCGAGAGAGACAGCGAGAGGGACAGCGAGAGAGACTGCGAGAGAGACTGCGAGATAGACTGCGAGGGAGAAAGCGAGGGAGAAAGCGAAAGAGACTGTGTGGGAGACTGCAAGGGAGACAGCGAGAGAGACTGTGAGAGAGACTGCGAGATAGACTGCGAGGGAGAAAGCGAGGGAGAAAGCGAAAGAGACTGTGTGGGAGACTGCAAGGGAGACAGCGAGAGAGACTGTGAGGGAGACAGCGAGAGAGACTGCGAGAGGGATAGTGAGGGAGACTGCGAGGGAGACAGCGAGGGAGACAGCGAGGGAGACAGCGAGGGTGACAGCGAGGGTGACAGCGAGGGTGACAGCGAGAGAGAGAGCGAGGTAGACAGCGAGGGAAACAGCGAGGGAGACTGCGAGGGAGACAGCGAGCGAGACTGCGAGAGAGACTGTGAGAGAGACTGCGAGGGAGAGAGCGAGGGAGAAAGCGAGAGAGACTGCGAGGGAGACTGCGAGAGAGACTGCGAGAGAGACTGCGAGAGAGACTGCGAGAGAGACCTCGAGGGAGACAGCGAGGGAGACAGCGAGAGAGACTGTGAGGGAGACAGCGAGGGAGACAGTGAGAGAGACAGCGAGAGAGACTGCGAGAGAGACTGCGAGAGAGACTGCGAGAGAGACTGCGAGAGAGACTGCGAGAGAGACCTCGAGGGAGACACGAGGGAGACAGCGAGAGAGACTGCGAGAGAGACTGCGAGAGAGACGGCGAGGGAGAAAGCGAGGGAGACAGCGAGGGAGACAGCGAGGGAGAGAGCGAGAGACACAGCGAGGGAGACAGCGAGGGAGACAGCGAGGGAGACAGCGAGGGAGACAGCGAGAGAGACTGCAAGAGAGACTGCAAGGGAGACAGCGAGAGAGACAGCGAGAGAGACAGCGAGAGAGACAGCGAGAGAGACAGCGAGAGAGACAGCGAGGGAGAAAGCGATGGAGACAGCGAGAGAGACAGCGAGAGAGACTGCGTGGGAGACAGCGAGGGAGACAGCGAGGGAGACAGCGCTGGAGAGGCGAGAGAGACTGCGAGAAGGACTGCGAGAGAGACAGCGAGGGAGAAAACGAGAGCGACTTCGAGAGAGACTGCGAGGCAGACAGCGAGAGAGACTGTGAGGGAAACAGCGAGGGAGACTGCAAGAGAGACTGCAAGGGAGACAGCGAGAGAGACAGCGAGAGAGACAGCGCTGGAGACAGCGAGAGAGACTGCGAGAAGGACTGCGAGAGAGACAGCGAGGGAGAAAGCGAGAGCGACTTCGAGAGAGACAGCGAGGCAGACAGCGAGAGAGACTGTGAGGGAAACAGCGAGGGAGACAGCGAGAGAGACTGCGAGGGAGACTGCGAGGGAGACTGCGAGGGAGACTGCGAGGGAGACTGCGAGAGAGACTGCGAGAGTGACTGCGAGGGAGACTGCGAGGGAGACTGCGAGAGAGACTGCGAGAGAGACAGCGAGAGAGACTGTGAGAGAGACTGCGAGAGAGACTGCGAGAGATACAGCGAGGGATAGAGAGAGTGAGACAGCGAGGGAGACAGCGAGAGAGACTGCGAGGGAGACTGCGAGGGAGACTGCGAGGGAGACAGCGTGGGAGACAGCGTGGGAGACAGCGTGGGAGACAGCGAGGGAGACAGCGAGGGAGACAGCGAGAGAGACAGCGAGAAGGACTGCGAGAAGGACTGCGAGAAGGACTGCGAGAAGGACTGCGAGAAGGACTGCGAGAAGGACTGCGAGAGAGACAGCGAGGGAGACAGCGAGGGAGACAGTGAGGGAGACAGCGAGAGAGACAGCGAGAAGGACTGCGACAAGGACTGCGAGAAGGACTGCGAGAAGGACTGCGAGAAGGACTGCGAGAGAGACAGCGAGGGAGAAAGTGAGAGCGACTGCGAGAGAGACTGCGAGGGAGACTGCGAGGGAGACAGCGAAAGAGACTGTGAGGGAAACAGCGAGGGAGACAGCGAAAGAGACTGCGAGGGAAACTGTGAGGCAGACTGCGAGGGAGACTGTGAGAGAGACAGCGAGAGAGACAGTGAGAGAGACTGCAAAGGAGACTGCGAGAGAGACTGCGAGGGAGACTGCGAGTGGGACAGCGAGAGGGACAGCGAGAGAGACTGCGAGAGAGACGGCGAGAGAGACTGCAAGAGAGACTGCAAGGGAGAAAGCGAGGGAGACAGCGAGGGAGACAGCGAGGGAGAGAGCGAGAGACACAGCGAGGGAGACAGCGAGGGAGACAGCGAGGGAGACAGCGAGAGAGACTGCAAGAGAGACTGCAAGAGAGACTGCAAGGGAGACAGCGAGAGAGACAGCGAGAGAGACAGCGAGAGAGACAGCGAGAGAGACTGCGAGGGAGACAGCGAGAGAGACAGCGAGAGAGACTGCGTGGGAGACAGCGAGGGAGACAGCGAGGGAGACAGCGAGGGAGACAGCGCTGGAGACAGCGAGAGAGACTGCGAGAAGGACTGCGAGAGAGACAGCGAGGGAGAAAGCAAGAGCGACTTCGAGAGAGACTGTGAGGGAAACAGCGAGGGAGACAGCGAGAGAGACTGCGAGGGAGACTGCGAGGGAGACTGCGAGAGAGACTGCGAGAGTGACTGCGAGGGAGACTGCGAGGGAGACTGCGAGGGAGACTGCGAGGGAGCCTGCGAGAGAGACTGCGAGAGAGACAGCGAGAGAGACTGCGAGAGAGACAGCGAGAGAGACAGCGAGAGAGACAGCGAGAGAGACAGCGAGAGAGACTGCGAGTGAGACAGCGAGAGAGACAGCGAGACAGACTGCGTGGGAGACAGCGAGGGAGACAGCGAGGGAGACAGCGAGGGAGACAGCGAGGGAGACAGCGAGGGAGACAGCGCTGGAGACAGTGAGAGAGACTGCGAGAAGGACTGCGAGAGAGACAGCGAGGGAGAAAGCGAGAGCGACTTCGAGAGAGACTGCGAGAGAGACAGCGAGAGAGACAGCGAGAGAGACTGCGAGAGAGACTGCGAGAGATACAGCGAGGGAGAGAGAGAGTGAGACAGCGAGGGAGACAGCGAGAGTACATTGAGAGAGACAGCGAGAGAGACAGCGAGAGAGACAGCGAGAGAGACAGCGAGAGAGACTGCGAGAGAGACTGCGAGAGAGACGGCCAGGGAGACGGCCAGGGAGACGAAGAGGGAGACGACGAGGGAGACGGCGAGGGAGACGGCGAGGGAGACGGCGAGGGAGACAGCGAGGGAGACAGCGACGGAGACAGCGACGGAGACAGCGACAGAGACAGCGACAGAGACAGCGACAGAGACAGTGACAGAGACAGTGAGAGAGAATGCTATGGAGATAGCGCGTGAGACAGCGAGCGAGAGAGCGAGACACACAGCGAGAGAGACTGCGAGAGAGACTGCAAGGGAGACAGCGAGAGAGACAGCGAGAGAGACAGCGAGAGAGACAGCGATGGAGAAAGCGAGGGAGACAGCGAGAGAGACAGCGAGAGAGACTGCGAGGGAGACTGCGAGGGAGACAGCGTGGGAGACAGCGTGGGAGACAGCGAGGGAGACAGCGAGGGAGACAGCGAGGGAGACAGCGAGGGAGACAGCGAGGGAGACAGCGAGGGAGACAGCGAGAGAGACAGCGAGAGAGACAGCGAGAGAGACAGCGAGAGAGACTGCGAGAAGGACTGCGAGAGAGACAGCGAGGGAGAAAGTGAGAGCGACTGCGAGAGAGACTGCGAGGGAGACTGCGAGGGAGACAGCGAAAGAGACTGTGAGGGAGACAGCGAAAGAGACTGCGAGGGAAACTGCGAGGCAGACTGCGAGGGAGACTGCGAGAGAGACAGCGAGAGAGACAGCGAGAGAGACAGCGAGAGAGACAGCGAGAGAGACAGCGAGAGAGACAGCGAGAGGGACAGCGAGAGAGACTGCGAGAGAGACTGCGAGATAGACTGCGAGGGAGAAAGCGAGGGAGAAAGCGAAAGAGACTGTGTGGGAGACTGCAAGGGAGACAGCGAGAGAGACTGTGAGAGAGACTGCGAGATAGACTGCGAGGGAGAAAGCGAGGGAGAAAGCGAGGGAGAAAGCGAAAGAGACTGTGTGGGAGACTGCAAGGGAGACAGCGAGAGAGACTGTGAGGGAGACAGCGAGAGAGACTGCGAGAGGGATAGTGAGGGAGACTGCGAGGGAGACAGCGAGGGAGACAGCGAGGGAGACAGCGAGGGTGACAGCGAGGGTGACAGCGAGGGTGACAGCGAGAGAGAGAGCGAGGTAGACAGCGAGGGAAACAGCGAGGGAGACTGCGAGGGAGACAGCGAGCGAGACTGCGAGAGAGACTGTGAGAGAGACTGCGAGGGAGAGAGCGAGGGAGAAAGCGAGAGAGACTGCGAGGGAGACTGCGAGAGAGACTGCGAGAGAGACTGCGAGAGAGACTGCGAGAGAGACCTCGAGGGAGACAGCGAGGGAGACAGCGAGAGAGACTGTGAGGGAGACAGCGAGGGAGACAGTGAGAGAGACAGCGAGAGAGACTGCGAGAGAGACTGCGAGAGAGACTGCGAGAGAGACTGCGAGAGAGACTGCGAGAGAGACCTCGAGGGAGACAGCGAGGGAGACAGCGAGAGAGACTGCGAGAGAGACTGCGAGAGAGACGGCGAGGGAGAAAGCGAGGGAGACAGCGAGGGAGACAGCGAGGGAGAGAGCGAGAGACACAGCGAGGGAGACAGCGAGGGAGACAGCGAGGGAGACAGCGAGGGAGACAGCGAGAGAGACTGCAAGAGAGACTGCAAGGGAGACAGCGAGAGAGACAGCGAGAGAGACAGCGAGAGAGACAGCGAGAGAGACAGCGAGAGAGACAGCGAGGGAGAAAGCGATGGAGACAGCGAGAGAGACAGCGAGAGAGACTGCGTGGGAGACAGCGAGGGAGACAGCGAGGGAGACAGCGCTGGAGAGGCGAGAGAGACTGCGAGAAGGACTGCGAGAGAGACAGCGAGGGAGAAAACGAGAGCGACTTCGAGAGAGACTGCGAGGCAGACAGCGAGAGAGACTGTGAGGGAAACAGCGCTGGAGACAGCGAGAGAGACTGCGAGAGAGACAGCGCTGGAGACAGCGAGAGAGACTGCGAGAAGGACTGCGAGAGAGACAGCGAGGGAGAAAGCGAGAGCGACTTCGAGAGAGACTGCGAGGCAGACAGCGAGAGAGACTGTGAGGGAAACAGCGAGGGAGACAGCGAGAGAGACTGCGAGGGAGACTGCGAGGGAGACTGCGAGGGAGACTGCGAGGGAGACTGCGAGGGAGACTGCGAGAGAGACTGCGAGAGTGACTGCGAGGGAGACTGCGAGGGAGACTGCGAGGGAGACTGCGAGAGAGACTGCGAGAGAGACAGCGAGAGAGACTGTGAGAGAGACTGCGAGAGAGACTGCGAGAGATACAGCGAGGGATAGAGAGAGTGAGACAGCGAGGGAGACAGCGAGAGAGACTGCGAGGGAGACTGCGAGGGAGACTGCGAGGGAGACAGCGTGGGAGACAGCGTGGGAGACAGCGTGGGAGACAGCGAGGGAGACAGCGAGGGAGACAGCGAGAGAGACAGCGAGAAGGACTGCGAGAAGGACTGCGAGAAGGACTGCGAGAAGGACTGCGAGAAGGACTGCGAGAAGGACTGCGAGAGAGACAGCGAGGGAGACAGCGAGGGAGACAGTGAGGGAGACAGCGAGAGAGACAGCGAGAAGGACTGCGACAAGGACTGCGAGAAGGACTGCGAGAAGGACTGCGAGAAGGACTGCGAGAAGGACTGCGAGAGAGACAGCGAGGGAGAAAGTGAGAGCGACTGCGAGAGAGACTGCGAGGGAGACTGCGAGGGAGACAGCGAAAGAGACTGTGAGGGAAACAGCGAGGGAGACAGCGAAAGAGACTGCGAGGGAAACTGTGAGGCAGACTGCGAGGGAGACTGTGAGAGAGACAGCGAGAGAGACAGTGAGAGAGACTGCAAAGGAGACTGCGAGAGAGACTGCGAGGGAGACTGCGAGTGGGACAGCGAGAGGGACAGCGAGAGAGACTGCGAGAGAGACGGCGAGAGAGACTGCAAGAGAGACTGCAAGGGAGAAAGCGAGGGAGACAGCGAGGGAGACAGCGAGAGAGAGAGCGAGAGACACAGCGAGGGAGACAGCGAGGGAGACAGCGAGGGAGACAGCGAGAGAGACTGCAAGAGAGACTGCAAGAGAGACTGCAAGGGAGACAGCGAGAGAGACAGCGAGAGAGACAGCGAGAGAGACAGCGAGAGAGACTGCGAGGGAGACAGCGAGAGAGACAGCGAGAGAGACTGCGTGGGAGACAGCGAGGGAGACAGCGAGGGAGACAGCGAGGGAGACAGCGCTGGAGACAGCGAGAGAGACTGCGAGAAGGACTGCGAGAGAGACAGCGAGGGAGAAAGCAAGAGCGACTTCGAGAGAGACTGTGAGGGAAACAGCGAGGGAGACAGCGAGAGAGACTGCGAGGGAGACTGCGAGGGAGACTGCGAGAGAGACTGCGAGAGTGACTGCGAGGGAGACTGCGAGGGAGACTGCGAGGGAGACTGCGAGGGAGACTGCGAGGGAGCCTGCGAGAGAGACTGCGAGAGAGACAGCGAGAGAGACTGCGAGAGAGACAGCGAGAGAGACAGCGAGAGAGACAGCGAGAGAGACAGCGAGAGAGACTGCGAGTGAGACAGCGAGAGAGACAGCGAGACAGACTGCGTGGGAGACAGCGAGGGAGACAGCGAGGGAGACAGCGAGGGAGACAGCGAGGGAGACAGCGAGGGAGACAGCGCTGGAGACAGCGAGAGAGACTGCGAGAAGGACTGCGAGAGAGACAGCGAGGGAGAAAGCGAGAGCGACTTCGAGAGAGACTGCGAGAGAGACAGCGAGAGAGACAGCGAGAGAGACTGCGAGAGAGACTGCGAGAGATACAGCGAGGGAGAGAGAGAGTGAGACAGCGAGGGAGACAGCGAGAGTACATTGAGAGAGACAGCGAGAGAGACAGCGAGAGAGACAGCGAGAGAGACAGCGAGAGAGACTGCGAGAGAGACTGCGAGAGAGACGGCCAGGGAGACGGCCAGGGAGACGAAGAGGGAGACGACGAGGGAGACGGCGAGGGAGACGGCGAGGGAGACGGCGAGGGAGACAGCGAGGGAGACAGCGACGGAGACAGCGACGGAGACAGCGACAGAGACAGCGACAGAGACAGCGACAGAGACAGTGACAGAGACAGTGAGAGAGAATGCTATGGAGATAGCGCGTGAGACAGCGAGCGAGAGAGCGAGACACACAGCGAGAGAGACTGCGAGAGAGACTGCAAGGGAGACAGCGAGAGAGACAGCGAGAGAGACAGCGAGAGAGACAGCGAGGGAGAAAGCGAGGGAGACAGCGAGAGAGACAGCGAGAGAGACTGCGAGGGAGACTGCGAGGGAGACAGCGTGGGAGACAGCGAGGGAGACAGCGAGGGAGACAGCGAGGGAGACAGCGAGGGAGACAGCGAGGGAGACAGCGAGAGAGACAGCGAGAGAGACAGCGAGAAGGACTGCGAGAAGGACTGCGAGAGAGACAGCGAGGGAGAAAGTGAGAGCGACTGCGAGAGAGACTGTGAGGGAGACAGCGAGAGAGACTGCTAGAGAGACTGCGAGAGGGATAGTGAGGGAGACTGCGAGGGAGACTGCGAGGGAGACAGCGAGGGAGACAGCGAGGGAGACAGCGAGGGAGACAGCGAGGGAAACAGCGAGGGAGACTGCGAGGGAGACAGCGAGGGAGACAGCGAGAGAGACTGCGAGAGAGACTGCGAGAGAGACTGCGAGGGAGAGAGCGAGGGAGAAAGCGAGAGAGACTGCGAGGGAGACAGCGATAGTAACTGCGAGGGAGTCAGCGAGAGAGACAGCGAGAGAGACAGCGAGAGAGACAGCGAGAGAGACTGCGAGAGAGACTGCGAGAGAGACTGCGAGAGAGACTGCGAGAGAGACCTCGAGGGAGACAGCGAGGGAGACAGCGAGGGAGACAGCGAGTGAGACAGCGAGGGAGACAGCGAGGGAAACAGCGAGGGAGACTGCGAGGGACACAGTGAGGGAGACAGCGAGAGAGACTGCGAGAGAGAGCGTGTGAGACGGCGAGGGAGACAGCGAGGGAGAGAGCGAGAGACACAGCGAGGGAGACAGCGAGGGAGACAGCGAGAGAGACTGCAAGAGAGACTGCAAGGGAGACAGCGAGAGAGACAGCGAGAGAGGCAGCGAGAGAGACAGCGAGAGAGACAGCGAGAGAGACAGCGAGGGAGAAAGCGATGGAGACAGCGAGAGAGACAGCGAGAGAGACAGCGAGAGAGACTGCGTGGGAGAAAGCGAGGGAGACAGCGAGGGAGACAGCGAGGGAGACAGCGAGGGAGACAGCGAGAGAGACTGCGAGAAGGACTGCGAGAGAGACAGCGAGGGAGAAAGCGAGAGCGATTTCGAGAGAGACTGCGAGGCAGACAGCGAGAGAGAATGTGAGGGAAACAGCGAGAGAGACTGCGAGGGAGACTGCGATGGAGACTGCGAGGGAGACTGCGAGGGAGACTGCGAGAGAGACTGCGAGAGAGACTGCGAGAGTGACTTCGAGAGTGACTGCGAGAGTGACTGCGAGAGAGACTGCGAGGGAGACTGCGAGGGAGCCTGCGAGAGAGACTGCGAGAGAGACAGCGAGAGAGACTGTGAGAGAGACTGCGAGAGAGACTGCGAGAGATACAGCGAGGGATAGAGCGAGTGAGACAGCGAGGGAGACAGCGACAGAGACAGCGACAGAGACAGCGACAGAGACAGCGACAGAGACAGTGAGAGAGACTGCTATGGAGATAGCGAGAGAGACAGCCGGGGATACAGAGAGAGTGACTGCAAGGGAGACGGCGAGGGAGACGGCGAGGGAGTCGGCGAGGGAGACGGCGAGGGAGACGGCGAGGGAGACAGCGAGGGAGACAGCGAGGGAGACGGCGAGGGAGACAGCGAGGGAGACGGCGAGGGACACAGTGAGGGAGACAGCGAGAGAGACTGCGAGAGAGAGCGCGTGAGACAGCGAGGGAGAGAGCGAGACACACAGCGAGGGAGACAGCGAGAGAGACTGCAAGAGAGACTGCAAGGGAGACAGCGAGAGAGACAGCGAGAGAGACAGCGAGAGAGACAGCGAGAGAGACAGCGAGGGAGAAAGCGAGGGAGACAGCGAGAGAGACTGCGTGGGAGACAGCGAGGGAGACAGCGAGGGAGACAGCGAGGGAGACAGCGAGGGAGACAGCGAGAGAGACTGCGAGAGAGACTGCGAGAGAGACTGCGAGGGAGACAGCGAGAGAGACAGCGAGGGAGAAAGCGAGGGAGACAGCGAGAGAGACTGCGAGGGAGACTGCGAGGGAGACTGCGAGGGAGACTGCGAGGGAGACAGCGTGGGAGACAGCGTGGGAGATAGCGTGGGAGACAGCGAGGGAGATAGCGAGGGAGACAGCGAGGGAGACAGCGAGGGAGACAGCGAGGGAGACAGCGAGAGAGACAGCGAGAGAGACAGCGAGAGAGACTGCGAGAAGGACTGCGAGAGAGACAGCGAGGGAGAAAGTGAGAGCGACTGCGAGAGAGACTGCGAGGGAGACTGCGAGGGAGACAGCGAAAGAGACTGTGAGGGAGACAGCGAAAGAGACTGCGAGGGAAACTGCGAGGCAGACTGCGAGGGAGACTGCGAGAGAGACAGCGAGAGAGACAGCGAGAGAGACAGCGAGAGAGACAGCGAGAGAGACAGCGAGAGGGACAGCGAGAGAGACTGCGAGAGAGACTGCGAGAGAGACTGCGAGATAGACTGCGAGGGAGAAAGCGAAAGAGACTGTGTGGGAGACTGCAAGGGAGACAGCGAGAGAGACTGTGAGAGAGACTGCGAGATAGACTGCGAGGGAGAAAGCGAGGGAGAAAGCGAAAGAGACTGTGTGGGAGACTGCAAGGGAGACAGCGAGAGAGACTGTGAGGGAGACAGCGAGAGAGACTGCGAGAGGGATAGTGAGGGAGACTGCGAGGGAGACAGCGAGGGAGACAGCGAGGGAGACAGCGAGGGAGACAGCGAGGGTGACAGCGAGGGTGACAGCGAGGGTGACAGCGAGAGGGAGAGCGAGGTAGACAGCGAGGGAAACAGCGAGGGAGACTGCGAGGGAGACAGCGAGCGAGACTGCGAGAGAGACTGTGAGAGAGACTGCGAGGGAGAGAGCGAGGGAGAAAGCGAGAGAGACTGCGAGGGAGACTGCGAGAGAGACTGCGAGAGAGACTGCGAGAGAGACTGCGAGAGAGACTGCGAGAGAGACCTCGAGGGAGACAGCGAGGGAGACAGCGAGAGAGACTGTGAGGGAGACAGCGAGGGAGACAGTGAGAGAGACAGCGAGAGAGACTGCGAGAGAGACTGCGAGAGAGACTGCGAGAGAGACTGCGAGAGAGACCTCGAGGGAGACAGCGAGGGAGACAGCGAGAGAGACTGTGAGGGAGACAGCGAGGGAGACAGTGAGAGAGACAGCGAGAGACACTGTGAGGGAGACAGCGAGAGAGACTGCGAGGGAGGAAGCGAGAGAAACTGCGAGAGAGACTGCTATGGAGATAGCGAGAGAGACAGCGAGGGATACAGCGAGAGACACTGCGAGAGAGAATGCGAGGGAGACAGCGATTAAGACGGCGAGGGAGACGGCGAGAGAGAGAGCGAGAGAGACAGCGAGGGAGACAGCGAGGTAGACAGCGAGAGAGACTTCGAGAGAGACTGCGAGGGAGGCAGCGAGAGAGACAGCGAGGGAGACAGCGAGGTAGACAGCGAGAGAGACTTCGAGAGAGACTGCGAGGGAGGCAGCGAGGGAGACAGCGAGGGAGACAGCGAGGGAGACAGCGAGGGAGACAGCGAGGGAGACAGCGAGGGAGACAGCGACAGAGGCAGCAATAGAGACTGCGAGAGAGACTGCGAGGGACACAGCGAGAGAGACTGCAAGGGAGACAACGAGAGAGACTGCGAGAGAGACTGCGAGAGAGACTGCGAGGAAGACAGCGAGAGAGACTGCGAGAGAGACAGCGAGGGAGACAACGAGGGAGACTGCGAGGGAGAGAGCGAGCGGGAGAGCGAGGGGGAGAGCGAGGGGTAGAGCGAGGGACACAGCGAGGGAGACAGCGAGGGAGACAGCGAGGGAGACAGCGAGGGAGACAGCGAGAGAGACTGCGAGAGAGACTGCGAGAGAGACAGCGAGAGAGACAGCGAGAGAGACAGCGAGAGAGAAAGCGAGGGAGACAGCGAGAGAGACTGCGAGGGAGACTGCGAGGGAGACTGCGAGGGAGACTGCGAGGGAGACAGCGTGGAAGACAGCGTGGAAGACAGCGAGGGAGACAGCGAGGGAGACAGCGAGGGAGACAGCGAGGGAGACAGCGAGAGAGACAGCGAGGGAGAAAGCGATGGAGACAGAGAGAGAGACAGCGAGAGAGACAGCGAGAGAGACTGCGTGGGAGACAGCGAGGGAGACAGCGAGGGAGACAGCGAGGGAGACAGCGAGGGAGACAGCGAGGGAGACAGCGAGAAGGACTGCGAGAAGGACTGCGAGAGAGACAGCGAGGGAGAAAGCGAGAGCGACTTCGAGAGAGACTGCGAGGCAGACAGCGAGAGAGAATGTGAGGGAAACAGCGAGAGAGACTGCGAGGGAGACTGCGAGGGAGACTGCGAGGGAGACTGCGAGGGAGACTGCGAGAGAGACTGCGAGAGAGACTGCGAGAGTGACTGCGAGAGTGACTGCGAGAGTGACTGCGAGAGAGACTGCGAGGGAGACTGCGAGGGAGCCTGCGAGAGAGACTGCGAGAGAGACAGCGAGAGAGACTGTGAGAGAGACTGCGAGAGAGACTGCGAGAGATACAGCGAGGGATAGAGCGAGTGAGACAGCGAGGGAGACAGCGACAGAGACAGCGACAGAGACAGCGACAGAGACAGCGACAGAGACAGTGAGAGAGACTGCTATGGAGATAGCGAGAGAGACAGCCGGGGATACAGAGAGAGTGACTGCAAGGGAGACGGCGAGGGAGACGGCGAGGGAGACGGCGAGGGAGACGGCGAGGGAGACGGCGAGGGAGACAGCGAGGGAGACAGCGAGGGAGACGGCGAGGGAGACAGCGAGGGAGACGGCGAGGGACACAGTGAGGGAGACAGCGAGAGAGACTGCGAGAGAGAGCGCGTGAGACAGCGAGGGAGAGAGCGAGACACACAGCGAGGGAGACAGCGAGAGAGACTGCAAGAGAGACTGCAAGGGAGACAGCGAGAGAGACAGCGAGAGAGACAGCGAGAGAGACAACGAGAGAGACAGCGAGAGAGACAGCGAGGGAGAAAGCGAGGGAGACAGCGAGAGAGACTGCATGGGAGACAGCGAGGGAGACAGCGAGGGAGACAGCGAGGGAGACAGCGAGAGAGACTGCGAGAGAGACTGCGAGAGAGACTGCGAGGGAGACAGCGAGAGAGACAGCGAGGGAGAAAGCGAGGGAGACAGCGAGAGAGACTGCGAGGGAGACTGCGAGGGAGACTGCGAGGGAGACTGCGAGGGAGACAGCGTGGGAGACAGCGTGGGAGATAGCGTGGGAGACAGCGAGGGAGATAGCGAGGGAGACAGCGAGGGAGACAGCGAGGGAGACAGCGAGGGAGACAGCGAGGGAGACAGCGAGAGAGACAGCGAGAGAGACAGCGAGAGAGACTGCGAGAAGGACTGCGAGAGAGACAGCGAGGGAGAAAGTGAGAGCGACTGCGAGAGAGACTGCGAGGGAGACTGCGAGGGAGACAGCGAAAGAGACTGTGAGGGAGACAGCGAAAGAGACTGCGAGGGAAACTGCGAGGCAGACTGCGAGGGAGACTGCGAGAGAGACAGCGAGAGAGACAGCGAGAGAGACAGCGAGAGAGACAGCGAGAGAGACAGCGAGAGGGACAGCGAGAGAGACTGCGAGAGAGACTGCGAGATAGACTGCGAGGGAGAAAGCGAGGGAGAAAGCGAAAGAGACTGTGTGGGAGACTGCAAGGGAGACAGCGAGAGAGACTGTGAGAGAGACTGCGAGATAGACTGCGAGGGAGAAAGCGAGGGAGAAAGCGAAAGAGACTGTGTGGGAGACTGCAAGGGAGACAGCGAGAGAGACTGTGAGGGAGACAGCGAGAGAGACTGCGAGAGGGATAGTGAGGGAGACTGCGAGGGAGACAGCGAGGGAGACAGCGAGGGAGACAGCGAGGGTGACAGCGAGGGTGACAGCGAGGGTGACAGCGAGAGAGAGAGCGAGGTAGACAGCGAGGGAAACAGCGAGGGAGACTGCGAGGGAGACAGCGAGCGAGACTGCGAGAGAGACTGCGAGAGAGACTGCGAGGGAGAGAGCGAGGGAGAAAGCGAGAGAGACTGCGAGGGAGACTGCGAGAGAGACTGCGAGAGAGACTGCGAGAGAGACTGCGAGAGAGACTGCGAGAGAGACCTCGAGGGAGACAGCGAGGGAGACAGCGAGAGAGACTGTGAGGGAGACAGCGAGGGAGACAGTGAGAGAGACAGCGAGAGAGACTGCGAGAGAGACTGCGAGAGAGACTGCGAGAGAGACTGCGAGAGAGACCTCGAGGGAGACAGCGAGGGAGACAGCGAGAGAGACTGTGAGGGAGACAGCGAGGGAGACAGTGAGAGAGACAGCGAGAGACACTGTGAGGGAGACAGCGAGAGAGACTGCGAGGGAGGAAGCGAGAGAAACTGCGAGAGAGACTGCTATGGAGATAGCGAGAGAGACAGCGAGGGATACAGCGAGAGACACTGCGAGAGAGAATGCGAGGGAGACAGCGATTAAGACGGCGAGGGAGACGGCGAGAGAGAGAGCGAGAGAGACTGCGAGGGAGGCAGCGAGGGAGACAGCGAGGGAGACAGCGAGGGAGACAGCGAGGGAGACAGCGAGGGAGACAGCGAGGGAGACAGCGACAGAGGCAGCAATAGAGACTGCGAGAGAGACTGCGAGGGACACAGCGAGAGAGACTGCAAGGGAGACAACGAGAGAGACTGCGAGAGAGACTGCGAGAGAGACTGCGAGAGAGACTGCGAGGAAGACAGCGAGAGAGACTGCGAGAGAGACAGCGAGGGAGGCAACGAGGGAGACTGCGAGGGAGAGAGCGAGGGGGAGAGCGAGGGGGAGAGCGAGGGGTAGAGCGAGGGACACAGCGAGGGAGACAGCGAGGGAGACAGCGAGGGAGACAGCGAGGGAGACAGCGAGAGAGACTGCGAGAGAGACTGCGAGAGAGACAGCGAGAGAGACAGCGAGAGAGACAGCGAGAGAGACAGCGAGAGAGAAAGCGAGGGAGACAGCGAGAGAGACTGCGAGGGAGACTGCGAGGGAGACTGCGAGGGAGACTGCGAGGGAGACAGCGTGGAAGACAGCGAGGGAGACAGCGAGGGAGACAGCGAGGGAGACAGCGAGGGAGACAGCGAGGGAGACAGCGAGGGAGACAGCAACAGAGACTGCGAGAAGGACTGCAAGAGAGACAGCGAGGGAGAAAGTGAGAGCGACTGCGTGAGAGACTGCGAGGGAGACAGCGAGGGAGACAGCGAGGGAGACTGTGAGGGAAACAGCGAGGGAGACAGCGAGAGAGACTGCGAGGGAGACTGCGAGGGAGACTGCGAGGGAGACTGCGAGGGAGACTGCGAGGGGGACTGCGAGGGAGACAGCGAGAGAGACTGAGAGGGATACAGCGAGAGACACTGCGAGAGAGAATGCGAGGGAGACAGCGATTAAGACGGCGAGGGAGACGGCGAGAGAGAGAGCGAGAGAGACAGCGAGGGAGACAGCGAGGTAGACAGCGAGAGAGACTTCGAGAGAGACTGCGAGGGAGGCAGCGAGAGAGACAGCGAGGGAGACAGCGAGGTAGACAGCGAGAGAGACTTCGAGAGAGACTGCGAGGGAGGCAGCGAGGGAGACAGCGAGGGAGACAGCGAGGGAGACAGCGAGGGAGACAGCGAGGGAGACAGCGAGGGAGACAGCGACAGAGGCAGCAATAGAGACTGCGAGAGAGACTGTGAGGGACACAGCGAGAGAGACTGCAAGGGAGACAACGAGAGAGACTGCGAGAGAGACTGCGAGAGAGACTGCGAGAGAGACAGCGAGGGAGACAACGAGGGAGACTGCGAGGGAGAGAGCGAGGGAGACAGCGAGAGAGACTGCAAGAGAGACTGCGAGAGAGACAGCGAGAGAGACAGCGAGAGAGACAGCGAGAGAGACAGCGAGGGAGACTGCGAGGGAGACTGCGAGGGAGACTGCGAGGGAGACTGCGAGGGGAACTGCGAGGGAGACAGCGTGGAAGACAGCGAGGGAGACAGCGAGGGAGACAGCGAGGGAGACAGCGAGGGAGACAGCGAGGGAGACAGCGAGGGAGACAGCGAGAGAGACTGCAAGAGAGACTGCGAGAGAGACAGCGAGAGAGACAGCGAGAGAGACAGCGAGAGAGACAGCGAGGGAGACTGCGAGGGAGACTGCGAGGGAGACTGCGAGGGAGACTGCGAGGGAGACTGCGAGGGAGACAGCGTGGAAGACAGCGTGGAAGACAGCGAGGGAGACAGCGAGGGAGACAGCGAGGGAGACAGCGAGGGAGACAGCGAGGGAGACAGCGAGGGAGACAGCAACAGAGACTGCGAGAAGGACTGCAAGAGAGACAGCGAGGGAGAAAGTGAGAGCGACTGCGTGAGAGACTGCGAGGGAGACAGCGAGGGAGACAGCGAGGGAGACTGTGAGGGAAACAGCGAGGGAGACAGCGAGAGAGACTGCGAGGGAGACTGCGACGGAGACTGCGAGGGAGACTGCGAGGGAGACTGCGAGGGAGACTGCGAGGGGGAATGCGAGGGAGACAGCGAGAGAGACTGAGAGGGAGACAGCGAGAGAGACTGCGAGAGAGACTGCGAGAGAGACTGCGAGAGAGACTGCGAGAGAGACTGCGAGAGATACAGCGAGGGATAGAGCGAGGGATAGAGCGAGGGAGACACCGAGGGAGACAGCGAGGGAGACAGCGAGGGAGACAGCGAGAGTACATTGAGAGAGACAGCGAGAGAGACTGCGAGAGAGACTGCGAGAGAGACTGCGAGGGAGACAGCGAGAGAGACTGTGAGAGAGACTGCGAGAGGGACAGCGAGAGAGACTGCGAGAGAGACTGCGAGAGAGACTGCGAGAGACTGCGAGAGAGACTGCGAGGGAGACAGCGAGAGAGACTGTGAGGGAGACTGCGATGGAGACTGCGAGGGAGACTGCGAGGGAGACTGCGAGGGAGACTGCGAGAGAGACTGCGAGAGAGACTGCGAGGGAGACTGCGAGGGAGACTGCGAGGGAGACTGCGAGAGAGACGGCGAGAGAGATGGAGAGAGAGATGGAGAGAGAGACGACGAGAGAGACTGCGAGAGAGACTGCGAGAGAGAGAGTGAGAGAGACTGAGAGCGAGACAGCGAGAGAGACAGCGAGAGAGACAGCGAGAGAGACTGCGAGAGAGACTGCGAGAGAGACTGCGAGAGAGACTGCGAGTGAGACTGCGAGTAATACAGCGAGGGATAGAGCGAGGGATAGAGCGAGGGAGACAGCGAGGGAGACAGCGAGGGAGACAGCGAGGGAGACAGCGAGAGTACATTGAGAGAGACAGCGAGACAGACAGCGAGAGAGACAGCGAGAGAGACAGCGAGAGAGACAGCGAGAGAGACTGCGAGATAGACGGCGAGGGAGACGACGAGGGAGACGACGAGAGAGACGACGAGGGAGACGACGAGGGAGACGACGAGGGAGACGACGAGGGAGACGACGAGGGAGACAGCAAGGGAGACAGAGAGGGAGACAGCGACAGAGACAGAGAGGGAGACAGCGACAGAGACAGCGACAGAGACAGCGACAGAGACAGCGACAGAGACAGCGACAGAGACAGCGACAGCGAGGGAGACAGCGAGGGAGACAGCGAGGGAGACAGTGAGGGAGACTGCTACGGAGATAGCGAGAGAGACAGCGGGGGATACAGAGAGAGTGACTGCGAGGGAGACGGCGAGGGAGACGGCGAGGGAGGCGGCGAGGGAGACAGCGAGGGAGACAGCGAGGGAGACAGCGAGGGAGACTGCGAGGGAGACTGCGAGGGAGACTGCGAGAGAGACTGCGAGAGAGACTGCGAGAGAGACTGCGAGGGAGACTGCATGGGAGACTGCGAGGGAGACTGCGAGGGAGACTGCGAGGGAGACAGCGAGGGAGACAGCGAGGGAAACTGCGAGAGAGATGGAGAGAGAGACGACGAGAGAGACTGCGAGAGAGACTGCGAGAGAGAGAGTGAGAGAGACTGCGAGGGAGACAGCGAGAGAGACAGCGAGAGAGACAGCGAGAGAGACTGCGAGAGAGACTGCGAGAGAGACTGCGAGAGAGACTGCGAGAGAGACTGCGAGTGAGACTGCGAGTAATACAGCGAGGGATAGAGCGAGGGATAGAGCGAGGGAGACAGCGAGGGAGACAGCGAGGGAGACAGCGAGAGTACATTGAGAGAGACAGCGAGACAGACAGCGAGAGAGACAGCGAGAGAGACAGCGAGAGAGACAGCGAGAGAGACTGCGAGGTAGACGGCGAGGGAGACGACGAGGGAGACGACGAGAGAGACGACGAGGGAGACGACGAGGGAGACGACGAGGGAGACGACGAGGGAGACGACGAGGGAGACGACGAGGGAGACAGCAAGGGAGACAGAGAGGGAGACAGCGACAGAGACAGAGAGGGAGACAGCGACAGAGACAGCGACAGAGACAGCGACAGAGACAGCGACAGCGAGGGAGACAGCGAGGGAGACAGCGAGGGAGACAGCGAGGGAGACTGCTACGGAGATAGCGAGAGAGACAGCGGGGGATACAGAGAGAGTGACTGCGAGGGAGACGGCGAGGGAGACGGCGAGGGAGGCGGCGAGGGAGACAGCGAGGGAGACAGCGAGGGAGACAGCGAGGGAGACAGCGAGGGAGACAGCGAGGGAGACAGCGAGGGAGACTGCGAGGGAGACTGCGAGGGAGACTGCGAGGGAGACTGCGAGAGAGACTGCGAGAGAGACTGTGAGAGAGACTGCGAGGGAGACTGCATGAGAGACTGCGAGTTAAACAGCGAGGGAGACTGCGAGGGAGACTGCGAGGGAGACTGCGAGGGAGACTGCGAGGGAGACTGCGAGGGAGACAGCGAGAGAGACAGCGAGAGAGACAGCGAGAGAGACTGCGAGAGAGAGAGTGAGAGAGACTGAGAGCGAGACAGCGAGAGAGACAGCGAGAGAGACAGCGAGAGAGACTGCGAGAGAGACTGCGAGAGAGACTGCGAGAGAGACTGCGAGTGAGACTGCGAGTAATACAGCGAGGGATAGAGCGAGGGATAGAGCGAGGGAGACAGCGAGGGAGACAGCGAGGGAGACAGCGAGGGAGACAGCGAGAGTACATTGAGAGAGACAGCGAGACAGACAGCGAGAGAGACAGCGAGAGAGACTGCGAGATAGACGGCGAGGGAGACGACGAGGGAGACGACGAGAGAGACGACGAGGGAGACGACGAGGGAGACGACGAGGGAGACGACGAGGGAGACGACGAGGGAGACAGCAAGGGAGACAGAGAGGGAGACAGCGACAGAGACAGAGAGGGAGACAGCGACAGAGACAGCGACAGAGACAGCGACAGAGACAGCGACAGAGACAGCGACAGCGAGGGAGACAGCGAGGGAGACAGCGAGGGAGACAGTGAGGGAGACTGCTACGGAGATAGCGAGAGAGACAGCGGGGGATACAGAGAGAGTGACTGCGAGGGAGA